>NC_056049.1:12778242-13128423 GCF_004379255.2 Salvia splendens
TGCTGATGACAGAAGCGGCCGGAGCGAAGGTGGGGATGGGAAGAACTGTGGAACCGTAGAAGAGTGAACAGAGAGAGAAGAAGACGACAGTGTTTTGAATTGAGAAGAGGATTTCAATCCCTAGAATTTCACGTAAGGTAATAAAGATTAAGGATTTGGGCCTTGTTTTATTTAATGTTTTCGGCCAAAGGAGTTAATTTAAATTTGTAGGCCCACTGTTTTGATAAAGGGGATGGCTTGGAGTTATTTTGGTTTGGTCCAAATTAATTGAATGGAAGATTGAGTCGAAGTGTGTGACTTCACGCACGCTTTTTGAGAACAGAATGGAACACAAGTTAAGGCTTTAAACGAACGAGGTGGGCTTTATTACTTAAACTCTTTTATTTGCAATGATGTGTATATGGTGAGATAAGGGTGGTTTAAATGTTATGTCATCTCGTATTATATGTTTTGAATTGCCTATCTGATTGTCTACTAGGATAATGTCCTACTAGAATTTGATGGTTAACGAATTCGGGTCTGACTAGGGAGTGAGTCCCTACTCAGACTAGTGCACTGATGGGGATCGTGAGCCGTCCTTTGTGGTCGGCCGGTCCAGTGATCGAGTTTGTGGCCACATTCTCGTTTCACATGATGGTTCAGATATGGTAAATGATGGAGGATGATGATGATGGGCTGCAGCCATGTTTTACGATGGAAATGATTTTAGTGTTTCTCGGTTTTTTTTAAGTAAAACCTGAGTTTCACTCAACGGTGGCTTGACATAACTTTATTGATGAAATGTGCAAAAAGTGTAGCCGTGGTGATCCAACCAAGTGATCTTCCACCGAAGAAGACTGACCCCAGGGTGTTCATACTCCCAATTTCCATCAGAAACGTTCGAATGGAGCACGCAATGTGCGACCTAGGGGCTTCCATCAATATCATGTCGTATTCTATATATGAAAACTGGGAGAAGCTAAGCTCGTCAAAACCGGTATGATGATACAGCTAGCAGACGGGTCTTGCATTCACCCAGAGGGAATTCTGGAAGATGAAATCGTCAAGGTCAACAAATTCAAGTACCCCGCCGACTTCTTCGTCATGAAGATGACAGAACCAGGAGCGGAGGAGTCTATCGGAGTCCTTTTGGGAAGGCCTTTCCTATCTACAGCCAGCACAGTGATAGACGTCCGCCATGGGACGATGAATCAGGTTTTTAATGGAGAACAGTTTACATTCGACATTGATAGAACTGTGAGAAAGCCACAGGACAGTAAGAGCATACAATCGGTGGATACTATCAGACCTTAGGAGCAAAAGTATCTAGGAAAGGAACTCTTCAAAAAACGACCACTGACTCCATTAAAGATGAACAGCTTAAGAAGGAAGCAGTCGAATGGTTCGATGCAACGATGACAATTATTCATTTCTGTAAGCTGCCACAACCAGCTGAGCTAAAAGAGATCACTCAGCCGGCAAGGATCGAAAAACCACCTGACCAAGCCGCCCCATTGAGAAGAATGTTGAAGGAAAGCCCTGCGCCTAAAAGGAAACTGCTATCTTTACCTGCATCGCCAGTTACCCTCAAGAGCCTGTCCAACCAAACGTATCAAGAACCAGTCAAACCAAATCTGCAAGGACATGGAGGACAATTGATGGAAGAACTAAGGTTGGGTCAAGAGGTGGTCAAGTGAAAAACAGCAGAGATTAACCCAGACTTGTGCATGAATCCCGCCAGGTTAGAAGAAGGAGTGATACCCCACCGTAATCGACAACGCAGAATCGATCCCACTTTGAGAAAGGAAGAGCTCATAGTGGGGCAGAAAGAGCTGCTCTTCCAGTATCAACTCAAACTGATACCCAGGCCGCGGAATTCAAAGTGGGCGGACCCTCGTACCATGAAGGCAGTTGAAGTGAGAGATGTGAGCTGATTCAGATCGTGTGTTTCGTGTGCTTACAGGGAACACTAATACAAGTGCTCGGTCAAGACACCGCGCTTCTTAAATCCACTGGATCACTAGGTCCAGGAACCCAAGGAACACAGAGTGTTGTTGTCGTTGGACACGCTCGACTCTCCTTCAAAAATTAATCCCTCAACCCAAATTACTATTAAATTAGTATAGGGAAGTGGGGTCGATCCCACAAAGATGGATTCGTGAGTAGTGTTTAGAGACTCTGCAAGCGGCTGCTGCCACGCAAGGGTTGAGGTTTTTTAACAACTACCACTAGACCTAGGCACGGAATTTAAATGCTAGACCTAAGAAACAGAATACTTGTAAAATCAGACATCAACACCGAAAGAAACAATAACTCGCTAGACCATGTAAATGACTAACTAAATATGACTAGGCAGGAAGAATTAAAAAGTGGGGACCAGGACATTCAAATAAGGTAAGTGTGGTAAAAGCTGCAACTAACAAACTCATGCAATTTCCTATCCAACTCAGAAACGTAAATGAAGAAAACAGAGCATACTCCTAGATTCGAACAGAATATAGAAATCGGGATGCTGGAAACTCGCTACGAATCGGAAGTACATCAGATCTACATAAACTGAACGAAATGAAACGAAAACACGTAAGCTAGGCATAAAATTAAACCAACACGACTCAGATTCACGTCGAATGCTTAATCCACTCCGGATCCAAAACATCCGAACTCAACACCCAGCACAATCAACTCCATAGCTCTGATTCTCACAGATCTACTCAAATCAACTCCAGATCCCAACAATCGCAGACAACCCTACAACATCAACAAGTTAAGAACCCGATTCATCCACAAACAGACTCCATTCTCCCAGATCCAACCACAAACCTGCGATAATCTAGAAAACAACCAACTCCAACAATCCAACTCAGAATTCAAGTAAACATAATCGACAAACAAAGATCAACACAGTCGGCATAAACTAAAACGAAACTTGCAAAAACACAGAAAATATCCAGAGAACAAGAGGTCCGAGCCTCGAACAGCGAAGCTCGGCGAATTCAGCAGAAACGTAAACAGAAAATAAATTATTTCTTCGCCCTCAAGTAGGACGGTGTTACCACCAGATCGAACAGTGTGTAAGCTAGAAGTGAACCCCAAGTATGCCCTGAATTTCCCACCAAAGAACCCAAGTGTGTGAAGAAAAGTGAACTAAGCTACAAGCTGTTGGCGAGGTCTCCAACCGAGAAGATCCCTCCAGCGTGCATGCTTCTCTCTTTTATAGACGCGGACATAACCTTCTAGAGTGTTCGTAGAAATCTCTATTCTACCCTTCAACTCCGAGGCTTCCTCCGTCGAGCAATTTTCCGCATAATGTCCACTCTTTCGCCTTCTTCCTAGGTCCACGCAACTGTCTCCCTTCTTTGCTGGACCTGGCGAAAATCTTCACACACCTGGCTTAAAACGCGTGTTAGACCCAGAAATTTCACGAATTAAAGCCCTAGACCTATGCATGAAATTAGCCTTATCAAACTGCTCACACTTAAACCATGCTTGTCCTCAAGTATGAAAGACAAGAAAATGAAATAAGGCAAATTTCAATGCACGGTTCCCAAGAACGATCCTACAAATAAGATTTAACAAAAACAAAAACCTAGACCTAGAAAACTAACAGACTCAGAAAAGAAAATAACACACAAAGAACACAAAACACAACACATAATCATGCACTAGCTTCAACTTTTTGGCGACTGTCCCCAAAAGCTTAAGTCTTCTCTGATCGTCTACAGTCTCCAAATCCTCCTTCTTCCTTCGTCAACCCCAACGGTTCGTCAGTTTGTCAAGAAACCTATGGATTCCCTAGCGGTTAGGTTCGCTCGATCACTCATTCCTCACCAGGGATGTTAGGATCAAAAACGCTACAAGGTTAAAGTTACACCACTGATGCATTGGGTTATGAGAGTTTCCCCTTTTTATTATCTCCCCTCTTTTCTGGGTAAGGCAAATATTTCCTAGGTTAGGTAATTTTTACTTCCTGCCCTTAGATAATTAAGCTCCTTTTTCTCTTCTTTTATTTTCCCCCTGGACTTCGTCCAGTTTATACCTCCCTTTTTTTTCTTTCTTTTTTTTCCCCTGGACTTCGTCCAGCTTATACGTCATTTCCCTGGACTTCATCCAGCTTATACCACCAGCTCTGGACTTTGTCCAACTTATTCCTTCATAACCCATTTTTTTATCCTTTATACTCTACTCCCTAAGCATCAAGTGGTTGCCCATTTTTTTACAAGTTAGCTCAAAGTGTTTAAGCTTATAACTCACTTTATAGTAAGGCTGCACAGCTAGGTTATCTAAGGTATCCTCTATCGTCCTCACTTCATCCAAACCGCTTTTAGTTTATTAAGGAAGAGGGCATCAAAGTTGACGTGTATCCTATCTTCAATCGCTCTCACTAAGGGAATATTTCTGCCTTATTGTATCCACTAGCTCATGCAACACGTAACACACAGACACGACCTAAAAAAAACTATAAGACTTACAGTCACAGACTGCACCTATTCCCTCCCCCTCCCACTTCACTCAAGCTTGTCCCCAAGCCATCCTAGTGAAGGGGGGTAAATAGGGAAGTACGAACATGCAAAACAGAAAACCAAACAAATAAAAAACGTGCCAAAACAAACAAACTTCTCACACTTAGACCGTACACGGGGCTAAGTGGGAGAAAGCACAACAACCAAAACCAAACATGCAAAACAGCTCAACCCCTTCTCACACTTAGACCAGAAATTGGGCTAAGTGTGGAAAGTAGAAACACACATGTACAGAGCAAGCATGCTGGCACAGAACTCTGAGCCATGGTTCGCTGACCTGGCAAATTACTTAGTCACTGGAGAGGTACCCAGTTCCCAATAAATCTCCCGGGCCTAGAAGATGAAATTGAAGAGTGAGGCCAAGTACTATTTCTGGGATGACCCGTATTTATGGCAAATGGGAGCCGACCAAGTTATCCGGAGGTGTATCCCAGAGTGGGAACAGAGGGATGTACTGAACCATTGCCATGCCCTAGCGTGTGGAGGTCACTTTGGACCTAGGAAGACCGCAAGGAAGGTGTTGGACAGTGGGTTTTACTGGCCCACGTTGAATAAGGATGCTTTTGAATTCTGTCAGAACTGTGTAAGGTGTCAACAGACCGGGGGAATCTCCAGGAGGGACGAAATGCCACAAGTTCCAATAATTGTATGTGAGATCTTCGATGTCTGGGGGATGGACTTCATGGGTCCATTTTCGTCTTCATACGGAAACACCTACATACTTGTGGCAGTAGATTATGTTTCGAAGTGGATAGAGACAAAAGCAACAGCATCGTGTGAAGCTAAAGAGGTAGCGAAGTTCCTTAGAGCTAACATTTTCAACAGGTACGGAGTACCCAGAGCTATAATATCTGACAATGGGACGCATTTCCGCAACCGGACTATTGAAGCTCTAATGAGAAAGTACGGAGTTCACCATCGCCTCTCCACACCATATCATCCTCAGTCCAACGGCCAAGCGGAAATATCAAATAGGGAAATCAAAGCGATCCTGGAAAAAACGGTGAATCCGTCGAGGAAAGACTGGAGCAAGAGAATTGATGATGCATTATGGGCATACAGAACAGCATCTAAAACGCCCATTGGAATGTCTCCTTACAGGTTAGTATTTGGCAAGATGTGTCACCTACTGGTGGAAATTGAGCACAGGGCGTACTTGGCGGTCAAGGAGATTAATATGAGTCCTCGAGCTTGTGAGGGAGAGAGGAAACTGCAACTCCAAGAGTTGGAAGAATTGCGACTTGAATCTTACGAGTCAGCAATGTGGTACAAGGAAAAGACCAAATTATGGCATGATAAAAATCTTCGGACCAAGGAACTGCAAGCTGGGCAGAAGGTTCTCCTGTTCCAGTCCCGACTCAAGTTAATGCCCGGCAAGTTAAAGTCCAAATGGATTGGGCCATACACTGTTGTGAGTCTGCGTGCAAATGGAGCAGTAGAAATCCAGGGAAGTTCTTCAAACTCTACTCCTTTCCTTGTCAATGGTCATCGTCTGAAGGTGTTTAGGGATGCCTCGGAGATGTGTGTAGTGGACGAAGTGCCGCTACACGCGCTTCTTGATATCCGCAAACGGGTCTAGGAAGGAAGTGTTCTTAAAGATTTCCTGGGTCGAGTGACTGAAAAGTTTTTATACCCTGACCCGGGGAGTCTTGAGAACACTCATAAGAAATTTTGTAAATATTTAATCGTTTTTCGTAAATCTAGAAAAACCCAAACAAAACAAAAAAAAGTAATCTTCCAAAAATATTTTCGAAATACTAGACTCTTTGGGAATGTTTTTGATACTGTCATACCCTAAAACCGAGGAGTCTGGCGTTTCAAGTTTTTGCTTAATGTTTTTTTTTCCCTAAGTACGGTTTTGCAGAAGGAATTTGCTAGGGCGAGGAGCTGAGAAGTAAAGTTTTGGAGGGAGTTGGCACCGGTTCTAATTTCAAAGGACACATTTATGGGAAGGCGTGCAGTCGCTAGCGTCATACCTATCGGTTAATAACCGTGTTCTCTTTCCATTTTCCCTTATTCACTCTCTCTCTACTTCCAGAATTCCCCAAACTTCTCTCTAGGTTTTCTTTCTCTAACCCTAATCAAAGAAATTTCTGCCCTAGTTTTTGTCAAGATTTTCTACAGATTTCTTCATGGATAACAAGCCGACTACCGGAAACACTTCAGGATCCGTCGATTCAAGTACGGCGGCGTTCATGGCGGATATACTACAAAAATTTGGGGGACCAGAAAAGGCGATGGAGGCATTTGCCATGTTCGCGGTGGTAATGGGGAAATCTGCACCAGCCGTTTCTACATCTGTCGTATCACAACTGGGAACTTCAGGGGTTTCAACACCCAAACCGATGGCTGCCGCAGAACCCACCACCGCTGTACCAGAAGAAGCCGTCACTGTTCAAGAACTAACCACCGCAGAATCTCGCGAAGAAGAAGCAGATCTGACCGCGGGGTTGGAGTTGTTGGCCGTAAGTACGCCTAGGTTAGGTTCTGTCACTGAGGAGGAAAATCCTTTATCTGCCGCCGTGGATTTTGTTGAGAGACACCCTGCCTGAATCTGTGGGGGTGGGTCTTTCTACTGTTACTGATGTCCCCGATGGGACCGATTCACCGGTAAATGCAAGGGAAGCAAGGAGGCAGGCTCGTCGGAGTCTGCTTGATAAGATAGACGAAACCGTCCAGCAGGCGGAGGAGGACATGCTGGGTCGAGGGGCCGCAGCACCTGAGCAGGCAGATTCTCCCAGACCTGACGATGGGGAGAACGACGAGGAGGAGTGCAGACGCGCGGTCGAGAGGAAGAGGAAGGGGAAGCAGATCGCTCCTTCCTCGACCAAGAAAGCAAGAGGGAAGTCCGCCGACCATTCTCCCTCTCCACCTGCTAAAATATCGTCCGATGCGGAGTCGGAAAGCCCTAATGAGTCCAGTGACTCCGAGGAAGATCAAGGAGTGGAGCACAATTTTGAGCCGAAAGAAATCTGGATAACTAAGGAACTGCTGAATGCGATGGGGAAGTTTGATGACCCAAAATGTACAACGGTATATGCGGAGAAGAGTACCGTGGGGAAACATGCCAAATAGGGAAAGAAGTACGATTCAGCAGAGCTTAAGGGGATCTTAAGCAATGACGAGTTTCGGGGGTATATAGAGGCAATCGGCTTTGACTGGTTGCTAAAGCATAGCACCCTTGAGGTTCCGATAGACGAGGCACGAGAATTTTTCTCAACTTTCCGGTTTAAATCCACCACCGACTTGGATGCCGATTCCATTAACTTCAGGCTCTTTAATGAAGAGCATGTGATGAGCGTCAGGGAGTGGACTCTACGGATGGGTCTGCTAACGCGTACGGAAGATGACAAAGGTTTATGGAATGAGAGAATGGTTGGTCCACCAAAACTCACGCTAGGTTTCAAAGCGCAGAGCGCATGGGAGTTCTTGACTCATCCGAGGGTGGGTCAATTTAAAACTAGTTGTTCGAAGGCTCACCACATTGAAGACAGGGTTCTGAGGTTCGCCCAAACCTTCATTAGCTACAACCTGATGGGCACAGCCAACACCGCCCTGACAACCGCCGATTTATACTTTACCTGGTGCATGGCCACGGGTGTACGTGTTCATTTGGGCTACTGGTTAGCTCAAGCCTGCCACCAAGTAACTGCCAATCCCTCCCGGCATCTATACACATGCCACCTTATAGGAGCCTATCTGCAGCGCAATGTGATTATGAAGATCCACAAGGCTTGCCGGGAGGTGAAGATGTATCTGCCCCCCGTGGTTTTCAATATGGAGTACTTCTTCAACAAGGGGCTGCTAATCATGCACAAGAGGGATGTCTGTTTTTACGAGGTTGGTAAATCGGAGGCCCAGATCAAACAGGAACAAGAGGTGGCGGGTGTGAAGGACGTTGCTGATGCAGGTGAAGCCAGGAAGCCAGTGGTGGAGGTGGATGCGATGAGAAAGGAAGTCAGTTGGATGAGATCCGAGATTCAAAAAGTGATGGAAGGGATTGTGGCCCTGCGGGGTAAAGGAAAAGACAGTGGTGAAGCTGAGAGAGTAAGGAAGGAAGTTGCCGGAGTACGAACGGGAATGGTAGAAATGAGATCGGAGGTTCAGAAGGTTAGGGAGGAAATGGTGGCCCTCAAGGGGCGCGTTTCTGATCTGGTGGCAATGTTGACCCGATGCACTGAGAAGATGACGGAGGGTGTCACGTTAATGATGGCAATGATGAAGTGGTTGCGCGAAAAATTCCCGGACGCACTAATATTACTTCCTGGACCTAGTGGCGGACCCAGGGCGCCAAGTCCAGGAGATCTATCTATCCGGAAGCAGCCACAAGTCACCAAGCCTCTAATCACTTCGTCCTCTACTAGACCCATGACCTTGAAGAAGACCGTACCCGGACAGACTGACGAGAGGAAGGAGAAGCCGGAATCACCGGCAAGAAAGAAAGCTAAAGTGACCCAACAGGCTGTGCCGCCCAAGTCGGCTCCCGAGGGGGCCAGACCTCGAATTAATTTCCCCAACCCAAGTAACTTTTACTTTTCGTCTTTTAGTGCTTTCTGTTTCTGCTTTTTGTTTGTTTTAATGTTCTGTGCCAGCATGCTTGCTCTGTACATGTGTGTTTCTACTTTCCACACTTAGCCCAATTTCTGGTCTAAGTGTGAGAAGGGGTTGAGCTGTTTTGCATGTTTGGTTTTGGTTGTTGTGCTTTCTCCCACTTAGCCCGGTGTACGGTCTAAGCGTGAGAAGTTTGTTTGTTTTGGCACGTGTTTTATTTGTTTGGTTTTCTGTTTTGCATGTTCGTACTTCCCTATTTACCCCCCTTCACTAGGATGGCTTGGGGACAAGCTTGAGTGAAGTGGGAGGGGGGGGAATAGGTGCAGTCTGTGACTGTAAGTCTTATAGTTTTTTTTTAGGTCGTGTTTGTGTGTTAGTGAGAGCAATTGAAGATAGGATACACGTCAACTTTGATGCCCTCTTCCTTAATAAACTAAAAGCGGTTTGGATGAAGTGAGGACGATAGAGGATACCTTAGATAACCTAGCTGTGCAGCCTTACTATAAAGTGAGTTATAAGCCTAAACACTTTGAGCTAACTTGTAAAAAAATGGGCAACCACTTGATGCTTAGGGAGTAGAGTATAAAGGAGAAAAAAATGGGTTATGAAGGAATAAGCTGGACAAAGTCCAGAGCTGGTGCTATATGCTGGACGAAGTCCAGGGAAAGGAGGTATAAGCTGGACGAAGTCCAGGGGAAAAAGAAAAAAAAAGGGAGGTATAAGCTGGACGAAGTCCAGGGGGAAAATGTTAGCTCTAAGGAACTTCGCTACCTCTTTAGCTTCACATGATGCTGTTGCTTTTGCCTCTATCCACTTTGAAACATAATCTATTGCCACAAGTATGTAGGTGTTTCCGTATGAAGACGGAAATGGACCCATGAAGTCCATCCCCCAGACATCGAAGATCTCACATACAATTATTGGAACTTGTGGCATTTCGTCCCTCCTGGAGATTCCCCCGGTCTGTTGACACCTTACACAGTTCTGAAAGAATTCAAAAGCATCCTTATTCAACGTGGGCCAGTAAAACCCACTGTCTAACATCTTCCTTGCGGTCTTCCTAGGTCCAAAGTGACCTCCACACGCTAGGGCATGGCAATGGTTCAGCACATCCCTCTGTTCCCACTCTGGGATACACCTCCGGATAACTTGGTCGGCTCCCATTCGCCATAAATACGGGTCATCCCAGAAATAGTACTTGGCCTCACTCTTCAATTTCATCTTCTGGGCCCGGGAGATTTCTTGGGAACTGGGTACCTCTCCAGTGACTAAGTAATTTGCCAGGTCAGCGAACCATGGCTCAGAGTTTGTCTGACATTTCTCTTTCTCAGCATCCCCTGGACCTATTAATGCCATGAGCTTTTCCCAATTGATGGGTCTAGGGAGTTCTTCCAGATAATACAAATGCTCCTCGGAGAATGCATCTGGAATTGCTTCCTCGGTCTCTCCTTGAAAGATACGACTTAGGTGGTCAGCCACCTTGTTCTCAGTTCCTTTCTTATCCTTAACTTCCCAGTCGAATTCTTGTAAAAGTAATACCCAACGGATTAATCTTGGTTTAGACTCCTTCTTTGCCAACAAGTACTTAATAGCTGCATGGTCCGTGAAAACGATCACCTTCGACCCCAGCAAATACGGGCGAAACTTCTCAAATGAGTATACCACCGCTAGCATTTCTTTTTCGGTGGTGTCATAATTCTTCTGAGCTTGATTCAGTGTTTTGGACGCATAAAAGATCACATAGCTTTTTCCATCAATTCTTTGACCTAGCACTGCTCCCACGGCATAGTCGCTTGCGTCACACATAATTTCAAAGGGTAGATTCCAGTTGGGCGCTCTAATAATGGGGGCAGATACTAGTCTATCTTTCAACAACTGAAAAGCCCTTTTGCACTCCTCATCGAACTCAAACTCCACATCGTTATGCAATAAGTGAGTGAGTGGTTGAGCAATCTTTGCGAAATCCTTTATAAACCTCCTATAAAATCCTGCATGCCCTAGGAATCCTTTTACCTCTTTCTGATTCGTCGGGTAAGGCAGTTTCGAGATGACATCGATTTTTGCTTGATCTACCTGTATCCCTCTTTCCGATACCACATGCCCTAGGACAATTCCTTCAGGGACCATAAAGTGGCATTTCTCAAAATTCAAAACCAAATGCTTTTCCTGGCACCTCCTCAGCACTATATCCAAACTCGCCAAACACGAGTCAAATGAATTCCCGTACACAGTGAAGTCGTCCATAAAAATCTCGATGCAATCCTCTAGGAGATCCGAGAAAATGCTCATCATACACCGCTGGAAAGTCCCTGGCGCATTGCAGAGACCAAACGGCATCCTCCTATAAGCGTACGTTCCAAAGGGACACGTGAAAGTTGTCTTCTCTTGATCCTCGGGATCCACATAGATTTGAAAATATCCACTATATCCGTCCAGGAAACAAAAATATTGCTTACCTGCCAACCTCTCCAACATCTGATCAATGAAAGGTAGCGGGAAGTGATCCTTCTTAGTAGCCTCGGTCTGCTTCCGGTAGTCAATACACATCCTCCACCCAGTAACAAGTCGAGTGGGGACCAACTCATTTTTATCGTTCTTAACTACCTGTATTCCTGACTTCTTTGGTACCATATGTACGGGACTAACCCATTCACTGTCTGGTATGGAATATATGATTCCTAGGGATAGCAGCTTCAATACTTCTTTCAGCACTTCTTCCCTCATGTTCGGATTCAACTTGCGTTGCGGATCCCTACAGGCCTTTGCTCCTTCTTCTAAACGAATGTGATGCATACACATATCTGGACTGATTCCAACCAAGTCAGAGAGCGCCCACCCAATGGCTTTCTTGTTTCTCCTAATTACATTCAGCAGTTCCTCTTCTTGTCCCTCGGTCAAGCTACTGTTAATAATCACCGGGAAGTTTTCATTCTTCTCCAGATAAGCATACTTGAGCCCCGGTGGAAGTGTTTTCAATTCTTTCTTGGGGATATCTTGTTCCTGGGGCAAGGGATTTTTTTCTGTTGTCATTCCTTTCTTAGACTCAGCAGAACTGTTCATGCTCGCCACATAAGGTGTCTTCCTTGACCTAACTAGCTCCGGACTTGTACAGAATTCCAGAATTGCTTCCGCTAGTTCCTCATCTGATAACTCATTTGTGTTCATTGTTTGACACCAACTGGCTACTTCTCTATCAATAGCATGACCCATCTCAGAATTCTCGATCTGTTCCTGCATTAACTCTGTCTCAAGATATTCCTGGACCAAGGGGTTAATAACATCTATAGCATACAAATTTTCAACGTCAAGAGGTCTTTTCATTGCCTCATCTATGCTGAATGTATATTTCTCCCCATTGTAATCAAGGCAAATAGTACCGTCAAAAACATCAATGATAGTTTTAGCAGTCCGTAGAAAAGGTCTCCCTAGAAGTACTCCGCCAGACTCTGCAGACTCATTATCACTCATCCTTATCACATGGAAATCAGCTGGGTACAAGAAATCATGTACCTTTACTATCACATTCTCAAGCACACCTTCAGGACAAATGCATGACCTGTCTGCCAATTGGATCACAACTTTCGTGTCCACCATGCCTACCCCTACTAACCTCTTGTATACAGATAGCGGTAACACATTTATCGACGCACCTAAATCACACATAGCATGCTCGATTTTCACGTCACCAATAGAGATGGGTAAGGTAAACATACCTGGATCATTGCATTTTGAAGGCATCCTCCGCTTTTGAATCACTGCCGAGACATTCTCGCCTATCAAAATTTTCCCACTGGGTCTAGCCTTTCCAGCTATAAATTCCTTGATGAACTTGCTAAACACCGGCAATTTCAAGGCCTGCAGGAATGGTAGATTAATGTCTAGTTTCCCAAAAATGTCCATGAAATCCACCGGCTCTTCTTTCTTCTTCTTGGCTTCCCCCCGGCTCGGGAAAGGCTTCAATCGTTTTCCTACTCCTGTAGAACTGTCAGCTGAGAATTCTCCAGTCTCCTCCCTTTCTACCTTGTTCTCAAATACTGGCCCTGGATCGAGGAAGAATGGCTCAGTTGACTTAGGCAAGGGTTTCTCCAAATCTCCTATCTTAAGGTCATCCTTGACCAAAGAACTTTCTCCTTCCAAGTCCCCAGACCTAGGAATAGCATCTTCTTCCTTACCTTCCTTGGGGTTTATCGCTTCCTTCGTTCTCACCACTGGCCCATCATATGCTTTCCCGGATCTCAAGGTAACCTGACTTATATTCGCCCTATCTGGTGGCCTTACTGAGGTGGGAATCTTTCCCTCGTTTCCTCTCATATCACTCAAAGCAGTGGCTATCTGGGACAATTGTTTAGCCAGCATATCCATGGCTGCCTTTTGCTCCTGTTGAGCATCTTGAAGCTTATGCACTACGTCATTGTTTGATTGCAGGTTGCTTTGCATATGGTGCTTAGAACTGACGAGGTCGTGCACCATATCATCGATACTCTTTGGTGACTTTTGTGGTTGACTGGGCCCTGGCCATATACTCAGCGTCGGTCCACTCGCTTGATTCTGACGAGCGTTCCCTTGACCGCCTGAAGAGTTGTTGTATTGATTTCCTTGGCCCTGATAATTATTCTGAAAATTACTTTGGTGCGGTGGCACATAAGAGTTCCCTTGATTATTCTGATTTCTGTTCCCCCAGCTTGAGTGGTCTCCTTGGTTCTGATTGATCCAGCTGCCCTGCCCCTCTTGATTCCTTCCTGACCAGTTACCTTGCCTTTCGGGCTGAGGTGCAAACTGCTGACTTTGTTGTGGTGCTGGCTGATTCTGCTCATTGTCAGTCCACCTGAAATTCGGATGATTCCGCCAAGGTGTATCTCTCTGTCTTCCTGGATTCCAGCTCCCATCGGGATTCCAACTACCCATTGCATTGACCTGGGCCTGATAATCTCCTTCCTGGGTCCCGTAATATTGCTGAATTTGACTATCTCCTGGACCCGGAGATTTTTCCTTCCCTTGTGAAGTCAGTGGATTCGTTTTCTCAATCGCGTTCAAAAGAGCCTTCTCGAGCCTATCAATCCTTGCCTCCACTTTATCATCTTCTTGCTCTCTTACGGCATGCACCGACCCTCTTCTCACAGCATTCCTATGATTATCGTACGCCTTCTTAGCGTCGATCAATTTTCCTAGAATTTCCCTTGCTTCACTTCCCCTCTTTCTTGTGAAATTTCCCCCACTCGAGGAATTCATTAAATCCTTTGACTCAGGAGTCGCTCCTTCGTAAAACAGAGAGTAAGTCTCTGCCTCTATCATTCGGTGGTTTGGGCATGCATCCAACAACCCCTTAAATCTCGACCAATACTGACTCAAGGATTCGTCGTAATCCTGCTTACACTCTAATATTTCTTTCTTCAGTGCATTCGTCTTGTTGGATGGGAAGAAATAATCTAAGAATTCCAATTTGAAATCCCTCCATGTGCGAATAGAATCTGGGGGTAACCTTAATAACCACGTGTTAGCTTCCCCTTTCAAGGTAAACGGAATCGCACGTAGGCGATAATCCTCCTTTGTTGCATCATTCGGCCTCTTCTGAATACCACACAACTTGCTGAATTCATTTAAGAACTCATATGGACACTCATTTCTACGCCCAGAGAACGTCGGCAAGATGTCGAGCACGTTTGTCTTGATCTCAATAGTCCTCTGGCGTGGATTCATCACTATAGCTTGAGTTGGTTCTCCATCCAAATGGGCAGTGAGAGAACCGATCTCTGGATCTGGATCTACTTCCTGCGCCATGACTATTTCCTCTGCTTCCCCTGTTTCTGACTCCGTTTCTGATTCGGGTGGGGATTCTGGATCTTCGCGTCCTGACGACGTCCAAGATTCTTCGCTAGTTGATTCACTCGGGAACGGATCTCTTGTGGTGAACCCTGATCTGGTGGTCACAGTAGAGGCTGTATCCTTAGCCTGTCGAGTAAACTGGTCGTACTTCCTCCCAGACGAGTTGCTCCAGTAGGTAGATCCTGAGCCTCTGCTCATAAACTACAAACAAAAGAGAAAGAAAACAAATCAAAACTATTTACACCACAGACTCTGAACACTAACACTAAGCACGCCATCCATCCGTAGCAACGGCGCCATTTGAAGTGAGAGATGTGAGCTTAATCGGATCGTGTGTGTTTCGTGTGCTTACAGGGAACACTAATATAAGTGCTCGGTCAAGACACCGTGCTTCTTAAATCCACTGGATCACTAGGTCCAGGAACCCAAGGAACACAGAGTGTTGTTGTCGTTGGACACGCTCGACTCTCATTAAAAATTAATCCCTCAACCCAAATTACTATTAAATTAGTATAGGGAAGTGGGGTCGATCCCACGAAGATGGATTCTTGAGTAGTGTTTAGAGACTCTGGAAACAAGCGGCTGCTGCCACGCAAGGGTTGAGGTTTTTTAACAACTACCACTAGACCTAGGCACGGATTTTAAATGCTAGACCTAAGAAACAGAATACTTGTAAAATCAGACATCAACACCGAAAGAAACAATAACTCGCTAGACCATGTAAATGACTAACTAAATATGACTAGGCAGGAAGAATTAAAAAGTGGGGACCAGGACATTCAAATAAGGTAAGTACGGTAAAAGCTGCAACTAACAAACTCATGCAATTTCCTATCCAACTCAGAAACGTAAATGAAGAAAACAGAGCATACTCCTAGATTCGAACAGAATATAGAAATCGGGACGCCGGAAACTCGCTACGAATCGGAAGTACATCAGATCTACATAAACTGAACGAAATGAAACGAAAACACGTAAGCTAGGCATAAAATTAAACCAACACGACTCAGATTCACGTCGAATGTTTAATCCACTCCGGATCCAAAACATCCGAACTCAACACCCAGCACAATCAACTCCATAGCTCCGATTCTCACAGATCTACTCAAATCAACTCCAGATCCCAACAATCGCAGACAACCCTACAACATCAACAAGTTAAGAACCCGATTCATCCACAAACAGACTACATTCTCCCAGATCCAACCACAAACCTGCGATAATCTAGAAAACAACCAACTCCAACAATCCAACTCAGAATTCAAGTAAACATAATCGACAAACAAAGATCAACACAGTCGGCATAAACTAAAACGAAACTTGCAAAAACACAGAAAATATCCAGAGAATAAGAGGTCCGAGCCTCGAACAGCGAAGCTCGGCGAATTCAGCAGAAACGTAAACAGAAAATAAATTGTTTCTTCGCCCTCAAGTAGGACGGTGTTACCACCAGATCGAACAGTGTGTAAGCTAGAAGTGAACCCCAAGTATGCCCTGAATTTCCCACGAAAGAACCCAAGTGTGTGAAGAAAAGTGAACTAAGCTACAAGCTGTTGGCGAGGTCTCCAACCGAGAAGATCCCTCCAGCGTGCATGCTTCTCTCTTTTATAGACGCGGACATAACCTTCTAGAGTCTTCGTAGAAATCTCTATTCTACCCTTCAACTCCGAGGCTTCCTCCGTCGAGCAATTTTCCGCATAATGTCATCTCTTTCGCCTTCTTCCTAGGTCCACGCAACTGTCTCCCTTCTTTGCTGGACCTGGCGAAAATCTTCACACACCTGGCTTAAAACGCGTGTTAGACCCAGAAATTTCACGAATTAAAGCCCTAGACCTATGCATGAAATTAGCCTTATCAGCAGTGCACACACAGGAGGCAAACATACTCCCAGGAGACCCCCCCCCCCCAATTCGTCTTCCTTCATGGTAAATAGTCATCGAGTTGAGCCCTACAGAGACAAGACCGAAGCAGCCACAGTGGAAGAAATTCCACTGATCCTTCTTAATCATATCCAGTGAGCAGGTAAAAGGAGTGATCGGGTACTCGTGGGTAGTCTGCTTGATCAAGCAATAAATTCTTAATCTATTAAACTGATCAAGTGACATCCTAGGTTGAACTCGGTCAAATCCTTGATAGTTAGTGCAAATAGTTCTTCTTTGTTAGTTTTTAATTCTTAGAAATTTAAAGTCGGAAGTAAGGACGAAAGCTGATCAAGTGGAACTATTTGAGTTCCATCTGGAATTAATTGTCCACTTGATCAGTGCAATTCAAATTTAATTGGTAGTACAATACTTTCGTTGATCAGGGCAGGTGATGAAATGACGTGCGCAGCCACTGAAAGGTGTCAGGAATCACCAACTGCTGCATTGGACAGAACGTCCTGGAGAGAGGAAGGAAGCGTATCAAAAAAGCTAAGCCAGCTATCGCTCTGAAAGGACGCGCCTGTACGTGAAAAGTTGCAAAGATCTGAACAGTCGCAGGGATCTCAACCGTAGAGGATCCCAACAGCCGCAATATCGGTATAAAAGGCAGTTTTCAGATCCGGATATCACTTTTAACCAAATCGCCTACAGTACATTCCCTTTGCTCTCTCATACCGCTCAAGATTCAAACCCTTGCCCCAAATCATCATCTTCTTCACCAAAACCTACCACCATTACCAGAAATATTGTTGCTTGAACAACTGCCAACTTCATCCTCCGCCTCCAGTTCCGGTGCCGGCAGTAAGGACCGGAGAACCTCGCCCCGAGCCCAAGTAGAAAGCCCTAGCCCATCTTCTCAACCACCACCGCAAACCAGCGCCGCCGCTCCATCTCCCGAAGTAGATGAAGAAGCCCAACGGCACCTGACCAGAATCATCCGGAGTATGCCCTCCAAGATGGATATCGCGACAGTTTATTGCCACACGCCCTGCCCGCCATCTTAACGTCTGCCACCTCCTCGGAGCCTATTTGAGGAGAAACTTGATTATGGAGTGTGTCGGACATCCCATCCTTTGCCCAGTCCTGAAATGTTTGACCTTGATTTCTTTGTTAGAACTCAGGTACTAGAGAAGACGCAAGGATGGGGTTTTCAATTTTATGCAGCCGGTCGGCGGGAGCAACAGAGGAGCCAACCCAGAAGGAGAACGAGGCCGGAGGAGACCTCAGCAACCCTTGCCGAAGAAGAAGAAGATGATACACATCAGGCGACCACTCCGAGGATGGAGCGAGAGGAGGCTGCAAGTGCTGATAACGCATGGAAGCTCCGAATGGAGCAGACGTTGATGCAGCTGGTGGAGAGTTCAAATACTCAACTAGTCCTGCTGGCCAGGTTGTTGGGCACCACCCATGACCAGACCCTTGCTGGCCAACCGCCACCTCCCTCTACAAGATCTCCTCCGTCTCGGTGCCCATCATCCTCCCGGCCACCCTGAGCATCTCCTGGTCAACCTCCAAGGAAGCTTTAAGTATAACCCCCCGGTCTCTACTCATTTCAAGTTTCAAAATAATTTTATTTTTATTTTTTTTTGGTATGTATAACTGATTTTCTGTTCCACCTCACACTTAGACCTGTGTTGGGTCTAAGTGTGAGAAGTTATGCATGCTCGTTTTGCTATATTTTGCCTATGTGTTTTGTTTGTTGTTTTTCTATTTTGATAGGCATGTTTGATTGTTGGCACTGCCTCACACTTAGCCTAGTGTCTGGTCTAAGTGTGAGAAGTTTTCCTTGGTTTCTATTGTGCCATTGTCTAACTCTTTTTCCACTGCATCCAGTCCCTCGACGACGAGTTCATATACAGTGGGAGAGGGGAGGGTAAGTTCCAGAAAATAAAAGGCATACATGTCAGAAATTTTGAAAACACAAAATATCAGTTAGTAATAAATAGGCAATATGCATGAAATCGGATAAGTGGAAGATTTGATTACTTTGGGAAGAGTTAGAGAAAGGAATCAGTATGTTTACATGTAGAAACTTGATTGCAAAAACTTGATCAGTTTGAACGACGCAAGTATGATAGAAACGCTCAATTTTTTAAAAAAACTTACTGTGAAGCCTCTCTATATGTGAGTTATAAGCCAAAGTAGAACACTTTCTACTATTGTTACAAAGGAAAAATTTTTACGAGAGGCTGAATTTTTTATATCTAAATGAAAATTGCACAAGTAGTAAGGACTAAAGGCATTAGGACTTAACCAATTTAAGCCTTTTCTTCTTTCACTCCACGACCCGCCTCGTCAAGCAAGGCACCCCTTAGTTAACCAAGTTGAGCCCATACACTTTTACCCTTTCTTTGATAACAAAGACCCACATCCATATACTTTTTATAAATACGTGAGGAAAAGGGGTCAGAGAGATGAGTCATTTCAAAGAAAGGGGCAGTACGACAGAAAGTAAAAATAAAGGGGTACCCGAGTTGAGCGAGTTAGTCAATCAGGTTGATCAAGTCAGATATCAAGTCAAAAAAAATTGTTGTTATTGAGAAATGTTTGAGAAAAAAGGCCAGAAAAAGTTATAACCTGACCCGATAAGTCGGAAGTTAGAAAAAATAAGCCAAAAGTTCAAGGCTAGAAGTCGCCACTTGACCAAGTAAGATATCTAGTGGCGAAATAAATAGTTCAAATCTTTGGTTTCTTGACTCACGTGTTTTTTCTTTTTACTGTTTATATTTTTAAACTTAGAACCACTAGGACCCTACCTTGATAAACCACTACCCTTAAGCCTCATTACACCCGAAACAAGGATCTTAAGGAACTATCTTGTGCAATCCGATTTGAGGTATTAAATTTGTGGCAATACCGAGTGAACAGTCCTAACATCTCTGGTGAGAAATGAGTGACTGAGTGAATCCAACAGTGTTTTTTTAAATTGAGCAATCTTGACGAACTGACACCTTGATCAAGTAAAAGCAAAAATGAAGAAACATAAGCTGCTGGCAAATGGATTGACCTCGACCTCGGGTATGATTGTTGGAAATTTATTCAATCTAATGCATCTATGTGAATATGTGTTTTTATTTCGAGTCTTGTTTTCTTTTTTTTCGTTTTCTTTTAATGAGTAATCCATGCCTGAAATTTGCCTTATCCTTTTCTTTTCATTTTTCTTTATACTTGGGGACAAGTATGTTTTAAGTGTGAGCAGTTTGATAAGGCTCATTTCATGCATCGGTTTGGGGGTAAAATGTACGCTACTTGATCGGTTTTATCACGCAAAATAAGTGTTAAATGTGCAGAAATGCTACTTGACCAAGACAACAAGGCCAAACTGATCAAGCAAGTACAATAGGTGAAAAAGGCCAGAAAGCAGGGGAGTTGATCAAGGGGAGTAATCAAACATCAAGGAGGGGACCCCTAGCTTCCAGAAGAAGGACACATGAGGCTATGAGCTGGATGGTGCGCAGCATTCTGTTATCAAGGACAACGTTCTAGAAGGGGACACGTGCTGATATATGAGACGCAATGACGGAGCTGAGTCACGAATCTGTAACAGAAAAGCGTCATCATTCTAGAAGGAAAGCACGTAGCAATCAATGAGTCGCTCACTCTCAGCATGAGCGAATATTCCCTGCCAAGATCGTTATCCAGCTGGAAGTCATGCCAAGCCTATAAATAGAGGATGTGCCACCACGCAAAGCAGATCTGATCCTTTACTTTCCGTCTTGAGTTTAGTTTAGTTTAGTTTAGCTCTCTAGTCTAGTTCAGTTCTTTAGATAGCTTAGATAAAGTAACGCTTAGTTAGAAAGGGCGGTCGAAGGAGCGCTGCAGAATACTTGATATTTGTCGGCGTATTCTTAAGTTTCCCGCCGAGGATCTCCCCGGTTTTACATGCTTTTGTATTTCCGAACTGTTAGCTAAGTTTAAATTTCACGTTGTACTGTTCTGAGTTTTAGTTTTAATCAAAGCTGTTTTCGTTTTCATCATGGTGTTTACTGTTTCACGTAATTAATTTTCATTCCAGTCTGAAATTCACTTGACCCAGTAGTTAAAATTTCCTTGATCAAGTTAGTGACTTAAATTCTGTCTAGAGTAAAAATCAGTATTTAAAAACTCCCAAGTTAAAGCGTGGCAGCAGCCAACCCCCTGTTCACTACTCACACACTTGATACACTAGCTTCTATGTGGGATCGTCCCCGAACTTGCCGCTTTACTGTTAAAGTAGTGCAAAATTGGGAGTTTATAAATTACATTGGTGGCGTGCGATAGCTAGATCAACTTGATCAAGTGGCAACGACATTGGCTAACTGATCCATCCAGTTCAGTTATCTCTTCCATATAACTTGAATCCAAGAGAAAAAAGCCGCGATCGTTAGGCCCGCTAGTACGATCTCTCTCCCCGTTGTAGGATTACATCATTTGGCATCTCCTCTTGTCTTGTACTTTTTCTCATTCGGAAATTCTCTTCAATTTGCACACCTTCTCCTCTTGAGCTCATTATCGTATGTAATGTCTCTTCGCATTCTCCTTATTCTTATCGTTCAGGAAGAGAATAGTGAATTTGTAATTATTCAATGAAGTTCGAATTCGCACCACATATTTCCATTTGTCTTATCACTCGGAAAAGTGATATCGCAGTTGTAACAACTAAGTTCGATATCCTTCGATCTAACAAACATCTATGTTTGAATACAAAGTTCATAGCATCATAATTTCTTCTATCATCACTTTCATAAAATACCTCACAATTCAATGTTCACAAACCATCACTTAAATCATTATTCACATACTACATAATTAAACATGCATAAATGTATATCGCTATACATAACCACATCATACTTCTCGTTCACTTCAAGATCTCAATTTCCCAAAAGAAAAGAACTAACATGCTTTCATTTAAAGTTCAAAGATATTTTTTTACATACCAAACACCATGCAAATCTTTCGAAACTCATAACTTGTTCTTTTCTCCACACAACAAAATAATTCTTCCTTTTCTATACCAACTTCCTCAAAATATCTTTTATCTCATTGTTTGTGATAGATCTAAAGCTCGTCACGTATCATCAAGTTTGATATCATCTTAAGGCTTCCTATGTTCACATGCTTATGTCGTAATACTTTCACACATAACACCTATTTATGACATCATGTCACTCATGCTCATGTTTCAACATAATAATGCCATCACATTATCATATTCACAAATATCCTTCATACACATGCATACTCTTGCCAACACATCCTTATCATCTCATCATCGATTTCATATTCTTTCAACAACTTAAAACATACCTCATTTTCTTTTGGTTGAGCGTGATGCTTCGGATGTTGAGCCTTCGTGACACTTTTAGTCTAGGTGTATTAATCTAGACTTAATCTGAAAGAAGACTCTCGGACCAGAGTGAAAGAACGAAGCCCTGATATCACTCTATCACGACCGACCTTACTAAGGATAGTAAAAACGGGGAACTCGCGACTAGGGGGGAACTAAGAAGAGGGGAAAAAATGGGGGAAGCAATAAAGGACAACATTTAATATGAAAATTCAATCAACTTCCAAAAGAAATATTTTAGTCTATCAAATATTTAAGCAGCGGATTAATGTCTCAAGGTAATTAATGTCATAACATAGTGTGGGAAAAAACGGATAACTTTTAGAAAGAAAGCGATTTCAAACAAGGCAGTGGAAATCAAGTATCTAGAGAGAGTCATAGGATGACACCCATGTATGAAGACACGACGCATCCGGGAAATCTTAAGGCTCGACTCAACATCCGCCGCAACATCATCGCTCAACCTGCACATAGAGAAAACATATGCAGGGCTGAATACTTAATATACTCAATGGGCTCATGCCGAAAATATTTCATAAAAGTTATGTCATCCATACCATAGTGAACTCAAGTTTTACATTTAGAAAAGAAATATCATCGAGTATCACAAAAACAGTTTCATAGTCTGGCCAGACAAAATAATCTCCCCACTTTCTCAACAATCAATCATTCACATCCTCATACCATAGTGTGACGAAAGTGTGGCCACACTATTCGCCCACGAGACCGGCCGACTAGCAAGAACGGCTCACGATCCCACCAGTGTACACAGCCTGATAGGGTTTGCGGCCCTACTCAGACCCGAATTCGTTTAACACAGCCCTATAGCCTAACGGAGCAAGCTCAAACGAACTAGGCATCAGGCAACAATCTCAACATCAAAACAATCATGGCATGACATAACACTTTAAACCACCCTTAACACTGTATCATACTTTTGAAAGCGTAAAAGAGTTTAGTAAAAGAAAGTCCACCTCGCTTGCTTATACAACACAATTCACAACTTTAATGCAACCCTTGCTCTTTGTACCCACGTACGCACAACAACCCTTGTCAACACCATAACACAATCAGTTTTTCTATCAACACATTTATCATGCATGCCCTATCATTCCTTTCATTGTTTTCTTATATTGCCCATCCCAAACGTTCATCAACATAAACGAAATGAACACTCTAACATACATCAACGTGCAACACATAATCACATCATAGGATACGTTCCTTATTCACACATGTATCATGTAATGCATTCAAAGCTTGTCAACAAAGCTTATTTCAACAAAACCAGAATCTGGTAGAACAACGCAGTATTTTTGTAAAATTCATTAAATTTCCATCCGGTCTCACATGAAGTTAAAATTTGGTCACCACACAGTAGATACATAAAGGTTTGTCCAGTTAAAATTCCACACCAAAATCAAATCTTTTGATTGGTCAAAACGAAAACGAAACTCACTGGACGAAACACAATTTCTGGCAGAACTGCGCAGTTAAATTGAAAAATTCGTTATAAATTCGTCCGTCATCAATTGAAGCTGAAATTTTGACACAACACAGAAGACATCTGAAACGTCATCCAGTTAAAAATTCATGTCGAAATAAGATTGTTTGATTGGTCAAAAACTCGTTGGAACCTACTGTCCGAACACAACGGTTTTCATGCTCAACGTTCACAAACCCTAGTTTGTCTATCATACATTCACACATACATATTCATGCTTCCAACACATAGTCATGCTTCAAAAATGAGATTACAACCATGCTTTCCTATTCGCATATAACATTCACAACGATTCATCCACACACTCACACACACGCACATACATGCGCACACACACAACCATTCATGTGCAACCATCCTTCCCAACCAATAAATTCTCAGATTTACGATTCTCCACTCACTATATGCATGAGGGGTTCAAGAATCATGGATTCAATGATAAGAAGGGGAAAGGTGGATCAAAAATTATACCTTTCTCTTGAAAACAATCGGTAGAAAAGACAATTGGTGCGATTCCTCAACGGATCTTGAGTTTCCAACTCCAAATCGAAGCAACAATGAAGGATTGATTTGGAGCACTTGAGAGAGAGGGGAAGGGAGGAGAAAAACGTGTGGGAGAGGAGAGGAAGAGAGGGAGGCGTGTGGAGTGAAGATTAGCGTTAGGGTTTTCTTAATTTATATTCAATAATTATTCCCACACTTAATTAAACAATTAAAGTTGTGGAAGAATAAAATATATGTCAATGAATAAGATCCACAATTAAAAGAAATATGCATGTGGTGTGGGGGGAATTTTTTTGAAAATTATGGTATTACTTGGAGAGAAATATACTCACAAAAATGGGTAAAAAGATATTGAGCATCCCATAAATAAGGTAACAAAATAATTCAAAAATTCTCCAAGTAGGAAAAGGGGGGTGTAAAATAGGGAGTAGTCAAAGGAAATAATTAAATCTTCAACTTAAATAGGAATAGGATTTAAATTTGGTAATTTCTTGTGGAAAATGCTCTCATAAAATAGGTAACAATTAAATTAATCCCACAAGGTAATTAAAAGGCATAAGGGGCGAAAATTTATGAGGTCTTAAAGAATGAAAGAGTCAAATCCTAATTAAAATAGGATATGGAGAGATTTAATTGGATTTTTAATTCAAGGAAGGAAATAAGTAAGGTATCAATTAAATCTACAAAATAATATATTCTCCTAACTAATAGGAGATTTTGAAAGACCAAGAAATGGGCAAGGGGTCAAAAATTATGTAGAATAACATAGGGATAATTTGGTTTGGATTTAATTTGGATAATGGACTTTGATAAATTCCTTCTGATTCCAGAGAGACTGCATTGACATTCTCTCGCTCAGGTGGTGGTTGTACTGTAGCCGGAATCCTTCCTTCATTTCCCCTCAGTTCGCCCAGTGACATGGCGACTTGAGATAACTGCTTTGTGAACACATCGAGTGCAGCCCTCTGTTCCTTCTGGGCTTCTTGTATTTCTTGCATTGCATCATGGGGCTGATGCGGGGTCATCACATCCCCTGGACTTTCATTTTGTTGCTTGTTATATCTTTGATTGAAACGTCCTCCTCCATGGCTTTGCTGGTAGTAGTCGAAAGATCCATACTGCTCTGGTTGGTTTTTGGGAAAGTGATTCTGTTGGTTTCCTTGGAAGTACTGTGGGTTCCCTTGGGTTTGCTGGTTTCCTCTTTGGTACTGGGGAACATAACTCACCATTTGATTATTCGGCTGTCTTCCCTGGTTGCTAAACTGAGGGACTTAGTATTGGTACCCCCATTCTCCTTCCTGTTATCGGCTTGACCAGTTAGACTGCCCTTCACTTGACCAGTTCCCTTGAGGTCCACTTGACCAGTTCCCTTGAGGTCCACTTGACCACCCTGCCTGACCTCCTTGTATTCTGTTTCCTCCAGTGTTTGGCCTATCCTGGATTCGAGCAGGCCAGTTGGGCTGCCCGTCAGAGGGTTGTATCTGTTGTGTCGAGGGTGGTTGGCTTTGATTTGGATCACTCCATCTGAAGTTAGGGTGGTCTCTCCATGGAGCGTCTCTCTGTTTACCCTGGATCCAGTGGCCGACAGCATTCACTTGGGCTTGCGGCTCCGCCTCAGGGGGAAACTCGCAATAGTAATAATGATGCTCTTCTGGCGGAGGTGGTGGCGGCGCATACTGCGTCTCTTTCGGTGCAAGTGGTGGAGGCGGTCTGGCTTTCTCCACTGCCTCAAGCAGCTTCTTCTCCATTTGCTCAAATCGAGCCTCCAACTTTTCATCATTGCGGGCCTCTGCTACGTGCACTGCCCCTCTTCTATACTGTCCTCGAGACGTCTCGTACTAGCGTTTGGCCTCGATCAGCCTCTCCAATATATTTTTAGCTTGGCTAAATGGGGTTTTCGAGAAATCCCCTTGAGCTGCGAGGTTTAGGTCATTTGTGCTGTCGACTGTCAGTCCACCATAGAAGATCGAATAGATCTCCCGCTCCCCTAGCTTGTGGTTGGGGCATGCTTGAAGCAGCCCTTGGAATCTATCCTAATACTAGCCGAGGGGCTCATCGTACTCCTGTCTGGCTTCTGTGATTTCCCTTTTCAGGGCACTCGTTTTTTACGCGGGGAAGAAATGATCTAGGAAGATCATTCGAAACTCGGCCCATATTTTGATAGTCCCTTCTGGCAGTCTCGATAGACATACTCCAGCTTCGCCTTCAAAACAAAAGGGATTGCCTTCAGCCTATAATCTTCAGACGTAGATCCAGCCGGTACAGGCTGGATATCACAATATCGGCAAAATTCCTCCAGGAAAGCGTACGGACACTCCTTCGAAAGGCCGTAAAAGTGGGATGGAACGGCCAGCATATCGGCAAAATTCCTGACTTGATTGCAATGGTCCGCATTCCAGGAGTAACGGCAATGGCATGTGTGGGCTCCTTCTCATCATGAGCGTGCAGAGAGCCGATTCCTGAGTCATTGTCGACGAAGGCCATCTCTGCTTGTTCAGGAGGTGGTGGTTTGGGCTATGTGTTCTTCTCTTCTTCTTCTTAACTGGTCAGTTGTTCAGCGGCTGTGGCTGCGGCTGCTTGTGCAGCTCTGTAACGAGTGGTAACGACGTCGACTTCCTGGACTCTCCAATGCACGTAAGTCTCTCTGTGTAAAAAGGGATGATTCCAGTATCCACCGCGTTAGTACCTTCTCATCAACAGTAAGAAAATCCAAATAAGAAAAGAAAGAAATAAGATTATGTACTCCTACGCACTACCCACAAACATAAAATAACACCATGCTTCCCCGGCAACGGCACCATTTTGGCGAGGATTAGGCGAACGACAAGCGCGAATTCGGACCAAGTTATATGGAAAGATAACTGAACCGGTTGGATCAGTTAGCAAATGTCGTTGCCACTTGATCAAGTCGATCTCGCTTTCGCTCGTTTACCCACCAAAGTAATTTATAACTCCCAATTTTGCACTACTTTAACAGTAAAGTGGCAAGTTCGGGGTCGATCCCACAGAAAAGTTGGTGTATCAAGTGTGTGAATAGTGAACAGGGGGTTGGCTGCTGCCACGCTTTAACTTTTTTTAACTACTGCTTTTACTCTAGACAGAATTAAACTGACTAATTTGAACAAGGTAAATTTAACTACTGGATCAAGTGCATCATAACGAAACTGAAACTAAAGCAGAAAATGCGAGGATGAAAATGAAAACAACTTCGATTAAACTAAGCTAACACTCTGGAAATTACGAAAGCAAGTTAAACACAGAAGAGCCTCGACAGGAAACTTAAGACTTCGCCGACAGATAACAAGTATTCTGCAGCGCTTCTTCAGTTGCTCTTTCTAACTAAACATTACTTTATCTAAGCTAAGCTAAGCTATTCTAGAGAACTAAACTAAGCTAGAGAACTAAGCTAAACTAGGCGGAAAGTAACGGATCGGATCTGCTTCATGTGGTGGCACATTCTCTATTTATAGGCTCGGCACGACCTCCAGCTGGATAACGATCTTGGCAGGAAATATCCTCTCATGCTGAGAGTGAGCGACTCATTGATTGCTACGTGCTCTTCTTCTAGAATGACGACGCTTTTCAGTAATAAATTCGTGACTCAGCTCCGTCCTTGCATCTCATATATCAGCACGTGTCACCTTCTAGAACGTTGTCCTTGATAACAGAATGTTACGCACCATCCAGCTCATAGCCTCGCGTGTCCTTCTTCTGACATCCAGTGGTCCCCTCCTTAACTGCTTGATTACTCCCCTTGATCAACTTCCCCTGAAATCTGGCCTTTTTCACCTATTGTACTCGCTTGATCAGTTTGGTCTTGTTGCTTTGGTCAAGCGGCATTCCTGCACATTTAACACTTGCTTTGCGCGATAAACCGATCAAGTAGGGTACATTTTACCCTTTAACCGATGCATGAATTGAGCCTTATCAAAGATCGAATAGATCTCCCGCTCCCCCAACTTGTGGTTGGGGCATGCTTGAAGCAGCCCTTGGAATCTCTCCCAATACTGGCCGAGGGGCTCATCGTACTCTTGTCTGGCTTCTGTAATCTCCCTCTTGAGGGCACTTGTCTTTGACGGGGGAAGAAACGATCTAGGAAGATCATTCGGAACTCGGCCCATGTTTTTATGGACCCTTCTGGCAGTCTCGACAGCCATACTTCAGCATCACCCTTCAAGACGAAGGGGATAGCTTTCAACCTATAGTCCTCAGACGTAGATCCAGCCGGTACAGGCTGGATATCACAGTATCGGCAAAATTCCTCTAGGAAGGCGTATGGACACTCCTTTGAAAGGCCGTAAAAATGGGACAAAACGGGCAGTACTCCGGACTTGATTGTGATGGTCCGCATCCCAGGAGTAACGGCAATAGCATGTGTGGACTCCTCCAGCTGGATAATGATCTTGGCAGGGAATATTTGCTCACGCTGAGTGTGAGCGACTCATCGATTGCTACGTGCTCTCCTTCTAGAATGACGACGCTTTTCAGTAATAGATTCATGACTCAGCTCCATCCTTGCGTCTCATATATCAGCACGTGTCCCCTTCTAGAACGTTGTCCTTGCTAACAGAATTATGCGCACCATCCAGCTCATTGCCTCGCGTGTCCTTCTTCTGGAAGCCTGTGGTCCCCTCCTTGCCTGCTTGGTTACTCCCCTTGATCAACTCCCCCGATTTCTGGCCTCTTTTTGCCTATTGTATTTGCTTGATCAGTTTGGCCTTGTTGCCTAGGTCAAGCGGCATTCTTGCACATTTAACACTTGCTTTGCGCGATAAACCGATCAAGTAGCGTATATTTTACCCCTAAACAGATGCATGAAATGAGCCTTATCAATTGTCAACTAACTGTTCAATTGGATCGACTGCCATCTCCCCCCTTATGTAATTATGTAACAGAAAACAAGCCATTATCAACATAGTTTGTGTTTCGATTGGATAGTAAGATGCGCTACGTAGAATACTCCAACGCATCTTAAGAATAGCAAAAGTCCGTTCAATTATGTTCATTGCACTCGTATGTCGCATATTAAACATTTCACGAGGATTCTTAGGCCTCTCAGTGTTCGGACCCCACACTGCAGATGATATCGAACTCCTTTGTAGGGTGTCAAAACCTTCACTATTTGCATACCCGTTGTTACACAAATAATAGTTACCTACAAGTACATAATCCATTGGTGTTATGATTTACGCGGAAGGAATTTATAGCTTAACATTCTACAACAGACTATTAGCCTAGGCGACCATCACATGGATTACCTTTGGGGACTTTGATACCAAATGGACGAGAAACTGCATCTCGTATGATACATGCATCACCTGCGGACCCCTCCCAACCTGGTAAAACATACACTAAAGGCATCTTCCTTGTGCACGCTGCCAAGGTATTTGTGGCTATTTTCCCTTTCCTAGTTTGATATCTTGGCTTGTCAGCCTGTGATACTTGGACTTTAACATATGTCCCATCTAACGCACTTAAACAACCCTACAAGTCAACACATATATAATTATCAATGAACACTAAACAACAAGCTTCTACAAAAAATCTATAGCATCTGATTCATGTGAGTAAAGCTTAGACATTTTAACTTATACCACTTCCACCTAGGGTCAACACTGTTGTCAGGTACCAGAGTTGGCTTAGATATAAACATTGTATGCACCAGTATGATGGCTCGGAGGACAACATGGACATAGTGTGAAACTGTTTGACCGGACCTTAAAAATCAAAACTAACCACCCGGTTCTTTTTGTGATATAATAAAACACATAAGAAGATAGCCACTTGTTCCTCTACTTTAACAAATGATCCATCTACCAACCCAGCTCCTTCTCTAAGAAGAATACATAGTCTCCCAAAACAACTTCAGTCCATGCGTAGATTATTTATGCAGTCCCGATCAGCAACACCTATCAATCTAGTAAGATGACTGATCTAGGTAGGTATGCGGGCCAAACGGTGAAATAAACATCGTGTCTGGTTCTTTTTAATTCGCTTAGAACCATTAGTAAGTTTCAAGAATTCACGGATAATGATCATGGTCCGCGTGTGATGCTTTTGTAGTATGTCTTCAATAAGCAAGAAGATTTCTTCGTCGGACAATGAACTTTCACTCAACTGTTATAATGCTAAACCATTGAAGTTAAAACCAAATCCCAATTACAAAGTTTTAAATCAAGATGAATTACAGGTTGACTCTTGATTATGAATATGTATAAATTAAATTAAGAACACCAAACAAATTGCAACGAAACACCCATCATCCACATTACAAAAAAAAAATTCCTGCCAATTATATGATGAATGCCCGCCAAATCATGATAAAATATAAACCAACACAACACTTAGAAATGCTTGCCAATTAAATTACCCAAACCCAATTCATGCCCAAAAAATCCAAGTCATGCTAAAAAATGCATGCCAATTAACAAACCAAAACCAGAAAGAAGAAGAAAATCTAAACTTGAATAATTTTTCGTTTGACCAAAACCAAATCAAAACACAATAGTTTGACCCTTATATTATAAATGTCTGTCAATTCATGCTAAAAACCTAAAATTGAATCATTTTGCATAGACATAAAACAGGTTCAACTCGGAGTGTAGACTACAAACACCATTTGAATACCCAACCTCATTCAATCTATCTCTCCATGAAATTGAAGCATACCTAAATATGGACTGACTGTATTTTGATATATCACAAACTGGAGCCATGAAATTAGGGTTTACCAACAGTGTCTATAATTCCATCAATGGACAGAAATAAAGTTCTTCAACAATGTAAAAGAAAAAGAGAAGAGAAGATGAAAGAAGAGAGGATTGAGCGTGAAATTAGGACAAGGAGGGCTAATTTTGGAAGGCAATTTTATTTCTTGATGCATTGGAAAACCCACCTCTGCTGAAGCAACGATAAGTTTCCACCAATAAGCTGGTATACACTCTTGGGCCTTTGCGGGCATCTTCAAAAAAATTGGAAGTGTATCAAACAATGGAAAAGATAAGGAAATGAGCCATTTTCTTGGATTTTGTGGGCTATCAAACATACCCTTTATAATTTGGAATGGGCTTCTTATTTTTTCCTGTTTCTTATAGTGTAGATATTTTTGGGAAGCATTTCCATAAACAACATTATCCAACACAAAATCTCACCATAAGCCTCGAGTCGAGTACAACAGCACAAACTGTAATTCAACAAAAAAAATTCATGGAATCGTAGTTCAGTTCAACCATTAACATATTGCGCTTATATACTCTGTTTTTTTTTTTTTGCGGTAGAGAATGACGATTCCGACCACTTTCATTAGCTTTTTTAATGCCATCACTTCGCCCTCTTTCTGTTTCTTAAAACCTAATTTTATTTCTCAAAACCATGCGGCTACCTCCTCCAATTATCAGCGTTTGGTTGTTAGTTGCTGTGCTGCTGAAGAGGGTCTCTCCTCGAGGTCTCATATCCCCTGCTATCTTATCTGTTTACTGCTTGTTTTGTATGATTAATGTGTGTTTTTGGTGTTTCTTGAAATTGTGCATTTGGTGACGGAACACAATTTACTGCTTAATCTTGATATCGCGGCACAATTGTCTATAATTTTGCATGAAGACATGTTTGTTGCTTTGTGGTTTTGGATAAAATGGAATCTTACATGTACTAACCTATGGTAGTTCAGTTAATAATGCTTTTGGGATAAGGGTAGGGTATCACATTTCTCTTTCAGCGTTTTCCAAAAACTTCACCAATTTGTTGATCAAAATTTCATAATTTCTTGATACTTACAGCTATTGTCTCAGTTGTGCATATATTACTTGTTACCTATACAAAGCTAGCTAAGTGCCCCACATAAAGGAAAAAATGGATTAACAAAATCTAGTTTTGATGAAGGCTTGTTTCAAAAGTACCGTCTGTTGCTAACTTGACATGCTAAGCACCTAACATGACTATTGACATTGTCTTGAGCCCATCTGAAGTGGTTCTTAGCCTTGTAGTGTTTTTTATCATACCTTTGGAGTTGTAAACTAAACATAGTCATTAAACCTCCAATATTTGTCATGTTCCAAACCAATGCTCTAACAACATTACCCATTTTTGTTTGGTGGAGAGAGAGAGACTTACAGTTTGCTTTATTTTCCAACTGCCTAATTAGTGTGCAGTTCTCTTGAATGCTTTGCTTCTTGTAGATAATTGATCAATCATTCAGATTTGGCATGTTGAATAAGCATATGATGTCACAATGTGTCTTGTATTTTGTTGTAATAAGATTCTAAGTCCTGGATTCCATTTTTCGAGTTGCCTTTAGGGAGATAGAAATATCTGTTAACATTCTTGTAATAGTGTTCTTCTTGTGTCCTTTTCTTGCTGTAGGCAACCACAGATTTCATCCATACCTATGCCTCCTTATAGTGTAGCGTTGAATGGTAATAGCACACAGAAATCCACATATAGATGGCGTCGGGTGTTGCTGAAAGTAAGCGGGGAGGCACTTGCTGGTGACCGAACTCAAAATATCGACCCAAAGGTTGGATTATTTCGCCTAACATGTTTCAGAATTCTTGCTACTCCTTGATGCTTATAAAACCTGTGCCTTTTCAGATAACAATGTCGATTGCAAGGGAGGTTGCATCTGTTACTCGGCTTGGTATTGAGGTAGGTCCAAAACAACCTTTTATAGGAAATTATTTGTGTTTATTTAAAATATAATTTTGTTTTATTTAACCTAGCAGTGGGCATTAATTTTCTATGTTGTCTTTCATTATCAACAATTGACATTTCCTTTCTTCACTCAAGACAGAGAATCTTAAACCTTGTTTTATATGTAGATTGTGCGTATCATAGTTATGATTGTGGGTAGTTTACCCTTACTATGGAGAATCATTTGGTAGTTATATATTATTTCAACCAAATCCCCATTTTGCTTAGTTTTAAAAAATGCTTGGTTGTATATCTGTAGATCAAAAACAGGTTTGTGAAGATACTTGATCAATATTCATATAACTTTCAGGTTGCAATTGTTGTTGGTGGTGGGAATATCTTTCGTGGGGCGTCTTGGACAGGGAGCAGTGGCCTTGATCGCTCTTCTGCCGATTACATCGGGTAACTTTTATTTCTTGCATTGGTATATCCTTTATGCCTGTTTTTTTATGCTTCACAAAATTTGAGGTTGCTTAACCTCATCCTCTTTTAATGCCAAAATGTTTAAAAGTAAATCGTAACCATACCAAGAAAACATGGTCAAAACATACTGATCCAATTCCAGAGGACCTTTTCACCATAACCTCACAACTAAATTCCAAGTGTTACATACCTGTTTATCGTAGCTAATTATGTACAGCCTTCTAATTTTATCAATGGAGGTCTGGCATAGTCATGTTTTTTATTTAACTTTTTAAATTTTTTTTTTACTAAAAACTTGTGCCAAAATCTTAATTAAAAGTCTCATTTTGTGACCTGAAATGATCTTCTAAATTGTTCTGGAGACTCAAGGTATTTATGTTTACCTGTTAAGGATGTTAGCAACGGTCATGAATGCAATATTCTTGCAAGCTACAATGGAGAGCATTGGCATTCCAACAAGAGTCCAGACAGCTTTTCGCATGTCAGAAGTTGCTGAGCCCTATATACGAAGGCGAGCTGTCAGGCATTTAGAGAAAGGAAGAGTTGTAATTTTTGCAGCTGGAACTGGGAATCCCTTCTTCACAACAGATACTGCTGCAGCCCTTCGCAGTGCAGAGAGTGAGTCTTGTTCTTGGACCTTGATGCTTAAAACATGCACATGATGAGATTATTATTTCTTTATGAAATCCTTGGCGTGCTTGTCATTATAATAAGGAATACAATCAAAAGTAGCAGAAAGAATCAAATATTTAGCAGTAAACTTTGTAGGAAGGAGTTGATATACAGCTTTAGAAGAATAAATATTATGCTAATAATCTGGTGCATTTCTTGTTTTCAGAATTGTATCAGAGATATCGGGAGTCTTATTTATCTCTGCAACCCCATAATAAGAGGAAGGAAACTAAGGGGGGCGTTTAGTTGATAAATTTGGAGGATTGGGAGATATTTTAAATTTGAAGAGTTGTGTAATAGTTAATATTCGTTAATCAGCTTGTGCATTAACTGAATGAGGAACTCCTAGCTTTTAATATTCAGAATTTGTTGTCAGTGTTTCATTAGTGCACTGATCTTAATCTTGATAATTTTGGCATTGTTAAGAGACAATTTTATGCTTTAGGAAGGGCAAAAAACTAATGGTTGAGTTCTCTCTGTATTTAGTTAATGCTGAGGTGGTGCTTAAAGCTACAAACGTTGATGGAGTATACGACGATGATCCTAGGTTCAATCCTAACGCGCGTCTGCTTGAAACTCTAACTTACCAGGACGTAACTTCAAAGGAACTGTCTGTAATGGATATGACTGCGATCACTTTATGTCAAGAGAACAACATTCCAGGTAATTCTCCATTCCATAGACACGGATATAGTAGTAGAAAAGATATTTCCATGACTACATCAGCTTGTGTGCTTGAGTTAAATCCATTTGAGTCGGTGACAAGCATGCTATTTCGTGTGATGCAGTTGTTGTGTTTAATCTGAATACACCGGGTAACATATCAAAGGCCATCAGAGGTGAGAGTGTGGGCACACTGATTGGAGGGACTCAGAGATGATCAGTGACAACCAATGACTTGAAGAGGACACTTTGTCTCTGTGATTTTTGATCTTTGGCTTTGGCTTTGGCTTTGGCTTTAGCTTAAGCTTAAACAACCTTTAGAACTCAATATACGTAATTCTTGTAGTGGTCTTTCTGCAGTTGAATTGAACTTTGAGGGTGCTTATCATTTTCATGGATTGCTGTCAATTTAATTTTACCACTGTAAATAATATGACATTTAAGATTTTGGTCTAGATCATTTTAGTCACTGTGATCTCTCTCTAAGCATAATTACAGTTAATTAAATAATAATTAATGAAGTTGGAGTGGTTTACGTCCTTCTGTTTTAACGCCCAATTAGGTTTAATTAAAAAAGCGATTTTTCTTTAACACCTAACCAAGATAAATTCACCAAATGTCCAAATTGACTTCTATTGCCTCTAGGTGTAACCTTATTAACATTTTCATCTATGAACCATGACATAAGTTCAAAGTTCCATTGGGCATGGATAACACTCCGATAGAAAGAATGAGAGTTCAGATCCACTTTTATTCATTTTTTACTCCTTGGTCTTTCGTAAGAGCTTAACACTCACATTCATGCTCTTCCGCAAGAGCATGCTCAAGGGTCTCACCATTCTATTATTCAAATTTAAATAAAAACATTTTCACAATATTAAAATGCATTAAAAATACCTGAAATACTATTACAAATTACAACAAAAAAATAAAAATTACATAATTAAAATCCTAAAAATTAAAAATTACATAATTAAAATCCTACAAATTCTAAATTACATAATTAAATCCTAAAAAATACATCCGTGGAAATTTAAAGAAGACTAGTCCGATGGCAGTATCCCCAGTATTTGTCGGAGAGTTCGTATCATTGCAAAATATGAATCAAGTTACTTGGGAGTCATTCGAGTTGTATCGGCCATATTGGCTTGAGCCGAAATGGCCCACAACGAGTTGGTGGCGGTGGAGGCAGCACAAAGGGAGCCGGAGCCGGTGGTGCGGCTGGGGTCGCGGCGCGACGGCGGCTGGCCGTCGCCTGTTTCCTTTCTTACGGCCGGCGTTGGGAACTGCTCGGGCCGGCGTCGGGGCTATCCAAGTGAGCTCTGGCTACCCACCTCTTCCTCGCCGGCATCGAATAGGGATATCGACCTCGACCGTTTGCTGGAGGAGCTGTAGAAGGATCGGGTGCCTCCCTTATACTTCGAATGATGACGCACCTGCTGCCAAGTGTTGAGATGCTTGAATGCTTTGTAATGCAATGCTTGGTAGGTCGACATGGCGGCCATGATGATGTCGGCCTCGCTCGTGCCGCCCCTTGCCGTCTGCTGTTCCTGGAGGTAATACCCTTGGTACTTTAGGATTTCTTTGTTGGCTCTTCCGATGACATTGCACAACAAGCTCTCATTGCGCTCTATGGTTCCAGCCGGTCGTGTGGCGTTGTACCGGTGAGCGACGCAGAAATATAATATGTCCCCGGTTTGGTTCGTGTCTACCTCCGCATCTTCGGAGATTTTCAAATATGCCTCGAACACCTTCTTCATCTCGGCCGGAGTGTACGGGGTGCGGACGTTGGGGTCACCAGTACTGCCAAGAGTCCGGACACGGACACCACTAGGTTTGCCACTGCCGGGATCGCCACCCAGAATTTGGGACAACGGTGGCGTCGAGGCGCTCCCTCTCGAGCCTTGTTCGGGTGCCCACCCGGAATTTGCCAACCTTGGGTATGAGGAGGGGTGAGAAATTCGTATCCGACGAAGGGAATGGCGACGCGCCGAACCATTAGTGGTTCCATCCATGGGAGTCGGAGGGGTGATTGCCAGAGCCGGATATTTTTGCAAGAGAGAAAGAGTGAGAATTTAGAGAGAATAATATTGATGAGAGAATTGTTTGGTGTAAATTTTTGTGTTGAAATGGGGTATTTATAGATGAAAATGTGAATTTTGGGGTAAAAATAATGAAAAATAAATTAAAAGTGGAGAAAAAATAGATATAATTTAATTGGAAAATGGGAAAATAATTTTTTTATTTAAATATGATTTTTAATGTTTTTTGATTTTTTTAGAAAAAATTTAAATAACCAACGGCATTGCCGTTGGCGAATCACAGCGCGACACGTAAGCGTGTTCTTTGGCACTGCAGAGCTTGATGCTAAGAGCATGACCATGCCGTCAGCAAGGTACAACGGTGAGCATGGCTACGCGCCGTGCCGACGGCACGACGCCTACTCATGCAACGAGCATAAATTTGGATGCTCTAAAAGATAAATTAGAGATTTAACTACTATCAAGTTCGAAAGGATTGTTGCCTCTCATTCAGGTTCCTTACCAATGGCTAACTGCACCAAAATCATTCTTTTAATTAATGGAGGCAATTGGTACTAATAGTTGTATACGTGTTAGTATATTTTACTGTAAATAAATTGATTATTGAAGTAAACTTGGAGTATTGGGGAATATTCGGCCTAAATGGAAACAAAGTTAAACAATAAGATAAAGTGAACTAAGCTAGACGAAGAGAAGCGAAGTGGATCACTGCATTTACAACAGAACTATGGTGTGACAAATTGCTGCCTTATTTTGATCAAATGATGGAAACCGTAGCCCAAAATCCAAATATGCAATTTTCTATTAATAAGAGCTAAAAAAAGTCCAACATCAATGGTAAACGATACACTAAAGTTGCATACCAAACTACAACTAAATCAAGTTTGGAATTTTCAAGTAAAAATAAAAGAAATTCCAGGTTAACAACAGTCAACGTACCCCCCCCCCCTCCTTGGGGGCACGGAATTTTATGCAGTTTATTTTGTGCGTTAGGTAGAAAGAATAAAATAGGGATAAGGGTGTTTATATTTTTAGTAATGAGTCATCTTAGCATCTTCAATGGGACATATAATAAATCCTTAAATGGCCAATATGAACCAAAATTGGAACACTTGCTAACAACACTACAAGGGAAAGAAGTCGTCGGTTTTGTCCAACATACTCATTTGATTTATTTCTCCCTCGCTCTCGCTCTCCCTCTCAAAGAGGCAACTTTGTCTTGTATGGAGTATATAACTCTTTATAATTGCTCCGATCAGCGCAACTCAAACGTCTGCATACGAATAAAACCAACGTTTTGTCACACAATCGATCATAAACTCAACGTTGCAGTTGAGAAGCAATATCAATTCTACCTAGAAGCGATCAGAGATAACAAGCCAATGCATCAACTGTAAATAAAAATGGAATACTCCTTTGTTACTATTTTGCCCAAGATGAGAAAATTATCAAGAACCGAAAGCGCACTAGATATGATCGATGATATGCCACAACCATCAAGTATACGGTCGAAAGGAAAATACTTAAATGCATAAACATGTTCCACATCTTCCATTTTCCAGTTAAAATCGATAGGTTGGTTTAGTACGCTTACATTTTACATATATGATAACATCTGCTAGAATCATATGTAAATTGAAGCTTCAAGGTCAAATAACTATCTATCGATTCATTGTTTTATGTTATAGAGTTCAGCATTACGACAAAAAGAGATTAACAATTGTGAATGCGGAAGTTAGGCATACCATGTAGTTTCACTTAGAAGTGCTCAGCGATTACCAAACAGATGAGCAATGAGTATTTCATTCCATATGTCAGGTACTCCAGGTAGACACCAGTGGCTACAATCAGATAGAGATGGTCGGTCGCTCCAGGTCCCCACGTGTGCATCACTTCGGAATGCTGACATGGGAGTTACATGAAGAACAGTCACAGGTGCGACCATACCATTCACAACCTCAAACACCGCTTCAGAGAATGGACTTAAATCCTTTCCCACGCTATCTGGAAGAGGTAACTTACTCACATTGCATTGCCGCAGAGTAAGATTCCTGATGCAGACAAAAACAACTGACATGATAAAACTATCACAGCTTGATGGAGACAAAAACAGACTATTTTAACAAAGAATGTCAATGGGTTCCAAGCACTAAATAAGTTTCAGGTTTGTAGCATTACTGCACATCTGATTATAACTTTTGAAAAGCATATAAGAATTTACTGACTATATAAATTATTGTTCGAAATTGAGGAGAGTACCTCCAGTGAGACGGTTCAAAAGTTCGGAAGAAGATATGTGTCTTTTCTGGGTTGATCATACTGTCCACCCAAGATGACCAAGTCTGCAACGCTGTTCGGAAGGCCGTACCAATCGTCATTTCAAGTTTAAGTGATTCACCAACCTGAAAATAGCACCCCCTGTGAAAGAGCTCAATTCAATCATACACAAACTCAAACAGACAAAACTCAACACAAACAGCGGCACAGAATGAGACACATCTTGCTACATTACATCCACAATATTTTATTTCAAGTAATAGGGAAAATATAATGATAATAATTTAGCTCTGAATATATATATAACTATATATAATTCAAGATGAATTGTTTCCATAGTATATATCACAAACAAGTTTGCTGACGAACATGGTTTGCACGTATAAAAACTAATTGAGAAAGTTGGAGTAGTTTTGATCAAGTTAATTAGCATACCTAATTGACAAAACAATTCTTCCAAATAGGAAACTAAGCAATGTATGAAGCCTATGCTCGAAAATAATTGATGATACTTTTGAACTAGAATGGATACCCAAGATTCGTCGATTCATATCCTCGTTAAAATGATGCTGAAAGTATTAAAATAATTATACAAGCATTGTATATATAACAAGTTATATGCAAAAAGAGAGTAGTCTGGGTAGATTAGTTGTAAGTACTCCCTCCGTTCCATAGAATGGAGGCATTTCTTTTCGGCACGGAGATTAAGAAAAATTGTGTTAGGTGAGTTAGGTAAAGGGAGAATAAAGTGGAAAATGAAAAAAAGGTAGAGAGATGAAGAGAGAAAAAAGTAAGAGAGAGTAAAGTAGGTGTGGAAAATGTGTTGACTTTTACGAAAAAGGGAAATGACTCTATTACTATGGAACGTACCAAAATGGCAAAATGACTCTATTACTATGGAACGGAGGGAGTAGTATATAAGTTCTGGCTGTAGTTTCAAGAATATAAAAACTTCTAAAGTAGAAAATTGAATTCCAATTTCCAAGTAATGAAATCATAGCCAAATTTATAGGCACTGCATTTTCACCAAGCACAAATAATAAGAGGAAACTTCCCCAAAAATAATGAAGTAACAGTTCTGCTTAAATAGGAAGTATGCTCATTATGCAAATTCTGACTATCTCTGGCTCAGATGAGATGATACTGAAAACTAATTTGATAAGCTACAATTACTCATAACTGATCATATAATAAGAACTTCAGAGTACTTTATGACGCAAAAAGAATATATTATCAAAGGATGGAAAAGAAAAGAATAATCTCTGTCCAATGTAGCCACAAACAAGTACACAGATTTTCACCAACACTTCATGTTCTCACGATGAGACAAACACAAAACAATTGAATTTTGAAATAATGTAAACATACAGTAAGTGCAAAGAATTTATTCTGATGCAAAAACAAGTGTACAACAGATATGATAAACAAAATGAAAGAAGTCGAGACGTGTTTTTGCATATACTACTGTGACTCGACAATAGAGTACCCTAGAATTAAACAAAATGGAGAGGTAACAGAACTTACGTCCCAAAAAGCTTCCCCGGAACCCACCACTGACCAGAGTTAAAAACCAGAACATCTGAGTTGATCCACTCTTTACTGATATCATCTAATCTGTCCAACAACAGTACTGATCTAACATTCTTTGGTGCATTTCTGGGTGCCCAGTTGTGTTGCACAAGGAAAACTGATCGATAAAACTCAATGGTGAAGTTGAAAGAACTGAACCGTACACCTAAAAACCTAACTTGCTTTGTTATGATGTTGTCATTGACTTCATAAACACTTTCCTTATCTTCCAATCCAGACATTAGCAAACATATCAGAGATTCCCACTGAGTTCTACTCATAGAATCACCAACAAAAACAACTCTTTTATTTCGGAGTATTTCCAAAGTGAGCTGCACATTAACTCTTGGAATGTCACAGTGCTTTGGCTTCCACCTCCACTTGAGATAATCGTCATCCACTCTACCATTAGCTAAGCAATTGAATCCTTGCTCTACAAAAGGGCACTCTGAGACGTTATACAAGGGGTAGCGGTCATCCATCACCCATTTTCCGTCAAATACATCACAAGTATCTATGGAAGTGCCAGAGTTGGAGAATCCGTACTCACGATCATGTAAAGCATGTGCAATATTTGGCAGAACATACATGTATCCGCAACCAATGGCCAACAAGAAACAAACTAGTGATCCAATGATAACCAAAGCACGAAAAACCCGTGAAACATAAGCAGCCCTTTGTTTAACTTTCGAGGAAAGACTCCTACTGAAAGTATTCATCTTCTCATTGGGAAGCACCACCACCATCATCACATTTATACTTTTACAATTCAATCAGGAGAAGCAATAGCTTAATCAATGAAACTTCGATCAAAATTTGCATAAGAAGGCCCTTTAACCAACACTGCACACTTTTCGATTAACTTATTAACCAAGAGCTTAGCCACGAAAATCCAGCAGAGTTAATTTGGCGTAGGAAAACCAATCCCTATGAAAACCTCACTAAATTAACCAAACAAGAAACAATGCTCAAATTAGACAATGCCATTCACATCTCCTGTGGTTTATATGATTTCATGATGCCCTGAAACTCACCATTTCCCAACCAAAACAAATCCCACACAACAGATATAATCAATTGGAAATCTAATGGATATCTACGAGAAGAGCAAACTACAATAAAAGAGAAGACGGCTCTTTAATGAATCTGAAGCATACCTAGATCAGAGGTTATGCATTGTGAATGTGAGAGAATAATGCACAAATTGGCAGAAATGGGAGATGGGTATAGATATAGATTCGTTTGAACATCTCATTGGGAAAATGGAGTATCAGAGAAAAGCTTAGGTGAGATTGAGATTGATTCCACTAGACGGTGATGGAGAGAAAGCAGGAAGCAAAATACATTATCCGATTTCACAAATCAAAGAGTAATCATATTCAAACTTTTATCTCATTAAGTCAGTCTGTCGTTTTATTTATGGAATATTACGAGGTCTGAAAATAATACAGTATGAATCTAAACTGGATTTCAATCCAAAAATTTTAACAAACTTTAATACTAGCTAGTATTTTAATACACATATGTACTCCATCCGTCCTCTAATATTGTCACAATTTGACTGGACACGAGTTTAAAAAATATACTCCCTCCATCCCGATTAAGATGACATGTTTTCCTTTTTAGTTTGTCCGAACAAAGATAACGCATTTCCTTCTTTGAAAACTTTCTTTCTTTAATTAATACACTCAACCATTTTTTCTCACTGCTATTAAAATATTCATCTTTCTTTCTCTCTCTATTTTAATACTTACATCCACATTTTCTCTATCAAATTAAACACTTTAACCAATAACTCCTAAAATTATGTGCCGGCCAAAGAATGTGTCATCTTAGTCGAGACGGAGGGATTAATAAAAAGTGGATTGAAAGAGTTGGTAGGATATGGGTCCTATTTTTAAAGGATTAGTTTTATACTCCATCCGTCGCAAGTTACTTGAGTCGTATTCCATTTTGGGTTGTCCCAAGTTACTTGAGTCATTTCTCTTTTTGGCTAAAAACAAAACATCTAATCACACTTACTCTATTCTTTCTTTTACTTACTTTATTCTTTCTTTTACTTTATCATCTCTCCTCTTTCTTACTTTACTCTCTTCTACTTTATTTAACTCATTAAATACAACTTTCTTAAATCCCGTGAAAAAAAACGCTTCAAGTAACGTAGGACGGAAGGAGTAATAAAATGTGAGTGAGAATAAGTTATTGGAATGTGGAGTCCACTACCAAAAATAGTAAAAAAGTGAAATGTCACAAATTTTATGGGACGGATAAAAATAGAAAAATGTGACAAAATTTCAGAGATGGAGGGAGTATGACACAAGTTTTAATGTACATTAGTAAACTAAGAGAAAAGTAATGTTAGTGGATTGTGGGGTCTACATTATTAGTAGTATTGAAATGTTTAAAACTTTCCATATTTAAAAGTTTATCTACTTTTAATGAACGACAAAAATTGGTAAAATTACTCTATTTTTTTGGACGGAGTTGGTAATTATCAAATTGATTTTGTCTTTATAGTGTCGCATAATAAAAAAAAAATTCATTGTTTAAGTAATTCCCATAAGGAACTAAATGCATCATTGATGACCATTTTTTTGGGCGCCACGAAATGTATACAATTTTATTTATGTATTAAGCCGAGAGAATGAATAAAGTAGAGATAATGAAATTTCTATTTTTAATAATGAGTGATTTTAGATGGAACAAACTAAAAAAGAGAGTGGGTCACTTTCAATGGGACATAGAGAGTACAAGTTTTCAACTTCATTGAAGTGGAGTACATTATTTACTAATGTGCACCCACCTGTTATGGTTGATGCTTATACAATGAAAAACATGTTTCGAGCAATAGACACAATTGTAACTATTTTGTATGCAATAAACATTACAATACATTTTTACCCAAACCAAGAAGAAGTAATTTTATTAAATTGTACTCCCTCCGTCCCATTATAAGTAATGGATTTCTTTTGAACCCGGGAATTAAGAAAATGATATGTATTGAGTTAAAGTGGAGATAGTAAAGTATAAGAGAGGAAAAAATATGAGAGATAAAGAGAGAATAAAGTAAGAGAGATGGAATAAAGTAAGTGATTGAAGTTTTGTTTTAAGCTAAAAAAGGAAATTGATCACTTGTGGTGGGACGGAGGAAGTATTTATTTATTATGTATTTAAAGAATAATTTTGTAACATTTATAAGAAGCAAATAAGTCTAATTCTTTTACTTAGTAGACTGGTTGTGGACATGTTCATCACAGTAGGTGACGCAGTCGGCTAAATTGAATTTCAAAATCTAGCTAGATTTTAAATTTTCTATGGGTAACTAATTTGTTGAATTTTAGGGATTTTAGAGTAGCTCTTCATATTTATTTAATTCTAAATTTTGATATCCAAAACATACACCGCATTCATCCCATAAAATATGTGCACTTTCCATTTTTGTTCGTCCCATAAAAATATTGACATGTCCATTTATGAAAAGCTATCCCAATTTATTACCCCTATATATCAAGTTATTTACAACTTATACAACTATTAAAATACTAATAATAATTGGTCTCACTATGCACTATCACTACTTTAACTACCATTTCCATCATTTTTCTTATTTTACCAATTTTATCTTAATTCTAGTGTCATATCATATATGTTCATATTTTTGTGGGACAGATGGAGTATTTACTTCATTCAATCATGTTCGGTAATGCTCTAGTTGAGTGAAACAACTTAATGGCATGGGAGGATCGAGAGAGGATCACGTGTTAGATTAAGATTGATAAGAGTATATATAATATCTCAAAAAAGATACTCCCTCCGTCTCGCCATAAGCGAGACAGTTCTTTTCGGCACGAGATTTAATGATTTGATATTTAAAGAGTTAAACTGGAGATAGTAATGTAACAACCCAAGTTTCTATACGACTCCTTAACCCATGAATCTTAGGTTATACAATTTTATTAATATTTATAACTCTTAGAAACGACATAAAGAGATTTCGCATATTGATTGTTAAAAAAAATACTCCTTATTGTAAGCTACGTTTTTGTTCGAAAAGAATCAGAAAAAGAAAGGAAGGAGAAGAACTCCGTGTCAAGGAAAATAGATTATGAAGGTAAGGTTGAAATATTGTGACATCCCTAACTCAAATTAAATATATAAAAAAAAATATAACAAGATACAAAAATATATAATTAGTTTGCTAATTAAATTAGCTTAATTATATGTATGGTGCATGCGTATTATTTAGTAGATTAATTAGTTATACAAAAGTGTGCATAATGTAACATTCTTAACTAAAGTATATATCTCATTTTATATTAAAATTATTTTGTCATTAACACGACATAACATTCATAAGCGATTGCAACAAATAATTTTTGATGACTTAGTATAGTTAAATTAAGTATATGTAATCTATAAACGTGTATATTAATTTAGAAAGGTAATGAATGTGTATGCACATAGGTGCCATGTTTCCGGACTTTTGTCCAATATTTTAATAGTTTATACATATGTGTAGTTTATTTTCTTTGTGGGGTATATATATTAACTTATTAAGTTTGCAGTAGAACACTTTTTCAAGTTGATATATATGGATTGAAATTTTGGACACGTGTAAGAGAAAAAGAAAGAAGGTGGCACTATTTGTTTCATATAGTTGACGTGTGTAGTGTATAGGTGAGGATGAGTCAAGTTATGTTATTCATGGTAATATAAAAAGTGAAAAGTGATATTAAAGATGGGGAGAATATTAGAAAATTAGTGAAAAAAGCATTGTGGAGGGAGGAACATGAAAGAGTCCGAGAAAGAAAAGAAAAATGAAAAAGGCTCTATGAGTAAGCAGAAGCAAAATAAACTTGGGTATATGGGTTATAGAACGGGAAGAGGAATTTGGAGTTCTGTTAAATTATCTATTTGAATCAGTTAAAGGCTATCTCTACGAGCAAGTGATGGAAGGAGTAATTAAATTCAAGTTGTGGAATTTAAACGCACGAGGTGAGCTTTCTTATACTAAAAATACAAATCGTATTTTATGAATGCACGAACACATGTTCGTGACTTTTAAAGATAGTTGTCTTGCCATAAATGTTTTTATATGATGCCTATCTGTTGGCTAAGGCCAAGTGAATTATGAATGATGATATATAAGTCGAATTCGGGTCCCAGTGAGGGTGGTGTCCCAGCTCGGACTAGTGTACACGGGATACCTCTGACCGGGAACGGCAGAGAAGGTAACCGCGGAAGGTGGCCACCTTCCCGGCACAAGGATACCTCTGACATGATGGGCAAGGAAGGTGACCGTGTGAGAACACCATCTCAACGGCACAATGTGATCAGATATGGCTAAGTATAGGAAAAAGGGGGCTGCAGCCCAATGTGAATATTTTTAGTAAGCTCGGTTCCTTTTCAATAAATACCCCCGAGTGTTACTGTGGTGATGGCTTGACAATATTTTCAAATGTATACTTGTATTTTTGGCAATGTGTTCACTGAGTACTTTTGTACTCAGCCCTGCATATATTTCTGAATGTGCAGGTTGAGCAGCGAAGTGGTGGGGGAAGTGCTATTGAGACAAGACATTTAATTCAGTCAGATTTTGACTCTCGGAGGTTCATGTCTTCATACATGGAACCGCGTTCATTTGCTTCCGTTGTGCATCTTAAAAGACTCAAGTCTATTTTGTTCAAAACTCTGATTTTATTTCGAGCTTTTCCCATTTGTTTGGAGCTATGGTCGAGTTGTGTTGCTTTTCCCCTTTCTTCCCCGCTTCTTTAAATCCTCTCCTAGTCGCGATCAACCGTGTTTTCTATCCTTAGAAAATGTGGTCGTGACAGAGTGGTATCAGAGCATTCTTTCTAGCTCTGAACCCGAGAGTCTTCTTTGAAAATCTTTGGTCTAGCCTTGTTCCACTAGACTGTCTAATCGATGAAAATGCTCTTAGCACTCCCACCAATCACGCTCAATGAGGAAAAAAGTAACTTGTTCTTTTTTTAAAAAGAAAGTCAAGATGTTTAAAAGTTTGAAATGGAGAAATAACTCAAGCAGTTAATTTGAGTGAACAGATGAAAACACTAAGTTCAAAGAAAGAGTTGATGTTTCTTGATTTTGTAGCATGCTTAAAGAAAGAGTTAGTATGTCTTTTCTTGGCTAAAGACTGTGAATGTATGAATAAAAGAAGTAACTTTCCAAAATGGAAACGGTACTGAAATATGAAAGTATAAAGTATACGAGTCTGGTAGCAATTGGTGAAATGATATCTCTTTTTGAGGTAGTCATTGAATCATGTTGCTAGTATGGGGAAATTGAAATTTCCAAAGAACTTAGAATACTTAGTTATGCGTTCCTTCTAGAACACAATATGAACTCTAACTTAGAAAGTACAGTATGAACATTTTTCGCTTTCCCGAGCGACGAAAAGAAAAGGACGCGATAAGAAAGAAACTTCGTCATGAGAAAAGCAATCTAACATAGAACAAAACGATGTTTCTAGAAAGATGGTAGGGGTGAGATGCCATTTTCTACGTCCCAATGACATGAATAATCTGTGTTAGCCGTTGTTTTTCTTGACAATCCAATGACTCCAAAGGATCATACCTTTGATCCAACTAAACGACAAGTCATCCCATTGATCACTCCATTGATCAAATCTTTTCATAAAAGACAAGTCACCCCATTGCAAGACATACATCTTTTTATCACCATAGATTTTCATCTTCTCACAAAACACATATTTTTTCACAACCATAGCTCCTCTATCCCATTGTAAAACATATTTGTTTTCATAACCATAGCTCTTCTATCCCATTGTAAAACATACTTTGTTTTCATAACCATAGCTCATCTATCCCATTGTAAAACATATTTTGTTTTCATAACCATAGCTCTTCTATCCCATTATAAAACATACTTTGTTTTCATAACCATAGCTTCTCATCTCCTTGCCTGAAAACTCTCATAAAATTTTTTTTCATAAAAATAAATTACCTCTTTCTTGGTTGAGCGTGTCGAAGCGGGATGTTGAGCCTTCAATGCACAATTATTATTTTATCTTCTTTTATTTTATTTTATTTATTATTTTAGTCTAGCGAAACAAGTCTAGACTATGACTGAAAAAGACTCTCGGGTCCAGAGCGGAAAGAAAAATTGCTCTGATACCACTTTGTCACGCCCGCATTTTCTAAGGATAGAAAACACGGTTGATCGCGATTAAGGGAGGATTAAAGAAGCGGGGAAGAAAGGGGAAAACAACACAACCCGACCAAAGCTCGAAACAAATGGGAATAGCTCGAATAAAATCAAAGTATCTCAACAATCAACAACTCAAAAATGAATACTATCTCAACGATACAAGAACTCAAAAGAAGGACAACTACTTAGCGGAAGCATTTGAGAGAAGGAATATGCCACGTGTGAAGACATGACACATTCTACACACTTAACTTTCTTAAACGGTCTTGCTCAACACCCACCGCACCCGTCACGCTCAACCTGCACATTTTTAAAAAGAAATGCAGGGCTGAGTACTTGATGCACTCAGTGGACTCATGCCGAAAACATTTTATAAAAAGTATTTATCATGCCACCATTGAGTGACCTTGGGGTTTTAACTTTAGAAATTGCCCAAGACACTAAAATCATTTCCATAGTAAAACTCGTGACTGCAGTCATTTTCCCATAGATGTCTACCATATCTGATCCATTGATGACAAGGAATGTGGCCACATTCCAAGTCACTAGACCGGCCGACCCAAAAGACGGCTCACGATCCCCATTGGTGTACACTAGCCTGAGTAGGGACTCGCTCCCTAGTCAGACCCGAATTCGATTATCCATTGATGTGTCACGACCGCACTTCCTAAGGATAGGAAGCACGGGAAAAATCGTGACTAGTGGGGGAACTAAGAAGCGGGGAAGAAGGGGGAATAATCAATTCAAGGCAATACAACTTAACAATCAAAGAGGTAATTCCATTTAAATCGATCAACGTTTCAAAACCCAAGTCTCATAATGAAAGATAACAGATTTCAACCATAAAGGAAGTAACAGAGTTCAACAGTTCAAAGAAAATAACAGAAATTCTGAAATCATTGAGTAGCGGAAGCAATTTTGAGAGTTTAGCTACTACTATGTATGAAGACATAATAGTAACCGGAACAGTGATTTAATACGTTCTTGGATCATCGCTCAACATCCTCCGCCTCCCGACCCCGCTCAACCTGCACATAGGGAAAACATATGCAGGGGCTGAGTACTTGGTGCACCCAGTGAACTCATGCCCAAAAACATTCACCGTTAAGATAAGTCAAGCCATCATCGTGTGAATCCCGAGTTTTACTTTAAAAAGGCCGAGAGACACTAAAGTTCATTTCCTTAAAAAGTGTCCGCGCGGACCAATATCATCCTCCATCATATACCATATCTGAACCATCATGTGAAACGAGACTGTGGCCACAATCTCGATCACTGGACCGGCCGACCTAGGGGATGGCTCACGATCCCCATCAGTGCACTAGTCTAAGTAGGGCGTAGACCCTAGTTAGACCCGAATTCGTTAACCATCAAAGTCTAGTAGAGTTTTATTCTAGTAGACAAACAGATAGGCAGTTTCAAAACATAAACACGACATGACATACTTATAGAAACATCCTTATAACACCGTAAACATATTGATTTAAAATAAACGTTAAAGAATAAAGCCCACCTCAAAAGCTTAAGATTTCCGTAAGAATTCCTCGTTCCGACTGTTAGAGTGCGTGCGGACCACCTTCTCGGAAAATACATAAAATTCATATCAATTCTCGGTAACGACGATATTTGGAATGCATGCACTCTAATTCAAATCTTTTAATTCTCTTTCTTGATTTCCGTGCATTTTCGGTTATTCGGCGGCCGCCCAAGGCGTCGCGTGCGACGCCGGTCGGCCGCTTACGCTCGTTCTTTCCTTCGTTGGCTCCTCGTATTTTCCATAACGTTGAAAATAATTTCTAAAAATTATTCAAGCGTATACTTTAAATTTTCATAATTATTTACCATTGAAAAAAAAGGTATCATTTCATACTTAGGTAAATTGTTCATTCTTTAAAAAGTCTTCCGGAAATTAATTAAATATTTTTTCCGATTAAATTTTAATTTCCGGCCCATAAGATTAAGCTTAGCCCACCTTATTCCTCCAAAAAATTAATTAGGAAGCCCATCAAATTAAAAGAAGTACATGGCCCAAACTTAATAAAATGTTGGCCCAAAATCATCTCCCTCTCCAACACACTCTCTCTCTCTTCCCTCTTTCTCTCTCCCCGTCGTCCTCTCTCTCTCTCGGCAATCACACAGCAGCCGACCGCCACCACTGCCGTCGTCGTCGTTCTCCCTCCGGCTTGCCACCGTCGCGGCTGGAGCCGCCTGCCTCCGCAGCTGGAGCCGCCGAGGAAGCTACTGTCTTCGCTGCTCGCCGGCGGGAGCTGCTGCCGCGGAGGAGAGTCCACGTCGCCGCTGCCGTGCGGCTGGGGCTGCTGCCTCGCCACGCCGGGGTTGCTGCCTCACCGTCGCGTCACCGGCCGCCGTCATCCGCACCGAGAACGTCGAGCGCGGCTGTCCGCCGCTGCCCGTCGCCGGCGGCGGCTTCTCCCCCTCCGAACCACTCCGAACCCGCCCGGAAACACTCCGCAAAGGCTCGCAACACGTGTTATGAACATAAAGCTAAGTTCTTTCTAAGTTTCGGTTACGCGCGGCGATCGTTCGGTTGATTCTTAGTTGGTTTCTTACTTGAATTGGTTATGGAGGATAATCAAAGCTATATGCATGTAAAGCTTAAAACAACACATGCTTTATGATAGGAATGGATTATACCTCCAAGAAGATTGAAAAAGATGGAAGAAAACACAAGATGGATGGCTCAAAGCTTCCTCCTTCTCCTCGGCACTTCCTCTCGCCGCCTCTCTCTCTCTCTCTTTTTTTGTTGTGTACTATGAAGGTGGGGGTGGCTTTTGGGGTGTAGATATTGATGGGGAAGTGGGGAGTTGAAAACCGTGAACATCATGGGGGGGGAAAGAAAGAACCGTCGGACGTGGTGGGGGGAAGAAGAATTAATTTGGGCTTAGCTAAAATAAATCCATACTTGGGCTCCCATGATTTAATTTCCAATTTGGCTAAAATCAACAATTAAATTACAAGCCCAAGCTAGAATGGATTTAAAGAGTTATTAAAATCCAAGTTATTTCATATTTAATTGAACTTCAAATTTATTTTTGGAAAGTCCAAAAATAAATTCATACATTTATATATTTTTCGTATTTTCCTTCATCAATTAAAATTTACGGTCCCTTATTTAATTTTGTTATCTCGTTCTTCATAACCAAAAATTTAAAGTACGAGAAATCGTACATAATTTATATTTGGTGTTGTTCCAAATATATTATTCATTCAACCGTTCCTTGCTTTACGCGCGTCGTTATCCATAAAACATATATTTCTTTCCATTTAATTCATTCGTCTTGCTAAAGAATAGCAATTTCATCATCGACCTTTCAACGAGACCTTAAACGTGTCTCCCAACGTTCATTTTTAAAAAGAAAACACATTCCTTTTCCCATCAAACCCATAAACCATAATTTTTCCCATATCACATTTATCGAGAAGCATAGCATTTCGAAATAATTTTATCAATTATTCCGTTACATAAAAGTAAATTTCAAACTTAAGGTACGGGTGTTACATGATGGCAAAAGCCACATCAGATAGGTTCCATAGAATAAAACAAAACACGGCATGACAAATATTCATATCATTTTCACATAAAAATAAACTTAAGGCATAACCCTTATTTAAAAAGAAAGCCCACCTCGTTCGCTTAAGTCCTTAATTCGAAATTATTTCCCTTCCCTTGATATCACGTCTCGCTTGCAAGGAATCACCTTTAGCATTTAAATAGCACATAAATCAACACAATGAATCAAGTAAATAAATAAGATGCATGCACCCTAATTAAAAATCGTTTATCTCGTTTCTCGGTTTTTGATCTTTCGGCGGCTGCCCAAAGTTCCTCTGTTGGCTCCTCGTATTTTAACCACGATGTCGGAATAAATTCCTAAAAATTATATTCCCACCACCTATTGGCATTATTCTTACGTATAAAGTGGCCCAATACTAACCCCTTTTCTCCATTTAAATTCCAAATAGTCCAAAACAAGAAGTGGCCCAAAAATATTATAATAAGTAAAAGAAATATACTCCCTGCCACCCACGCCTATCTCCCTTTATCACATAAAGAATATAACTAAATTTATTAACTCACTCTCAACCCCACCTACACGTTCTTAGACGTTACCACGGTTCGTGAACCGCCGGTTCACGGTTCGGAACCGGCGGTTCCGGTTCAAGATTTGTTGGAACCGGAACCGGCCCGTCGAAGACTGCACGGTTCCGGTTTATGAACCGTGAACCGCCGGTTCACTTGAACCGGCCTAACCGTCGGTTGTTACCCGGTTCCGGGCCGGTTCCGGGCCGGTTCGGCGGTTTATCCGATTTTTTTTTTTTTTTTTTGCATTTTGTAAATTGTAATTCAAGTTTAAAATGTAAAAAAACTTGCGTAAATAACATTAGAATGAAGCGATGTACAAATGTAATTTTATTGATACAAATTACAACTTCAAAATTACAAATTACAACTTTAAAATTACAAATTACAAGTTAAAATTTACAAATTACAACATAAAAATTAGAAATTACAACTTCAAAATTATAAATTACAAAAGACTTAAAGTCTTCATTACAATTTACAAAATTACATATTCGAAATAAAGGGGAGAAAAAAGAAATAAAGGAAAAGGACTTGAGCTCAACTTAAATTTAAACTTAAATTTAAAATTTAAGTTAAAATATAAGTTGAGATGCCTACGTATCCTCAATGCTCAATTGCATTTTGGAATCAAAGTCCACGTAGTTCTCTTACCTTGCTTACCTATTTGGCTTGATCGGAAGTATTGGCGCCTACTCTTCTTCGTCGGGGAAGTAGTCTTGGTCGGGTTGTACTACTAGTTTGTCCCAATCCGGTTCTTGGTCTCTAATTTCGGCGGAGCACCAATCATCAAGTAACATGGTGGCTTCCATGTTTTGTCCGGTGAGCCTACTTCTTCGGTCGTCCAAGACGTTGCCTCCAACACTAAAGGCGGACTCGACGGCGACAGTGGAAGCCGGAACCGAAAAGATCTCCTTGGCCATTGATGCAAGGATGGGAAAATCTTTCTCGTGTGAAGACCACCAATCTAGGACGTCGATTTGTTGGGGAACGGGACCTCCTTCTTCCTCATTGAATGAAAAGTGTGAGTCTAAATATAAATCTAACTCACTTACCGAATGTGCCGTCCTTCCTCCGCTGCTGAAGGCGTATAGGTCCGCCAATTGGGATTGGGTGTCGGGGTCATCAACTTGGAAGAAGCCAAAGTTCTGTGTTTGACGGGGGGGTCTAGGTCGAACTTGGTGGGTAGTGTTGTACTTGACTTCGTAATCGTGAAAGAGAGCCCGCAAGTCGAACTCAAAATTTCTTTGGAGGCTTGGGAGGTGGGGGAGGTTTATTTGGAATGTTTGGGCAAGGTTTATGTAGTTGTCGTCGTCGTCAGTTTGCAAAGCTCGGAGTGGTTCAAGATCAATAGAAGCTAAACTGTTGTAATAAAATTCTAAAATTTTGAAAGTACCAACTAGTTTCCACTTTGGATCCAAAACTTTGGCAAGCAAAAAAACTGTTGGGATCTCATTGAAATACTTGAGCCATTTTTCAACCATGTAATATAAAACACACATAAGCTCAAGATTGTTTGCGGAATTTTTCATTGCAGTTTTAAAACCAAGTGATATGATCATGCAATGTTCTAAAACACGAACGGATGTGCAATAATACACACCCGATAACTCCATAGTGGCACTTCGAAAATTTTTGAATAATTTAAATAAACTCAGGCTTTGTTCCCAACAAGAAGATGTTAGATATAAATCATCAACAGGGTAAGTTCTATAAAAATCAACTAAATAGTCTATATGCTCCATTGTAGATTGCAACATGTCATATGTAGAGTTCCATCTAGTAGAAACGTCTAAAGTAAACTTTGTGTACCTTATTTTCTTCGAGTGGCAATACTTCTTCCACGCCTTGCCAATTTGAGGCTTCCAGTGGATCAAGGATACAGCTGTAGTAATAGGTTGAATATGTCTTTGCCATAAAGACAAATCATCTTGTACACATAAGTTTAAAATATGACAAATACATCGTTGATGAAAATACTTACCACTTATCACCGGGGAGCAAGCCGCAATTAAATCGGATATACTTGCGGTGTTGGCGATTGCGTTATCAAAACCAACCGAAAATATCTTGTTGCATAACTCATACTCATTCAAAACTTGAATAATTAAAGAAGCAATTGCTTGTGCGGTGTGTGGGGAAGGAAATTGTCTAAAACCAATCAAACGTTTATTTAAAGACCAACTATTGTCTATAAAATGACAAGAAATACCCATGTAAGAATTTCGTTGGAAAGAATCCGTCCACACATCGGAGCAAATATTAACTTTGTGCCCCAAGGTGGATAGACTCTTTGCAATTTCCATTTTTTTTTTAAATACTGCCGGTTGTTAGATCTTTGAGCAGTAGAAGGGGGAATTCTTTTTGCAGCAACATTAAAAGCTTGTTGCATAGTCATTTCATATTTTCTGTCATTAAAAAAATTGAACGGCAAATGTTTCATTGCCGCCCATCTTACCATGGTATCGGTAGTATTTTTGGGATCGTATTTAAATAGTGGCGTACCTGTTTGAGACGATGAGCCGGCGGGGAAGTTGATTTGGGTTTGGGATCTAGAATGCCCAAATTCCACGGGGTGTTTTGCCTTCAAATGGCGTGTGAGAGTACCATATCCCCCACCGATTACAAATGGATAGACTTTATCGCAATAGTTGCAATAAGCTTTGAACTCGCCTGTCTCCACGGTAGTGGTCGAATCATCAGGATTAGAAATTACAACCGGGACCTTCTTGTAATGTTTGGTGAAGATGTCGGATTTCAACTTTGGAGGCATCTTCTTCTTTTGTCTCCCGGAAGGAGGAGGAGCTTCGGCCTCCTCGTCATTTTCGCCAACTTGGCCGGCGCTAGAAGGTGGGAATTGATGCGATCCATCGTCGCCTTCGTCCGATGATAGATTCACATCGTATTCGAAACGCGAAGCCGAATGTGGCTCTTCGTCGCCGAGGGTGGCAAGTAACAAGGCCGCATTTCGATCTTCTTCCTCCTACGAGAATTATACACATTAAAACATATAATACTAACATATTAAAACATACTAACATATTAAAACATATTAAAACATACTAACATATTAAAACATACTAAAACATACTAACATATTAAAACTTACTAAAACATATTAAAACATATAAAACTTACTAAAACATATTAAAACATATTAAAACATATTAACATATTAAAACTTACTAAAACATATTAAAACATACTAACATATTAAAACTTACTAAAACATATTAAAACATATAAAACTTACTAAAACTTACTAAAACATATTAAAACATACTAACATATTATAACATATTAAAACATATTAAAACATACTAACATATTATAACATATTAAAACATATTAAAACATACTAACATATTAAAACTTACTAAAACATATTAAAACATATAAAACTTACTAAAACATATTAAAACATATTAAAACATATTAACATATTAAAACGTACTAAAACATATTAAAACATACTAACATATAAATCAAAGGAAGGACCACGCTGAGGCATTCCACAATAGGCCATCTTGCACAAGCATATAAGAAAAGGCGGTAGTCCGCACATAATCTTTTTCCGAGCAAGTATACCAAATGGTGCTCTCAAATTAAAGACTTATCATATAACATATTAAAACATACTAACATATAAATCAAAGGAAGGACCACGCTGAGGCATTCCACAATAGGCCATCTTGCACAAGGATATAAGAAAAGGCGGTAGTCCGCACATAATCTTTTTCCGAGCAAGTATACCAAATGGTGCTCTCAAATTAAAGACTTATCATATAACATATTAAAACATATTAAAACTTACTAACATATTAAAACTTATATCATATAACATAATAAAACATATTAAAAAACTACTAACATATTAAAACTTATTATAACATATTAACATAGTAAAACATTTAATTTAGAAGTTTAGAACTTACTTGTAATCGAAGAGCGGCTCGCCTTCCCACCTCCTCCGCAACTTGTGCTCTAGAAGGGGCACGACGACGCCGAGAGTCACTTTGATCTTGAGCAATGCCCTTGCCCCGATCACCACCACGACGAGATGAAGACATGATATTATGGAAATTGGAAGTAGAGAATAGATAGTAGTGTTTATGTGAATATGACTATATGATAACGTGAACAAGAACAACGTGAGTAAATTATGAGCGCAAACAACGTACACAACTTGAGAGAATGAGGATGGAGAATAGAGAAATTGAGATTGAGAGAGAAATTCTTATTAACACAAGAATGGGGTGAGTAGAAATGGAAGAGGAGGGGGTATTTATAGGGGAAAATTGTGATTAAAAATTTAAAAAAAAAATCAAATTTTGAAAAATAACGCCGAAACTGCCGGTTCGCCGCCGAAACCGCCGGTTTACGGACCGTTTGAATTTTCAAATTTTGAAAATTGCGGTGGGAAACCGCCGGTTTAGGCCCGGAACCGCCGGTTTAACCCTGAAATTGTGAAAAGGCTAGGGAGTAGGCCTGAAATTGTGTCGGAAACCGCCGAACCGCCGGTTCGGAACCGCCGGTTTCGCCGGAACCGGCGGTTCCGACCCGCCGGTTACGGTTTGCATAAAATGAGGAACCGGAACCGGCCCGGCGGTTCCGGTGGTTCCGGTGCCGGTTCGAACCGCCGGTGACGGTTCCGGTTCCGGTTCGGAACCGCCGGCGACGGTTCCGGACCGGTTCATCCGGGCCGGTTCGGTTTGGAGACGTCTACACGTTCTCCTCAAAACAAAATAGCAACTCTCTCTCTCTCTAGATCATCAAGTTCAGTTTCTCTCTCTCGACCTCTCCTCTTTAAATTAAAATGGAAACATACTGAAATTCTCATCCATCTCTTCTCACTTTACAGAAACTCAAATTTCTACTCTAGTCACAGCTCTATCTTTACTACACCAGTAATCGCCGCCCATAGCTGCTGAAACTCGCCGCGTCTCTTCCCAAAATCTGTCATCCGTTGCTGAAACTCCAGGCATCCATCGTTGCTGTTACTGCCCCTCCGTCGCCGCTGAGCTCCAGGCGTCGTCGCCGGCGTTCCCGTTGTGCAGCGCCGTTCTCACAAACGGTAAGTTTTCCCCTCCCCTTTTAAAATTCATTCAGTTTCGAGTTTGATTTTAAAGAATTTGGTGTTGACTTGGTTTCAAACATATTTTTTTCAGAATAAAAATTGAAGCTTTGACTATTGATGTGGTACTCAAAAAGATCTCAGTCGTGTTCTACGAAATCCATGACTGAACTATATGATTATGAACAAGAATTTCATGGAGAAAAAGACACGAGTATACCTCTAGTTTAAAGGAATAAATTTGTGGAGCAAAATCTGAAAACTCACGGCTGCCCGACTCCTTTTGCTATCTCAGAATTTGGAGGAAATGTAAAAATTTGTGGAACGGTTTGGGTGTGTATATATTCACATGTAAATTGTAGATTTGAAACTGATATGGAGTAGTTGAGATATATATGGGCTACACGTTTGTATATGGAATTGAGAATTTATCCCTTTTTTTAGGGTGGCGGAGAGATTTGAGATAACTATCGTGGATTTGATATTGAAGAGTGATAGATATGCTTAGATCACGATTAAGAGGACTAATTTTGGGCTCAAAGAAGGAAGAATTAAAAAGGTTTTGAGCTCATAACAATTGGGTTTCAAATTGGGCTAGGAAAGAATAATTGTTTGGCTCAAAAAGTAAAATTCTTCTCTTGACAAAAGAAACAAGGTCGAAAAATTTTCAAGTGCACAAACGACGGTCCTTTCAAGAACACAATAAAAGGGTAGAAAAAGTCGGGGTATTACATGATGTTTCTTGATTTTGTAGCATGCTTAAAGAAAGAGTTAGTATGTCTTTTCTTGGCTAAAGACTGTGAATGTATGAATAAAAGAAGTAACTTTCCGAAATGGAAACGGTACTGAAATATTAAAGTATAAAGTATACGAGTCTGGTACCAATTGGTGAAATGATATCTCTTTTTGAGGTAGTCATTGAATCATGTTGCTAGTATGGGGAAATTGAAATTTCCAAAGAACTTAGAATACTTAGTTATGCGTTCCTTCTAGAACACAATATGAACTCTAACTTAGAAAGTACAGTATGAACATTTTTCGCTTTCCCGAGCGAGGAAAAGAAAAGGACGCGATAAGAAAGAAACTTCGTCATGAGAAAAGCAATCCAACATAGAACAAAACGATGTTTCTAGAAAGATGGTAGGGGTGAGATGCCATTTTCTACGTCCCAATGACATGAATAATCTGTGTTAGCCGTTGTTTTTCTTGACAATCCAATCACTCCAAAGGATCATACCTTTGATCCAACTAAACGATATACACATACATAGCAAGAGAATGTGATTACAATGTAAACAAAGAACCTAGCTCTACAATATAAGTAAACAGAAACGACGTGTTACAAGGATGAGTGTTATGACGAATCGAGAGTACCAAAGAGTCGTAATCTCCACATACGGTCATCTGGCGTGATCGTAAGGTGAAAGTAGCTTGTGACCAAAGTTCCCCATAACTCGTTTACCATCCTCTATAAAGAGTTAAACAATGGAGTATCACCATCGTAGTTAACCAGGAAGATTCATCAGCAACGCTTACTTGAATTCCCATGAATTCCATTTCCTCGCATCCCCCTGATCAAAATACTTTTGTTGAATTAAGATATTAAATGACTTCTTTTGCAAGGTAATGTGTCATTATTTTTCCTCTTTTATGTCAAGGTTGTTAATCACTTTCAGTTTTGAGCTTGCTCCCTCATGTTTTCTGATAACCTCCAATGACTATGGTCCTTCTTTACTCATTCTGTATAAAAGCAATACATTCACTCTCTAAATTCTTGCCACCAAACTCCTATACTAGGAGCTGCTTTATTTATAACCTTCAGAATGAACATGTTTCCCTAAACTATTGTCTCTTCAATGATAATATATTCTTCAAAGATCATTAGTAGACCTTTAGTGTTTTCAAATGTGCTTGCTAACACTCATTAATTTATAAATAATAGTCACCTCTTCTTAATCCCACTAGATTTCTCAATCGTACCATAGAAAAATCTTGATTCTTCCAGGGTGGGTTGCGTAAAGTTTATAGTGTGTCTAACTCACGATTTTATTTCTAAGCTCATTATTGTCCGTTACACATAATTTTCCTTCAAGGTGAGAGTGCTATTTGTTTGCTCATTCCCTAAAGAATTTTCGATCAACTATTTGCACCTTTGCCCGAAAATTTTTCCGGGTGTCATCTTGACTTGGTGCATTTATCATACCAGTTCTTTTGATTCAGATCTTGAAATGACTCATGTCTATAAGCAGTCACCATTTTTTTTTTCTAGTTTCAGTTTGTGACCCATCTCCAGTTTACATAAAATAACCTACCCTCATATTTCTGGACACCCTTAATTGACTGTTGCTTTCCCCTTGATTCATTTGGGGTGAAGTAATATTTTGACCCGATGCATTCCTACTACTATATTCTATCTCGAGACCTGTATAAATTATGGCCTTTAGAATGATCATATTTGTAAGATGATTGTTTTTTTCAAGCTTGATATACTATTTTTCAAGACCTTTAATTCACCAGTTCGTCTTTTTCTTTTAAAAACATGAATTGATGGCAACCTCTTTTATTGCAAGAGTAGTCCCCCTTCTTAATTCCACTACAATTAGTTTCTCATGCTTCAAGCTTCTCTATAGCTCCAAGTTTAAATCTAGCAGTTTGTTTCCTTCCTTAACTAGTTCACACTAGTCGTCTTCTTTATGAGTTGTCCCCTTAAATTAAATGTCGAGAATTTATTGATTTAGCTTCGTGTCACGAGGACTAAATTCCTCATCACTTCAGCAATTTCTTGCTTTTCATATCCACTGGCGACAAATCATCCAGTTGCTATGTTAAAGATGTCATCGAATGATACTTAGGACTTTTAAATTTAACAAACCCTGGAGATTATGTTGTCGGCACTAATTATGGAAATCTACTATCATTATATCCTCAATTTTTTTCCTCCTTTTCAACTTTTTCCATCTAGGAACCTCCTAATAAGAAAATTTTTGAACTCTAAGAGTATGGTTAAGACCCTTTCAACTTTTCTTCTATTCTTATCTTGAGTGGAGGCGATAAGGCCAATTTTATATAGTTTCCACGCTTCTTCAAAACTTATTTGTACAATCTACCAATGAGGGCATGACACGAAGTTGGTAAAAGATAAATGTTAGCATCAAACGCGATAAATGAAATGTTAATGTCGTACAACGAATACGTGTCATGATCAAGGAAGCGCAAACTGGCACCAAATCTTAAGCTGATGTGTGCCGGAGTTACTCATAAAATCACCAAAGAAACGAGAACAATAGCATTATCTCTTTGCACTGCCAGAGTTACTCACATAAGGAGTACATCAAATTTCGGGACGAAATTTTTTTTAAGGAGGGTAGAATGTAACAACCCAAGTATATGTAATCTATAAACGTGTATATTAATTTAGAAAGGTAATGAATGTGTATGCACATATGTGCCATGTTTCCGGACTTTTGTCCAATATTTTAATAGTTTATACATATGTGTAGTTTATTTTCTTTGTGGGGTATATATATTAACTTATTAAGTTTGCAGTAGAACACTTTTTCAAGTTGATATATATGGATTGAAATTTTGGACACGTGTAAGAGAAAAAGAAAGAAGGTGGCACTATTTGTTTCATATAGTTGACGTGTGTAGTGTATAGGTGAGGATGAGTCAAGTTATGTTATTCATGGTAATATAAAAAGTGAAAAGTGATATTAAAGATGGGGAGAATATTAGAAAATTAGTGAAAAAAAAGCATTGTGGAGGGAGGAACATGAAAGAGTCCGAGAAAGAAAAGAAAAATGAAAAAGGCTCTATGAGTAAGCAGAAGCAAAATAAACTTGGTATATGGGTTATAGAACGGGAAGAGGAATTTGGAGTTCTGTTAAATTATCTATTTGAATCAGTTAAAGGCTATCTCTACGAGCAAGTGATGGAAGGAGTAATTAAATTCAAGTTGTGGAATTTAAACGCACGAGGTGAGCTTTCTTATACTAAAAATACAAATCGTATTTTATGAATGCACGAACACATGTTCGTGACTTTTAAAGATAGTTGTCTTGCCATAAATGTTTTTATATGATGCCTATCTGTTGGCTAAGGCCAAGTGAATTATGAATGATGATATATAAGTCGAATTCGGGTCCCAGTGAGGGTGGTGTCCCAGCTCGGACTAGTGTACACGGGATACCTCTGACCGGGAACGGCAGAGAAGGTAACCGCGGAAGGTGGCCACCTTCCCGGCACAAGGATACCTCTGACATGATGGGCAAGGAAGGTGACCGTGTGAGAACACCATCTCAACGGCACAATGTGATCAGATATGGCTAAGTATAGGAAAAAGGGGGCTGCAGCCCAATGTGAATATTTTTAGTAAGCTCGGTTCCTTTTCAATAAATACCCCCGAGTGTTACTGTGGTGATGGCTTGACAATATTTTCAAATGTATACTTGTATTTTTGGCAATGTGTTCACTGAGTACTTTTGTACTCAGTCCTGCATATATTTCTGAATGTGCAGGTTGAGCAACGAAGTGGTGGGGGAAGTGCTATTGAGACAAGACATTTAATTCAGTCAGATTTTGACTCTCGGAGGTTCATGTCTTCATACATGGAACCGCGTTCATTTGCTTCCGTTGTGCATCTTAAAAGACTCAAGTCTATTTTGTTCAAAACTCTGATTTTATTTCAAGCTTTTCCCATTTGTTTGGAGCTATGGTCGAGTTATGTTGCTTTTCCCCTTTCTTCCCTGCTTCTTTAAATCCTCCCCTAGTCGCGATCAACCGTGTTTTCTATCCTTAGAAAATGCGGTCGTGACAAGTAAACTATGAGAGATGGAAAAGTATAGTGAAAAGAATAAGGTAGGCAGAAAAATAAAGCAAGAGAGATAACTTTTTACTTAAAAGTGAAATGGCCCACTTATGGTGGGACATCTCAAAAAAGAAAATGACTCGCTTATAGTAAAACCTAAGAGTGATGGACTTTATAAGAGTGTTTAGAAGATTTTAATTAATCTGTTTGGAGTTATTGCTTAAGATTGACAATGATAGTATTCAACGATGTCCAGTCAACGAAAGTAATTAGGTGACTCGCCTTAGTAACCCTGAAGTCGTTGTTTGAATATTATAACTTTGTTTTAATATTAAGTAGTGAAATCTAATCCCTGAAATTCTATTGTCTATATTATTTTCCCATCAAATCTGAGTTTTCACTTTATTTACCTGTGTAATTTCTTTAGTTTAGTTAAATTACTTTAAAATTTGCTTCTCCAAATAGTATATGAACCCAAGTATTGGATAATCAATCTATGAAAGTGTTTCCTGTTAGGTTTGGTATACTGAAAAGCATGTTTCGAGCACGAATAGAATCTTGCTTGTATACGAAAAACTCTACAATCCACTTTTAACCCGATTCAGTATTATTCGAGCAGTTTCACATGAATAAAAGCAGTATTATTATTACATTGTGTTTGCTTGTACATTTATAAGATGTTTTACAAACATTTAAATGTATAAGAAGCAAACAAAGCCTAAGTCTTTTGCTTAGTAAACTGGTTGTGGGCGTCGACCACTTTAAGATAACTACAGTCGGTTCTATGCAATGCTTTGCAAAAGAGAAATAAGAATTTCACAACCTAGATAGGCTTTGGCTACCTATCGTGAAAGGTTGCAATGTTAGTCCATATATTTCAAAGCCTTACTAAAATAAGATGACATTGATGTGGTATTGCACTGAATGGATCTAACAATGAGATAAGTCTTTCTTGTTATTTACTGAAAGACGAGGTATCAATGATTGTTGTTTCTTAATCATTGTTGACATAACATTGAGCATACGATATTGGTTATGCACTACTTTGACTTATCAAATGGTGTGGGTTTTTTGCAACCCAAGAATCCTGATATCTTGGGTAGTGGTGATCAATATCTAGAGGTGCTAGTATTGTTATTCCAATGAATCGTGCGCTAGGTGAGTCTAGTTTGGTAATGTTCTCAAGAGGAGCACGAAACAAGGTTTATTATTCGGAAAACTGGCCAGTTGGAATTTAATTATTCCATGAATAATAAATAAGCGTTTCTTGCTTAGTCCACTCTTGGAATAAATAAGATATTAATTAATTGAGTCAGTAGCAGACTTAAATTAATTAATAAAATTTATATCTTAAGCGTAGGAAATAACTTATTAAAGAGGAAACCCGGATTACTTGCAATTTCGGATTTGGATGAGTAAATCAATATTATTACTGTAGTGGCTGATAATAATATTCCAATTCAAGCTTATATTAAATTGAGGTTCAATTTAATTAGATAAAAACTAATTGGGTGTGGTCTGCATCCAAAACTACATAGATCTCTGACTGTGCCCAATATGTACCATAATATAAATAGGAGAATAAAGGAGAGACATAATCATTATTATTCTTCTCATCATAATTTTCGTCCCCTCTCTCTCTGAGAAGGAGTCGAAAATTTTCTCCTACTTTGTGTGGGAGTTCTGTCTTCTTTATTCGAGTCCTAGTATTTTGATGAGATCATCCCACGTTGATATCAAAATACAGTTCGTGAACCAGTTAGAAGATTTGTGGTCTAGTATTGAAGATCATCACGTGGAGAAGGCGCGAGCAATCGACGATTCTTTGGAGAATCAATTAGGTATTTCTAAACCGTAGAATTCATGTTTTAGGATTTATTTTCTTTAAGCATGAATTATTTGCGTTCTAGTATGCAATCCTTTGTTAACATGTGAATAGATTAATCTCATAATCTGTCAAATAGATCATATGTCTGATTTATTTGTTTTGTACAAGTCTTCCGTTGTGCAAGGGGATTCAAACCCCAGCATTTCCTGTGTTCGATACCATGTACTTACCTTTTTAGTTATACTATGAAAGTTTATCTCTCATATTTTACCCACCTTTTCTCTTCTCTTCCATACTTTACCTATTTTTTCTTCATATCTCTCTTACCTTGCCTACTTTTCTCTCATCTCTCTTACTTTTTCAATTTTTCATTAAAACTCATGTCATCCACAAATGAGACTATTTTTTTATGGACGGAGGGAGTATTTTTTAATGAATATTGGTCTCTAAAATCATGAACTTGGATCAAATTTTGGTATTTCCCACTAACTTAGTATTAGTCTAAAATATCACAAACTTAATATTTTGTTTGTTATTTTTCATTATAGGTCAATCACCATATCAAATTTACATGTTTTTTGTCCTACTTGACACTCCTAAATCAATATTGTTTTCTGACTTTTTGTCTTACTTGTCATGAACAAAAAAAGTGGTTTAAAATATCATAACATTTCATGATTGTCCAAGAAGAATAAGTTTTTCGCTAAAGATATCTTATTTAATAAAATTTATGATATTTTAGACCAATTTTAATGTTCGTCAAAAATATCTATATCTCTTTTTATATTCTATATTAACCGAGTCAATTATGACCAACGTGAGACCATGTTTTTGTCAATTATATATGATAGAAATTACTACACTATTTACTAGGGGTGTGTTATATTGCTAACTTTTTAAATTGCTAACTCTGCTAACTTATCAACATATTGTATTAAAAATATCAACACGATGACATTAAAATATCAATACATAATGTCAACAGAGTATATTGAAATGTCAACAAAATTATGTATTGGCATTTTAATGTCGTCGTATTGACATTCTTAATGCACTGTATTGATGAGTTAACAAAGTTAGCAACTTAAGAAAGTTAACAATTGATCACACCCCCTATTTACTAACTATTTACTAATTTAGCACAATTTATGATAAGATGTGCTCACAATTTTGCTGGTGAATAAAATCAGTCTCACTACATGTTGTCAAAATTATACTCCCCCACTACAAAAAACGATATTTTCCATTTCTATTCGTCCCATATTTATAGAAAATTCTTCCAAACTCATTATTTAGACATCAATTTATTTACAATATATACCACTATGGTCACCATTAAACACTAATAATAGTGTGAGTCCTATTATCCATTAACACTATTTTAACTATTTTTCTCCTCATCTCTCTTACTTTACGAACTATGCAATATTCTCATGCCGTTCCAAATGTCCTTCATATTTTGGGACGGATGGAGTAGTATTTTAGTACTCCCTCCGTCACACTCAAGATGTACACATTTCCTTTTTAGTTTGTCTCACTCAAGATGTTCACCTTTCCTTTTTTTTGTCGCACTCAAGATGTCCACTTTCTATATTTGAAATAAATCTCCCTTTTATCTCTACTTATTAAAATATTCAACTATCTTTTTCTCTCTACTTATTTCATCTAACCACATTTCCTAAAATTCCATGCCACTTAAGAATGTAAACATCTTGAATGGACGGAGGAAGTGGAAGATCAGAATGGATCACCTCATACATTGTGTAGTACATTTCCTAATACACCATTAAAAAATTGACAAACGGATCTCATTTTATGAAAATAAAAGTAATATATTGCATTACGTATGGATATTCTTTATTATAAATAAATAAGGACTTCAATTCCAACTTTCCTAATATATCTTCTACTACACTAATATAAAAATAATAAAGTCCAACTTCCCAAAATTTCATTAAATTTTAAAATAAAATATAGAAATAAATTTAATAATAGTAATAAAATTTTTCGTCAAAGATAGTATGTGTATATAAGATTTAAGATATTTTCTACTTATTGCTAGTAGTATTTATTTTATAATTTAAGTTTGTTTAAGTATGACTATGCATCAATTTTATTATAACGAATCATCAAAATATTAGTACTATTAATTTACATTATCAATTTTATTAAAACGAATTATCAAAGTATTAGTACTATTAATTTACACGAAACATGTGTTATCGTGCATATGGAATTTTCTATTGGTTTTTTACATTTATAAGGTGCGTTATAATGCTAACTTTTCTTAAATTGCTAACTTGCTAACTCATCAACATATTATATTAAAAATGTCAATACGATCACATTAAAAAGTTAACACATATTTGTGTTAACATTTTAATAAACTGTGTTGACATTTAAATATTGTCAACACAATGTATTAAAATATCAACTTAAATTTGTGTTGACATTTTGAATACACTACGTTGATGAGTTAACAAGTTAGCCACGGATCACATCCCCTCCACGAGTATTATTTAAAATATAATATAATTTTTACTCCCTCCATCCACAAAAAAATAGTTCCATTTCCGGATGTCCATAAAAAATAGTCTTATTTCTATAAATGGAAAGTCTCTCTCACATACTTTACCTACTTTTTCTCATTCTCTCTTACTTTACCAAATTTCCCATTAAAACTCGTGCCATCCACAAATATGACTATTTTTTTGTACTGAGGGAGAATTTTTCTATTTTCTGTATTGCTCATAAGTGTAAATTATTTTATTAGTATTTATTTTATTCAACTATTATTATCATTTAAATTAATTTATTTATACTTTTAAAATAATTTTTTTAAAGATGATCTTTATCTTTATTGCTCACAATTTTTATTACTACAATAGTATAGAATAGAAATATGAGCAGTTTTTACAAAAATAGAAAATGACTAAAGTTTCAATATTCCTATATTAATAAATTATGATTAGTGTACATTTATTTCTCTTTATTTTTAATATAAAAACAATGAAATTTGAAAAGGTTAGGAAATTTATTATAAATTGGTGTAGTAGTAGTAGATGGATGTATTAGGAAAGTAGAATTGATATCCTATTTTTATGATAAAGAATATCCACGTGGTATGCAATTACTTTTATTTTCATAAAAAAATCCATTTGTCAAATTTCTATTAGAAAATATAGTATGAGGTGATACTTCCGGTATAAGATATCAAATTTCTAAAATATATGTTGAAAAATATTTCCTTCGAGGACCTTAATTGATTTAGTTTTCAAATATTTAAAACCCTAGACTTTATAAAATAATGAGTGAATTGCAGTAATTTCCCCGTCCGCCATTATGATTTATGAGGGAGATATAAATTTGTGTCACAAATTGTAAGCATATCCTTTTCATCAATATCAGTATCTTAATGCTTAAAAAATGAGTTATAGATTGATACACAATCTTTCAAGTATTTATGACGACACAAGGCAATAATTCCAGCTGATAAAATTTCAATTCCAATTACATTTGTTTTGGATCCACGTAGAAATATGTACTCTTAAATAAAATATTTTCACATTGAATTCAATCATACATGTGAGATTTACGTGTCAAAAATATCACATTAGAATATTACTATGAAAATATCGGAAGATTAGATAATATAATTTATCAAACATTGCATTGGACAATAAAATTGAAACAATGCTAAAGTAATGGAGAACATGGGGTAATTTGAAAGTACCCTCACAATAAGAAAAAAAATCATAAAATCTCAATCTTACGGATATGGAAAATCCCAATTAATATAAATACAAATCTAATCAAATCTAAACCCAAAACATTACTTATCATATAATTAAACTAACATAAACATTTAAATTAAAAAATCATTACGTAGTGTATATATGAATGTATATATATAGAATGATTTCGATAGTAGTACATATTTACATACTCTCTCTTTCCTCTTGTTTCATTTCCTCTTTGTATTTTTGGGGATTGAGAAATTTGAAGATCGGATCCAGAAATTCTTGTACAAACTCCACTCTCTCCAATAAGCCCAAGGTTCATTCCATATTTTTCTACTCTCTTTTCCATTTTTTTACGTTGATTTGCCTCTTTGCTACATTTCTTATTGTTTTTCGCCTCAGCGTCGATGGAGAGAGTCGTTTCGAGGTGAAAATAAGGGGAAATCATATTTCTCTTTCGATTTCTTTGATCATTACAGGAATGATTTGATTGAAGCAACGTTTATATTCACAAAATTGATGAACTTTTTGGATCTGAAAAATTGTTTCATATTTGCTCAATTAAAAATACCTTTTTATTGTAACCATCATCTTCTGACTTTGTTCATACACAAAGAGGCGCTTGATTTACATTTATTGACTTTAAATTTATTTTAATGTCGGCTTGGATTCCCCATTCATTAATTGCAATTTTTGCTGCACGAAGCTTCATACATGTGCAATTTAGCAACACGAAATTCATTCACGGATTTCGAGAAGGGAAAATGTCGTCGTCAAACTCGCCGTGCGCGGCGTGCAAGTGACTGCGGCGGAAGTGCACGCAGGAGTGCGTGTTCGCGCCGTACTTCCCGCCGGACAACCCGCAGAAGTTCACGACCGTGCACAAGGTGTTCGGCGCGAGCAACGTGTCGAAGCTGCTGAACGAGCTGAGCGCGGCGCAGCGCGAGGACGCCGTGAACTCGCTGGCGTACGAGGCGGAGTACCGGCTCCGCGACCCAGTGTACGGGTGCGTGGGGCTCATCTCGGTCCTCCAGCAGCGCCTCCGCCAGGTCCAGGTCGATCTAGAGAACGCCAAGAAGGAATTGTACACTTACATTGGCCCCTCCGCAGCAGCAGCAATTTGTCGAGCAGCTGGCGGCTGCTGCTCGGGAGCAAGAAGAAATGATGCTTAGCTACGAGCAGAATAACGATATCATGCGATTCACCGGCGGATTTTACGACCGACGGCCAGTACCGCCACCGGATTTAACGAACCTCCTTCGCTAGCGTTTGAAGCAATTCCATACCAGCAAGCACAACATCATCTCCATCTCCAGCAACAGCCAAAGGAGGAGGAGGAGGAGGAGGTGACCTATTGTGCTCTTCCTCTGCCTCTTCCTCCACAGTGTTAATTTTCTGACAAGCAGCAGAAATTGGAAAGCCTTATTATTCCTTGAACAAGATATTACATCCCATCCAGGTAAATAATTTAATATCTGCACGGATGAGGGGCATTCAATGCCATCCATCTTTTTGTAATGCCAAATTTTACTACTATCACCAGTTATGAGAATTATTGTCTTGTCACAGCCATCACATTCAGAAATGATCATGACTCACAAACCCTAACATCCCTTTTCAGCTATTTCAGTTAGCGTCAAAATAGACAGATTATATACCCTGGCCTGGCCTGGCCTACTAGTATTATTTCACTCATATATATATATATATATATATATATATATACATGTATATATTAGGGTTAAGGGAGTGTTCCCTTGACAAATTTTTATTAAAATGACAACTTTATATCAGTTAGCTGCCACTTATGAGTCAACGAAATGATATCGAGTTATTAATTGATATATTTTGTGATTGTCAACTATATTAACGTATTTACTAAGTGATATGGCATTGTGTTCTAACTTTAAAAAGAGTTATGGCTTAGATTTACTAGTCATATAAATCATAAGTTTAGTCAAATTCTGGCCAATTTATAATTAAAATGTTAAATGTCGTCTTTAGTCTTCATCTATAAATAAAATGTCTGTCTTTTGATGATGTACAAAATACATGTTCATTAAAATAAGTACTTAGTAGTATTTCTTTTTTCTTTTCTTAATTTAATGAAAAATGTTGTTTTGAACATCCTTAAAAAGAGATAAAATTTAAACATCATAATCTAATATTTTGTAAGATTAACTAGAATTTGACCAAACTTGTTAGTATATACTACTAGTATTAATATACGAAGAAGGTTCTGAAAATATGTTGTACAAGGAGGTTTTGTTGTCCAATTAATGGCCAATGTGAGTAGTTGAAAGGTTCACTGGGCACGCCATTAATCGTAGTATTTCTCTTTAAAAAAAGGAGCTGCACGTTTTTCACCAATAGTACTCTACTTTTATATCTATTTCTTCCATGTTTAGCCTACTAAAATGGACTTGTATAAATTGTCCTTTTCTACTCAAGTTGTTTTTTGCTCCATTCGGGTGAAATGGGAAGAGGTTATGGTTGCGTGCGAGTGTTGTTTTATTAGGGATTTTCTTCATCTTTGATTAACTCTTAAAACTTTGATACAACGGAATAAATGATGCATATGTGCAATATCTCTTGGAATAAAATTATGTCTGGTGTTGTTAGATCTGAATCTAATTGGGTTAGTCAACGCTCTAAGCGTACACGTTTATATAAACACTGTTGTCTTATTTATTATTGAATGACTACTCATATTAATTATTTTTCCTTTGGATTGAGTTTTTAATTTGTCAAATGGGGTTGAATTGAATGACCATATTACTATCATTTATTAATCACCCAAGTGTTGTTTGTTCCCTTCACTAAAATTTTATATATTCTTTTTTTTTTGCAGTGCAAAAGTAGAGAGAGAGAGAGAGAGATAGGTGGTCGTGGGAGAAATCTTGTGCGTGTTCACATATACGTAAGTCATTTTCTATCTATTTATTTCTTTGCAGTGTTGATTTTAATTTTACGATACTAGTTTCCTCTTTTAGTTTACGCTCGATCGGTCCAACCTGTTGCATTCTAGCAGTAATATTAAACTTTGTTAATAACATCACAATAATATGATTAGGGATGTTAGTGTTTCTTGAAAATATGTGGGATTTAGAGGGTGTTAAGATTGTTGGAGATCAAAGAGAATATCCTGCAAAATAGAGAAGATTGCATAAGATCAGGAAGAGATTGAAGAAAATATTTAGGCGATTAATTAGGAGATTTGATTGATAGGATCTTACCATATGTAATATGTTCCTTAGCCTATATATGATGTATAATCTCATTGTGAATAGATCAATATAACAGTTATACAATTCTGCATGGCATCCGAGCAGGTTAGGCTCAGAAAACTATCATCATAGCCCCCTAAAACATACCTCTCTCGACCGAAACGGCGAGAAGAAACAGCCAGCCTGAAAATGGCAGAAGACAAACCAGAAAAACCCCAAATCGAACCCATTACCGAAAAGATTAGATCGAGTAAGAGTGTTACCATAGCCTTCAAATTGAACGGCTCAAACTACTCACTATGGGCACGATTAATGAAGGTGTCCATTGGCGGCCGAGGAGTCTACCGCCATATTTCTGGAGTACCGTCACCACCACAACCGGGCGAAGTCGGATTTACCGATTGGGAAGAAATAGACTTAATAGTCTTTTCGTGGATTATTGACAACATGGAAACCAATCTCATAGCGGATTTCGCACATCATCAGACGGCGAAGTCGCTATGGGACACACTCGCTGTCACATTTGCGAGTTCATCGGACTCATATCTGATATACGACCTGCGAGACAAGGCAAGCAAGATATTACAAGGGGACTCAACGCTGGAAGATTACTGGAGCCGACTATACGGACTTTGGATCGACATCGATCGGTGTTCACACAAAACAGTCAATTGTTGCGACAAAGGAGTAGAGCAATACCGAGAAATCAAATCGGAACTGCGATTATTTAAATTTCTCACCGGACTGAATGAGAAATATGACTGGATCCGACGCGAGATCCTCAAGGAGGAACCATACCCCTCAGCCGACGTAGCGTATGGATGGGTGAAACGGGAGGCAGCTCGACTTAAAGTCATGTCACCGGCGTCCGATTCACACTCCATCACAGTCGGTAACTAAACATCATCGGGGGGGGTCGGATTTGGATTTGGAGCCCGAGAATACCGCCCATCACAGCCGCATAACAGGGGTCAGCCACCTACATCACGCTCCGCCACCAACCGCCGGGGAAACGGCAAACCAGACAAGTCCAAACTCTGGTGTTCGCACTGTGGAATGCACAAACACACAAAGGAGACGTGCTTTCAATTGGTGGGATACCCGGAATGGTGGGAAGAAGACAAAACCGGGAAGGTGAAAGTTGCCATCGGAACCGAGACTGGAGGAAGAAATCAGAACGAAGGAAACCGAGAAACTACCGGGTTCCAGGAGAAAGGACCAGACAACGGTGGTCTCCCAACCGGCGGTGGCAGGCGCGGCGACGGAGGTGGTGGGGTGAAGACGGCAGAAGCCATGGTGGCATCGCTCCGACTAGATGGAGGCAGAGGGGACACAGGTAAAGGGTTGGGGATCGAAATCCCTAACCCTAGTAAAATCCCTTTTTCAATTAAGCCCCCAGATTCTGAATATTATGGAAAGAGACCCCATCCTGATAATTATAGTAGAAATCGCCCCCAGGTTACTGATAATTGCAAAACTGCCCCCATTATTTGCAAAAACTCATTTGCACCCTTAGAAAATCTATCATATGCATTTGAAGCCCAGGATTGTGATATTGTTAATGACACGGGGTGGATTTTTGACTGTGGGGCGACCGACACTATGTCATACGATAGGAATAATTTTTTGGAAATTTCATAAGACTCCTAAGTCGCATATAAAAACAACAAGTAGAGGAGTAACACCAGTAGAAGGAGCGGGAACTATAGAAATTTTTCCAAATGTTCATGTTCCTAATTGCCTCTATGTGCCTAGATTATCTCAGAAGTTAATGTCAATTAGTCATGTGACTAAGAATTTAAATTGTTCCCTGCTAATGCACCCAAACTTCTGTATGTTACAGGATATCCGGACGGGGAAGATTATTGGACGTGGCAGTGAGCGTCGTGGGCTGTACTTTGTGGATGAGATTGCTTGACGAGATGGTGCGGCGATGCTTTCTCACGGATCCACTAATCAAGATACTTGGCTCTGGCACCGTCGGATGGGCCATACCTCTCCGGGTTATTTAAAATCCCTATTTCCTAATCTTTTTGTTCCAAAGAACTTCTCTTGTGAAGCATGTGTTTTGGCCATGAGCCACCGAAACTCGTTTAAACCAAATGATACTCGTGTTGACACTGTTTTTTCCCTGATTCATTCTGATGTGTAGGGCCCAGCGCCTATAGGAACTAGTTTTGGCTTTAAATACTTTGTGATATTTGTTGATGATTGCAGTAGAACTACTTGGGTTTATTTCATGAAACATAAATCTGAAGTATATGACAAATTCGTCCTGTTTTATAAAATGGTTCAAACTCAATTTCAGACGTCTGTCAAAATCCTAAGATCAGACAATGGGGGGAAATTTCTAAACAGTTCTATGACAAATATTTTTGACGAAAATGGGTTAGTACACCAAACTTCCTGTTCACACACACCAGAGCAAAACGGGGTAGCAGAACGGAAAAATCGAACCATCCTCGAAATGACCCGAGCCCTCCTATTTGACTCAAAAGTACCTCCAACCTTTTGGCCTGAAGCAGTCGCTACCTCAGTTTACCTTCTCAATCGACTTCCCACTAAAATACTAAATCGGAAAACCCCTCTAGATCACCTTTCCACCTTAACCAAAATTCCCTCAGCCTTATCCTTACCACCTAAAACCTTTGGGTGTTCTGTCTATGTCCACGTTCCCAAACACGAGCGAAATAAATTTTCCCCGTGTGCAATTAAGTGTGTTTTTATGGGGTATGGGATTAACCAGAAGGGCTATTGATGTTATGACCCCAAAACTAAATGGGTTATTACCACCATGAACTGTAACTTCCTTGAAACCAAATTCTTCTACCACCTTGGGACTCAGGGGGAGAGTGTAAGACAGGGGGAGACCCAAGAAAATGACTCCCTTCGGTGGTATGTGCCAAGTAACTTTGATTCAGATCCAACAGAACAAGTTGGCACTGTCCCTGAGCCGGTCCCGTCTGCTGAGACCATAGTCCCGACGACGCTTCCGCCGTGACCCTCTGATCCAACTGTGACGGAATCCGAGGTAATATCTAGTCCGAATTATGAAAGTTCAGATTATATTCCCGACTCACCTGGTACAGAAGTAGAAGAGGAAGAAGATACGTCTATTGATCAGGACACAGGACAATACGTGCTTCCTCCACGGAGTACGAGAGGAATTCCACCCAAGAAATACTCCCCGAAACGAATAGGGAGGAGAAGTAGATACTCGGTGGCCAACTTTGCTGAAGCCAACATGTCCAAAATGGCAAGGGCATTCCATACAGCACTATGTGAAGAAGAGATTCCTAGAACCTTTGAAGAAGCCTCCAAAAGCAAGGACTGGAGGGAGGCAATGCTCGTCGAGATGAGAGCATTAAAGCGAAACGGTACTTGGGAGGTAGGCCCTTTGCCTGATGGGAAACATACAGTGGGGTGTAGGTGTGTCTTCACAATTAAACGGAGACCAGATGGGAGTATTGAGCGATACAAGGCTCGGTTAGTGGCGAAAGGATATACGCAAACTCAGGGAGTAGATTATTCAGAGACGTTCTCCCCAGTCGCAAAAATGAACACGGTAAGAGTATTACTGTTCGTTGCAGCAAACAGGGATTGGCCACTTCATCAGTATGACGTCACCAATGCCTTCCTTCATGGAGAATTGAAGGATCATATCTATATGGAGGCCCCACCAGGCTTCAAAGAGGAATTTGGACAGAATAAGGTGTGCAAGTTAAAGAAGACTCTATATGGGTTGAAGCAGTCCCCGAGAGCTTGGTTCGGGAGATTCACAGATGTGATGAAACGATACGGCTATCGGCAGAGTAACTCCGATCACACACTGTTCATTAAACGAAGAGGAGAAAAGATCACTTGTCTGATAATTTACGTAGATGATATGATCATTACAGGAGATGATACTGAGGAAATAAACGACCTAAAGGGGCAATTGGCTACGGAGTTCGAGATGAAGAATCTAGGAGACCTCAAATACTTCCTTGGGATCGAGGTGCTTAGATCTGGAAAAGGAATCTTCATTAGTCAACGCAAGTACGTTCTCGACCTCTTGACGGAAATAGGAATGCTCGAGTGCAAGCCTGCAGATACTCCCATGGTGCAGAATCACGGACTTCAAATAATCAAAGAAGCAGCGTCAACTGATCGGGGGAGATACCAGAGACTAGTGGGAAAACTCATCTATCTATCTCACACTCGGCATGATATTGCATATGCAGTTGGGGTACTTAGTCAGTTTATGCATAATCCACAGGAAGAACATTGGGAGGCAGCACTCCGGGTAGTGCGATATCTGAAGGGAATCGCCGGACATGTAATACTGTTCCAAAAAAATGGACATCTCGACATTCATGGATACACTGATGCAGATTAGGCAGGGAACCCGATTGATAGACGATCGACAGGAGGGTACTTCACTTTTGTGGGTGGCAATTTAGCCACTTGGAGAAGCAAGAAGCAGAAAGTGGTGGCTCTGTCGAGTGCAGAAGCTGAATTCCGAGGCATTAAAAGTGGGCTCACCGAAATCCTTTGGCTTAGAAGGGTAATGAAGGAATTAAACCTTGAATCACAAAAGACTTGCAAGCTACTCTGTGACAATAAGGCAGCGATCAGTATTTCAGAAAATCCAGTACAGCACGATAGAACCAAACACGTCGAGATTGACCGACACTTCATAAAGGAGAACCTTGAAGAAAAGATAGTGGAAATCCCATATGTGAAATCCGACGATCAACTAGCTGATATCTTGACCAAGGCCGTATCGGCAAAGAACTTTCAAGAAGTTTTGGGCAAGTTAAGTTTTGGGAATCCCGTCACTTAACTTGAGGGGGAGTGTTGGAGATCAAAGAGAATATCCTGCAAAATAGAGAAGATTGCATAAGATCAGGAAGAGATTGAAGAAAATATTTAGGCGATTAATTAGGAGATTTGATTGATAGAATCTTATCATATGTAATATGTTCCTTAACCTATATATGATGTATAATCTCATTGTGAATAGATCAATATAACAGTTATACAATTCTACAAAGATTATAAATTTTTATCCTGATAAAATAAGTTTAATCCATAATTTGAGTAGAGTTGATTTGGAACTTGATGCGTTTGGCTTGATGGGTAGGAGCTAGGTATAACTATTGTCTATTTATCCGTATTGTTTGACGATTAATTAGATACTTCATTGACAATTTTCATAATATAAATAACTTTGTAAAAAAGCACCCTTCCATTTTTATTTATTGTATTATAAATAAGTGTTAGGTTTTATTAATATAATACTAACAGGTAAATGAATACTATAGGCCATTCATCGGAAGGAGATATTTGTTTGGAATGATGAATTGAGATATTGGAAACACTTCTATTATTCTTTAGCCAAATTCAAAGTGGAATCTTTATTTTTATGTATTACAGATTTAAAACAATATCAAAAATCAAATAGAATCGTTGGTTTGATGCTTTGTCTACAACTCGTCTTATCCATATATACAAGTAATGGGGAACATACGAAAATCATTTTCTAGCACTAGAACAAAATCCATTCTTACCACCAACAATTTAATCATAAAATTTCAACTACAACTCTACTTTTTTAATTAATTATTTCTAAAATACGCTCATTTTGATATATTTATTTATATTATCGTGTTTATAAAATAAAAATAAAATTAAAATAAATGACTAAACATTTAAAGATTTTATCATTAAGATAAGAAAAAATATAGTAAAAATCATGATATTTGGTCAGATTTTAGTCTGTTTCAAAATTTTAAATTCAATCAGAAAAATCATGAAGTTTAAATTTATTAGTCATTGTCGCCAGACCAAAAAATTCGCTTGTCTATATGTAATATATTATTGATGTTTTTTCAACTAAATAACATTGTTTAACTTATCGTTTATGATGTGCACGTATAACTACTTGACGGTCATATCATATACAATTTCACCCAAAAAATAACATGGAACAATTGCGAACAAATACTTAAAATTTTCCCTATTGCTTTTGAAATATTAGGATTGACTAAAACTTGACCGAAGTTCATAATTTAATATTAATATTCTCATTAAAATTCCTAAAAATGTACTCTCTCCATCCCTGAAAGTATGAACTCTTTCCTTCTTAGTCTGTCCCCGAAAAGTATTAACTTTCTAATTTTGAAAACTTCTTTCTCTGTAGTTAGTGGTACCCATTCTCCATTAATAATACTTTAAAAACTTTTTCTTTCTATTTTTCTTTTACTTTTCTAATTACGAATTAAAACTTATATTGAACTAAATATTTATATTTTTAGGGACGGAAATAGTAATTAATTATGTAATGATTAATATCGGATATATGATAAAGACATTCGGAAATAAATTAGCAAACATTTTGGTGAGTTTACTGCTCTTATCAGTTAAGAAAAAGGACCACACTATCCTTCCTCAATGCAGCCCGAGAAATACTGTATCAAAAAGATCAAATCGAAGTTCTGGTTTATCAATTACAAAGAGCTTGAACTATGTAATGAAAAGATATTTTGCATGGATTAATTCAAAATTATTGGGCTCAAGAGTTATCCATAAAGCCCATTGAAGAAGATGATTTTCGGTGTCTTAAGTTAAATAAAATAAACGTGTTTGCAAGCAAGTGGACTGAAATTGAAGACAAAATAACTGATTCTTGGAGTCATAGGCTAGAAAATTAGGCTTCTTTTTTGTATATTTTTATAGTAATTATATTTCTTTAAATACTCTAGTTTTAAAAAGAAATATTATGATATATGTTTTAAATAGAAAATGATAAAGTAAGATAGAATGATAAAAAAATAGGTAAAGAAAGATAGATAAAAAAAAGTGGATAAAATATGAAAGAGAAGAAGATGTAGGTAAAGTAGGAGAGATAAACTTTCCAATTATAGAAATGGCACTATTTTTTGCGGGCATCCCAAAATGACAAATGGGACTATTTTCCGTGGACTGAGGGAGTAATTAATTTCATATTTATTATCTTTCCAATTGGTGTAATTAATTTCATATTTATTATCTTTCCAATTGGTGGATCCAGAAACGAAAAAATGGAAGGGGTGAAATTACCATTGTGCTTCATTTCATTCCTGTTGTCACAAAAACATGCTTTAAATGAACACCAAACATAATATGCACCATTTCTGTGATATACTATATTTTCTTAAATATCATTCGTTGGTAGCGTTGGTGGCTTAAGGTGTAAATATGACATATTTAGATGGATACACTTTCTCCTTATATCAACCAAACACATTTAGGAAAAGAGATATAGATAATATTTTATCTCTACCATCTAAACCACCCAATCTCTCTACATTCATAATATCTACTAAACTATATGACATTTTTCAATAATACTCCCTCCTTTCCATTTTTAATGGAGCATTTCTTATTCGACATGAGATTTTATGCAGTGTTATTTTGTGAGTTAAATAGAGAGAGAATAAAATAAGAGAAAGAAAAAGAAAATAAATATGTCATTTAGAGTGAAATATCTCAAAAATGAAGATGTGCTACTTAAAGTGTACGAAGGAGTATTCTAGTCAATCACAATTTTTAATTAAATATGTCTAAACTCTTTAATATCATTTTTTATTGTTTTTCTAAAAGCATAATATTTCATTTAATTGAGACTCTTAGCTAAATATTTTCTAACACTAAAATTACAACATTCAACTTTAAGTGTTAGTTTGAATTTAATATGGCTTGGATTTGAACAAGTCGACCCAAGAAGATAACACAGGTGATTACCTTTTTTTGTCGGGGCGACGTCGGAAGGGAGGGGGTGACTATAGAAAACTTATGTCAGGGTCCGTGGAACAGGGTCGGGGAGGGGAAACTACATCCTCCTCCCCTCCCCAGATCCTCCATTGCCTATAGAATATGATAGTATGATACGATCATGGGAGCCGTGCAACAAATGTTTCAGCCACAACTGGATTCAAAGAGTAATCGGCATATCGATATGACATTCAAACTATGAATAAATGCCTTCATTGTCTTTGTCATTGAAAGAGCTTCACGTGAGTATCTTGCACGCCTCAATCGGAGTCCTGTGGAGAGAGTTATGGTTTTTTATGAAAGCCGCTCACTAAAATACGGGTGACTCCAGGGAAAACGCGCGGTCGGGCAAATGGAGGGAGGAAAAACGCCCGGGCTGTCGTTTTGAACAGTTTTTCTGATTTGGGTAGAGAATTTGCCCTGCTGGGTGAAATGGGGCATAGAAAACGTTCGGCCGAGCGTTATTCACTACATTGCCGAATTTATCCAATTTTAAGGTTTTTTCTTGAGTTTTCAACCCCACCTATATTTACTCATTTTTGAGACTTTAAACCCTAGATAATTGATGATGTGGCTCTCCTTTCCTTCACGCTGACTTAGGATTGCTCCCACCGCTAGATCACTAGCATCGCATATGATTTCGAATGGCTTGCTCCAATCGGGTGCCTTGATCACCGATGCAACTATCTGTTAGTCCTTCAATGTTTGGAAGGAGTTCCTGCAATCTTCATTGAAATCAAACTCCATGTCGTTTTACAGAAGGTGGGTCATAGGTTGGACAATTTTCTAAGTCCTTGATAAGTCGTCTGTAAAATCCTACATGCCCAAGAATCCTCGTACTTTGTTATGATTTGTTAGGTAGGATAACTTGGCAATGACCTCAACCTTGGCCCTATCGACTTCAATCCTTTTTCAAGATACAATGTGCCCTAGCACAATTCACTGGCCATGAAGTGACATTTCTCATAATTAAGGATCAGATTTTTCTTCTCGCAACGTGCGTGCACCAATTTTAAATCATGCAGACTCTTCTCATATGAATCCCTATAGACAGTGAAATGTCCATTAAGATCTCGATGCATTCCTCAGTTAGGTCTGAGAATATGTGATGGGGTTGGCAGCGGAAGCACAGATAAGTAAGAGAATTATATCTATTTAGCAGATTATTTAAACAAATTCTATTCTTGCAATTATCACATGTATCATGCTCATAACTTGAATTAAAACACACTTTTGATTAATTGAAACCTAAAACATGCTTTTCTACAGAGACTGAATTATACCCCTTGATTCTCCAAAGAATTGAAGATGGATTGCTACTTCTCCACGTGATGATCTTCAATACTCAATCACGAATCTTCTGACTGGTTCCCGAACTGTATTTCGATATCGGTGTGGACTGATCTTATCAGGATACTAGGATTTAAATAAAGAAGACATAACTCCCACACAAAGCAGGAGAAGGGAAAAAATCAACTCATTCATATAGAAGGGGTGGACGAAAATTTTTGAGAAAAATTAATTGTGTTTCTGTTTCTCCTTTATTCTCCTATTTATATTGAGTTCCATATTTGGCTTGTCAGGGATCTATGGAGGTTTGGATGTCGTCTCCCCCTATTAGCTCTTCTAATTAAATTGAACCCACAATTTAATACAAGCTTATATTGGAATATTATTACCAGCCACTACAGTAATAATATTGCCCTAACATCCAAATCTGAAATTATAAGTAATCCTGGTTATCTCATTTAAAAATTTATTTCCCGCGCTAAAGATATAAATGTCACGCCAGCATTTTCTAAGGATAGAAAACACGGTTGATCGCGACTAGGGGAGGATTAAAGAAGCGGGGAAGAAAGGGGAAAACAACACAACTCGACCATAGCTCGAAACAAATGGGAATAGCTCGAATAAAATTAGAGTATCTCAACAATCAACAACTCAAAAATGAATATTATCTCAACGATACAAGAACTCAAAAGAAGGACAACTACTTAGCGGAAGTATTTGAGAGAAGGAATATGCCACGTGTGAAGTCATGACACATTCTACACACTTAAATTTCTTCAACGGTCTTGCTCAACACCCACTGCACCCGTCACGCTCAACCTGCACATTTTTAAAAAGAAATGTAGGGCTGAGTACTTGATGCACTCAGCGGACTCATGCCGAAAACATTTTATAAAAAAGTATTTATCAAGCCACCATTGAGTGACCTCGGGGTTTAACTTTGAAAATTCCCGAGACACTAAAATAATCAACATCGTAAAATTCGGTTGATTAACCATTTTCCCATAGCTGTGTACCATATCTGATCCATTGATGACAAGGAACGTGGCCACATTCCAAGTCACTAGACCGGCCAACTCGAAGAGATAGCGCACGATCTCCATAGGTGTACACTAGCCTGAATAGGGACTCACTCCCTAGACAGACCCGAATTCGATTATCCATTGATGGCAAAATCCACATCAGATAGGTTCCATAGATAAAACAAAACACAACATGACAAATATTCACATCATTTTCACATAAAAATATACTTAGGGCATAGCCCCTTATTTAAAAAGAAAACCCACCTCAAAAGCTTAACTCCTCAAACCACTTCCTGTTCTCACCGCAAACAACGTACACAAATTCACCCTTTATGAAATATCATAATATGCAACAATTAGACTTTGCCAAATAATTTAATTTAAAAAACGATGCATGCATCCTACGTGTGTGCTCAAATTATCCTTCGTTCCTTCGTAGAGAAAACATAAATCCTTAAACTCTTCAGTCCGAAAAGTATTTACTGTCGCCCAAAACAATTGGTCAGCCTAACATCTAAACCCAACATAACCTTTAGTCCAATACGTAGCAAATGATTGAGGCCCAACTAAAACTTACAATGGCCCAAGCTAAAACAAAGGAAAAAGAATAAGAAAATCAAAACTAAAAAAATACTCCCTACCTACCTACACGTCCCTTGCATCATCCAAAACCAGCAACTCTCTTCCTAAAACTCACGCATGCATACCCAATTTGCAATTCCCTCTATATTTCTTTTTCATAACATTGATAAACAAGTTACTTTCTCAAAATGCTAAGTCTAAGTTACCGACACTCATCTCCCTCCCTCAACGTCTCACTTCTATTCAAAATCTGCACCAGGAGCCGCCGCACAAGGCCGTTGCAATTCGTCGCCGTCACTACCAAAAAATCACGACGGCTTCAGCGCCACTGCCTCTGTCACGCTGTATACATCACGCTGCAATCACGTTGTCTCCTTCGCCGCCGCTGCCTCTCCTTCGCACCGCCGCGGCGGTCTGCCGTCGTTGCTACGGAAGCTCCGGCAGGCGTTGCCCTCAAGCATGTAAGTCCCTCCCCCTTTTCCCATTCAAAACTAATCATTTATTTATTCCCCAGTTTTATTAAATTTCAGAGTTGATTAATGAATTGGCAAACGATTTGATTCAAAGGGGGCTAAAGTATTTCATCGGGAATCAAAGATTGGAGCTTGATCATAAAAAGGTCTCTAAAAAGGTTTCAAAGTGCTGTATTTATTTCATGTGGATGAACTAACATGAATATGAACAAATAATTCCATGGAGAAAAACAAAAGTCGGACTTGAATATACCTCTAGTTTGATGGATCAAAAATTTGTGAAGCAAAATCTGGAAACTCACGGCTGCTCCACTCCTTTTGCTATCTCTTTTGTTTTTCCCAGAATTTGGAAGGAGGGTAAAAATTTGTGGAATGGTTTGGGTATATATATTCACATATAAATTGTAAATTTGAAACTGATATGGAGTAGTTGAGATATATATGGGTTACATGTTTGGATATGGGGAATTAACAAAATTGAGAGTATATCTCCATGGGAAAACTAATTATATTCCTCTTTTTCAGGGTGGTGGAGAGATTTGAGATAACTACCGTGGATTTGAAATTGAAGAGTGATAGATATCCTTGGATTAAAATTAAGAGGACTAATTTTGGGCTCAAAGAAGGGAGAATTAAAAAGTTTTGGGCTCATAACAAGCGGGTTCCTAATTGACAGTAAAAGAATAATTGTTTGACCCAAAAAGTGAAATACTTCTCTCGACAAATAAATAAAGGCGAAAAATTTTCAGATGCACAAACGATGTCACTACGAGAAAAAATAAAAAGGGTAGAAAAAGTCGGGTTGTTACATATCCGTTAATTAATTAATGTCTGTTGTAGACGTAATTAATTAACATCTTTGTAATTCCAACTGTGGACCTAGCAAGAAACATTTATTTATTATTCATGGAATAATTAAATTCCGACTAGCTAGGTTCCGAATAGTAAAATCTTATTTCGAGCTCCTCTTGAGGACATTATTAAACAAGACTCACCAGGTGCGCACTCCAATATAATAGCAATACTAGCACTGCTAGATATTAACCACAACTACCCAAGATATCAGGATTATTGTGTTGCGAAAAACCCGCACCATTTGATAAATCAGGGTAATGCATAATCAACAACGTATGCTCAATGCTAAATATATTGGTTAAGAAATGATTATTTATCAAGCCCTCGTCTTTCAGTAGATAGCATAAAGACGTGTCTTGCTGTTTGATCCTTTCAGTGCTATACCACACTAATGTCATCTTATTTCAGTATGCTTAGAAATATGCGGACTGATATTGCAACCTTTAGCGATAGGTAGTTAAAGCTTATCTGGGTTGCGAAATTATGATTTTTCTTTGATTAGAACCGATTGTGTTACCTTAAAGTGGACGACTCCCACAATCGGTCTACTAAAATAAAGACTTTGACTTGTTACCTTTCTTATAACATTTAAATATGTACAAACAACCTTTAAATGTAAAACATAACATCATTATGATGAAAATAATCTGTTTTATTCCTTGGAAAATAAAATAAGAGTTTTTATAGTATTCTATCACTCGAAAGGTGATTTCTAGTATAAAAAGCTCTAACAATCTCCCACTTATACTTAAACAGCTTTCTAGTATACAAAACAATGTGTTAAACGTCTAATTCTCCCATTTATACTGAAAGCGAGTTGAGATCTTGAATGAATCGAACTCTCATTCCTTCAAAATGGTGTTCGAACGGTGTGATCGGCAACGCCTTTGTGAAAGGACCTGCCATCTTGTTCCCTGACTCAATCTTGACCACTTCTGTGTCTCATCTCTGCACTATATCTCTATGATATGATACTTCCTCTCTATGTGTATACTCGCTTTATGAGCCCCCGGTTCTTTCGAGTTTGCCACAACACCAGAATTGTCACAATAAATGGTGATGCTCTAGGGCATATTCGACACCACACCAAAGTCCATGAGAAAGTTCTTAAGCCATATAGCTTCCTTTGAAGCCTCTGAAGCGGCCACATATTCAGCTTTCTGCAATGAATTTCTACTTTACACTCTTCCATACTATGACACCCTGGGAGTGATGGACTTGGACTGTGGAAAGGATGGACACTTTTAGAAGGACTGCGAGAATCGTTAGTGGCTCGAAAAGAAAGGTGAATTTTTAGGATTCACAAGTTTTTTTGAACCAAATACGATTGTTGTTACATCTAATACTTGGTGGATTGATTCTGGTACTAATGTTCATGTTTCGAATTCCTTGCAGGGGATTCCGTATGACCCAAACCACAAGGCTAAATGAGAACTTCTTGCTTATGGGAAATCAGAATAAAGCTCCAGTCGAAGCTATTGGAACATACCAATTAATTTTAGATAATAGTTTTTATTTAGACTTGTATCACAGCCTTTATGTTCTGACCATTTCAAGAATTTTTATTTATGTTTCGAAACTTGATTATGATGGGTTTAATTTTGAGTTTGGGAATAATTGTTTTACTGTCACGACCGCCCATACAAGGGGTACCACAAACGCGGCGATCGTGACCGACATGCATGGATTACAATTTAAAAAGAACAACTTAATTGATTTGAAGAAAGGAAAACAACTTAGTTTAAAGATTTTAAGGTTATATTTTTTTTGAAAAGACATAAGATAAAATACTTTAAAAAAAGACAAGGGAAAAATTGGACTTAAGAAATATAATAACTAAAAACTAAAGTAGAACAAGCACTTAACTTAAATTCGGAGAATACCATTTTCAAAAGACAACGTAGATGCACGTTTAAATCCTAACACCACCATACATGTCCCAACACCAAAACGAAAAGCTTACGGTCTTAAGACATAAATTAAAACATAGCAGCGGATAAATAAGGTTCAAGGAGAGTCAAGGATCACGCCTATGTATGACGACACAACGTATCCTAAGGTCTCTAGCCAGCTCAACATCCACCGCAACATCCCGCTCAACCTGCAAAATTTTTAAAAGAAATTGCAGGGCTGAGTACTTGTTGTACTCAATGGGCTCATGCCGAAAACATTTATCAAGTTATGTCATCCATACCAGTGATCTCGAGTTTTATACGCAGTAAAGAAAATATCATGAGAACACAAAAAAAAGTTTCATAGACTGGCCAGTCAAATAATCTCCCCACTTTTCACATCAATCCAACGGTCACAACCACAGTGCGACGAAAGTGTGGCCACACTATTCGCCCACGAGACCGGCCGACTTGCAAGGACGGCTCACGATCCCACCAGTGTACACAGCCCGATAGGGTTTACGGCCCTACTCGGACCCGAATTCGTTTCACAAAACAGCCATATAGCCTAACGGAGTAAACTCATACGAACTAGGCATCAGGCACACAATCTCATAACACAAACAGTCCATGGCATGACATAACAGTTAAACCACCCTTGTATCTCCACATAATATTTTTCGGAAAAGTAAAGAGGTTTGAAAAGGAAACCCACCTCGTTCTCTTAGCAAAATCACAACCCAACCTAGCAACTCTCGATCCTCGAGTTCACGAAAACACAACACCCTTGTCAACGACAACACAAGTCAGTCTCACACAACAACACATCACTATGCATGTCCTATCGTTTCTCTCTCATCGTTCTCCTCAATCCCAAAACCCAACATGCATCACAAGGGTATAAAACACACGTAACACCTTTCAACTTATCGCAAGTGATTTCAACATTTAAACACGTTCCTTGCACATACATGCATCAAATAACACTTTTAAACTTGAAACTAAGTGTCATTTAATCAGGGCAGAAAACTGGCAGAATTGCGCGATCGTTTTGTAAAAATCACTTTAAATTCACCCGACCTCAAAACATGCTAAATTTTGGTCACGATACAGAGGACACATTCAAGTTCATCCATGAAAATTTTCATATCGAAATCACGTCATTTAGTCAGTCATATCACATATTGAACTCTCTGGTCGGAACATACAATTTCTGACAGTATTGCGCAGTTCATTTGAAAAATTCACCATAAATTCATACGATGCCCAAAAAGGCTGACAATTTAAAAAAACACAGAAGACACTTCAAATTTTCATATAGTTCAAGAATTACATCAATCGGAGTTCATTTGGTCAGTCAAACAGAAAACGAAACATTCATGGCGAGAACTCACGTTTCTGGCAGATTTGCGCAGTCGACTTCAAATATTTATTAAAATTCATTTTTCGATAAAACAGGCTGACATTCACACGAGACACATAAAACATCTTGAAGTTTACTCAGTAAAAATTTCGTAGCAAAATTCATTCGTTTGATGGGTCGAATACAGATCATAAGTCACTGGTCGAGCATCACAGAATTCTGGTTCAAATTCGAAAATAGGGTTTTTAAATTTCCACAACGAAAACACCGATTCTTCATGCTCGAAAACACATCATCATGCTTACACATTCCTCAAACACATATTTGCATACCAACTCATATTATTCACAATTATTTCGATCCAATCACACGTGAATTCACCCAACAATTGCAAAATCAAACAAGTTCTTACGACACACGATTTCCCCCGTTAAAACTCGCGATCTATCAACCTACACTCTCTACATGCATGTAGGACTCAAAACATGGTTCAAAAGCGAAGGAGGAGGAAAAGTGTGCGATTATACCTTCCTTTGACAAAACGAATCGGTAGAAACGTGGAAAGGAGCGATTCGTCGGAGGTTTTCGAAGCTAACTTCAACGGATGCGAGATCAAAGCTTGAATGGAAGGTTCTTGGAGATGGGAGAGTGGGAGAGATGACAAAACCGTGTGGGAGAGGGGGGAAGAGAGGGGACGATTTTTGGGGTGAATGGGGGCTAGGGTTAAGGCTTTTAATATTTATAGTCTAGGTTAAAATCCCACACCTAATGAATTAATTAAATTGTGGGAGATAAAAAAATAAAATTCCCCCAGTTGGAATAAAAGTAGGCGTGTGGTTTTTGAAAGTGGGGAAGTCAAAATTTATTGATTTAATTACAAGAAGATATAGCAATATTTACTTGGAGAGAATATTCACAAATTAGGAATTAAAGGTGAATATTCCATAAACAAGGGAACAAAATAAATTAAATCTCCAAGTAGGAATTAATATGGTGGGGGCCGAAAATTTCAAGAGGAAATTTGTACAAGGAAATTATTTAAATCCCCAATTAAATAGAATAGGATTTAAATTAGGTAATTTCTTTATGGAAAAAGGCTCCCATAAAAAGGCAATAATTAATTAAATTCCCACAAAGGAAATAATGCATAGGGGCGTGTGATATGGAGGAACAATAGAAAAAAATATTCACATCCCCAATTAATTAGACATAGGAATTTATTTGAATAAAAAGGGATCCCACAAATTAGGAAACAATTAAAATATTCTCCAATTTTATTGGAGGGGGCCGAAAATGCTAGGCTAAATAGCCAAGGAAAAATATCCCAACTCTCTATTTATTTTGGGTGAAGAAATACATTATCACATGATTTAATTGGATTAAATTCAAAGGAATGGAGTCAATAAAGCACCAATTAAATCAAAAGGAAATTAATTCTTTCTCCTATAGGAAATTTAAAATGGAGTTCGAATTTCATGTAGTACAACTTAGGGGTCATTTGGTTTGGATTTAATTTGGATAAGTATCCCAAAATAATTAATTAAATCCACAAGAAGAAGTATTATTTCAATAATTAGGAAGGACCTAATATTTCAATGAATCGACTCGAGAAAGGATAAATGCATGATCCTATTAATTATTTCCCCACATTGGAATAACATAAATCTCAAGCTCGTCATTCCACAATAACCACGTCAATTTATTTCATACAAAGCACTTAATCACATAGAATCAAACGTTTCAGAATTCCCCAAAATTCCAATTACATAAAAAGAAGTCACAAAAGTTTGGGATGTTACATTTACTTTATTTAAGAATTCCAACATTATTGCTTCTTGTTTAATTGTTGATGGTTTATACCAATTATTTCTTAATAATTCTGAAGCATGTATGGCACTGCAAAATAATGTCGAAACCAAACATAGTGCGATGAATAAAAATTCATCATTCTTATGGCATAAAAGATTGTGTCACATTTCCTGTGAAAGAATTAAGAGGCTTGTAAAGGATAAATTATTTCGAATTTAGACTTTACAGACTTTACTGTTTGTGTAGATTGTATTAATGGTAAACAAACCAAACACAATAAAAAAATGCCACAAGAAGCACTGAGCTCCTTGAAATTACACATATAGATATTTGTTGACCTTTAGATGTCCCAACTTTTGGTGGAGAAAAGTATTTTATCACCTTTATTGAAGAATTTTCGCGTTATGGATATATTTATTTATTGCATGAAAAATCTCAAGCAACATAAACACTTGAACATTTTGTGACTGAGGTTGAAAGACAATTAAATAGAAAGGTGAAATTGTTCGATCTGATAGAGGTGATGAATTTTATGATTGTACCACTGAAATTGGTCAATTACCTGGACCCTTTGCCAAATACTTAGAAAATCATGGCATTTGTGCTCAGTACACTATGCCTGGTACGCCTCAGCAAAATGGTGTTGCTGACAGACGTAACCAGAGGCGGACCTACACGGTGCCATGGGGGTTCCTTGGACCCCCACCAATTTTTATTATCACTATATATAATGAAGGAGCTGGCAGCGGAAGCGTGCGTTCATAACGGATCACATGAATTTGATCTATTTAGCAGATTATTTAGACAAAATCTATTCGCGTAATTATCACATGTATCATGCTCATAACTTGAATTAAAACATGCTTTAGCACATAAAATTCCTAAAACATGCTTACTACGGAATTAGCCAATTTACCTCGTTGATTCAATCAAGAATCGATGATGGCTTGCTCCGTCTCCACGTGAAGATCTTCAATACAAGACCTCGGATCTTCAGACTGGTGTCCCGGACTATACGCTGATATTTGTGTGGGAAAATCTCACCAACGTACTAGGACTCGAATAATGGAAGACAGAACTCAGCTCACGGAGGGAGCACAATTTTCGAAAACTCTCTCAAGAGGGGGGGGGACGAAAATTTTGTAAAATAATTATTGTGTTTTCTGTCTCCTTTATTCTCCTATTTATATAAGTCACATATTGGGCCCAGTCAGGGATCTAAGGAAGAATCTGGAACAGGCCTCACTCAATTAGCTTTTTACTAATCAAATTGAACCCACAATTTAATATAAGCTTATATTGGAATATTACGAGCAGCCACTACAGAAGTAATATTGCACTGCCTTCCAAATCCGAAATTACAAGTATTCCGGGTTTCCTTTAATTGTATTTGATTTATTTCTCGCGCTTAAGATGGAAACATCCATTAATTAATTAATGTCTGCTATAGACTTAATTAATTAACATATTTCGAATTCCAAGAGTGGACTTAGCAAGAAACTCTTATTTATTATTCATAGAGTAATCAAACTCCAACTAGCTAGGTTCCGAATAATAAAACCTCGTTTCGAGCTCCTCTTGTGGATGTTATCAAACGAGACTCTCCTCGCGCACGTTTCAACATAATAGCAATCCTAGCACCTCTAGATAATGATCACCACTACCCAATATACCTGGATCGTTGGGTTACGAAAAACCCGCACCTTTGGTAAGTCAAAGTAGTGGATACTCAATATCGTATGCTCAATGCTAACGTACATTGATTAAGAAATTAATTCTCAAGACCTCGTCTTTCAGTAGATAGCATAAAGACTCGTCTTGCTGTTAGATCCATTCAGTGCTATACCACACCAACGTCATCTTATTTCAATAAGGTTTAGAAATAATCGGACTGATATTGCAACCTTTCGCGATAGGTAGTCTAGGCCTATCTAGGTTGTGAAATTCTTATTTTTCTTTGTTTAGAACTGACCGTGTTACCTTAAATTGGACGACGCTCACAACCGGTCTACTAAAACAAAGACTTAGACTTTGTTACGTTTGCTCATACATTTAAATATGCAATAAACAACCATTAAATGTAAAACATAACAACATTATGACAAAAATAATCTGTTGCATTTATTGGAAAATAACCATTAGAGTTTTACAGTATCCAATCACTCGAAAGGTGATTTCTAGTATACAAAACCCTAACAATCTCCCACTTATACTCAAAACAGCTTTCGAGTATACAAAATAGTAGTGCACACGTATAAATTTCTCCCACTTATACTGAGAGCGAGTTGAGGTCTTGAATGAGTCGAACTCCCATCCCCTTCAACGTGGCTATCGAACGGTTTTACCGCCAAAGCCTTTGTAAAAGGATCTGCTAGGTTGTTCTCTGACGCAATCTTGACCACTTTTATGTCTCCTCTCTGCACTATATCTCTAATGATATGATACTTCCGCTCTATGTGTTTGCTCGCTTTGTGAGCTCTTGGTTCTTTCGAGTTTGCCACAACACCAGAATTGTCACAATAAATGGTGATGCTCTTGGGCAGATTCGAAACCACACCTAAATCCATAAGGAAGTTCTTGAGCCATACAGCCTCTTTTGCAGCCTCCGAAGAGGCCACATACTCGGCTTCCATGGTTGAGTCCGCGATGCATTTCTGCTTCACACTCTTCCAAATTACGGCTCCACCTCCTAAGGTGAACACATATCCTGAAGTAGATTTTCTCGAGTCCTGATCAGCTTGAAAGTCTGAGTCAGTATATCCCAAAGGACAGAGCTCGGCTGCATTGTAAACTAGAGCATAGTCCTTAGTCCGTTTAAGGTACTTGAGTATGTTCTTTACGGCAGTCCAATGTCCTTGGCCCGGATTCGACTGATATCTTGCCACCATGCCAACAGCAAAGCAAATATCTGGTCTAGTACAAAGCATAGCATACATGAGACTTCCAACTGCCGAAGCATATGGAATCCTTCTCATTGCTTGTATCTCAGACGGCGTTTTAGGGCACATCTCTTGAGATAAATGGATGCCATGTCTAAAAGGTAAGAAACCTTTCTTGGCATCCTGCATGCTAAAACGACTAAGTACTGTTTCGATGTAAGATTCTTGAGATAAGCACAACATCTTCTTATCTCGATTCCGAAGAACCTTGATCCCGAGGATGTGTCCCGCGTCTCCCATATCCTTCATCTCGAACTGGTTTGATAACCATGTTCGAACTGATGACAACATCTTTTTATTGTTTTCAATTAGAAGAATGTCATCTACATATAAAACTAAGAACACCACATTCCCCTTATCAACTTTCTTATACACGCAGCTTTCACTTGGGCACTTTTCGAATCCAAACTTGCAAACAGTTTGATCGAAACATTGGTTCCACGATCTGGATGCTTGCTTGAGGCCATAAATGGCCTTCTTAAGCTTCCAAACCATGTGTTCTTTGCCCTTTATGGCATATCCTTCGGGTTGTTCCATGTAGATGGTCTCCTCAAGACTGCCGTTTAGAAATGCAGTCTTAACGTCCATCTGCCATACATCCCAATCCATATAAGCTGCAATAGACAACAGTATCCGGATCGATTTGAGCATGGCCACTGGGGAGAAGGTCTTATCATAATCGATGCCTTCCTTTTGGGTATACCCCTTGGCCACTAGTCTTGCTTTGAAGACTTTAACTCGTCCATCGGGTCCACGTTTACGTTTATATATCCACTTGCTCCCAATGGCAGTACAACCTTCGGGTAGGACGGACAAATCATAAACGTCTTTGTCTATCATAGATTGTAGTTCCGAATCCATTGCTTTTACCTATTCGCAATGATCGATATCTGCCTGCGCCTCCGCAAAGTTCCAGGGATCTAATACATTGCTGTCCGAGGAGTGATCCATAGATTCTCCCAAACCAATGTATCTGTCGGGCTCATGTGAGACCCTCCCACTGCGGCGCGACACTACAATATTTTGAGTAGAAGTTGAAGTTTCGGGAATTGTTTGTACACTTGGTACTTGTTCTTGGTTAATGGAACTTGTGACTGAAGTTAGCTCATCAAGAGCCACTTCACTGCTGGGTTTATGATTCATTACATAGTATTCCTCTAAGAATGTCGCGTGAGTGCTCACAATGACTTTCTTATCTCGGAGACTAAAGAATTCATAACCTTTCGTTCCTTTGGGGTATCCTATAAACAAACATACCTCCGTCCTAGATCCTAGCTTAGTTGGATCCTTTTCCAATACATGAGCCGGGAAACCCCAAACCTTGAGATGTGCTAGATTGGGCTTACGCCCAATCCACAACTCATATGGACTTTTAGGTACGAATTTTGATGGTAAATTATCTAAAATGTGACTTGCGGAAAGCAAGGCATGTCCCCAAAACGAAATAGGCAGAGGTGCATAACTCATCATCGATCGAACCATGTTTAATAAGGTCCTGTTCCTTCTTTCAGCCACGCCGTTCTGCTGGGGCGTGCCCGGCGCAGTCAGTTGGGATTGAATTCCCACTTCCGATAAGTAGTCCAAAAATTCGGCACTGAGGTATTCGCCTCCACGATCAGATCGTAGGCATTTGATATTCTTCCCATGATACTTCTCCACAAGAGTCTTAAAGTCTTTAAACTTGTCAAAAGACTCTGACTTGTGACGCATCAAGTAGACATATCCAATTTTTGAAAAGTCATCAATAAATGTGATGAAGTATCGAAAACCACCTCTTGCCTCAGTTGACATTGGTCCACATACATCAGAATGAACGAGCTCAAGTACTTCCTTGGACCTATTGCCCTTAGCCTTAAAAGGCCTCTTGGTCATCTTGCCTTCTAAGCATGACTCACACTTATGAAAAGGTTCCTCCTCTAGACCTTTGATAAGATCTTGTTGAACAAGAGAATGGATCCTCCTTTCATTGGCATGACCAAGTCTAAGGTGCCACAAGTACGTTTCGTTCATTGAATTTGAAGGTTCTTTTCGTTTCTTTAAAATTTTCGATGTTGTATTGAGTTCTGATTTGCGATTATTAAACTGTGTAGAAGTGATTGTGTACAGATTGTTTTCCATAATACCACGACAGATATAAGAACCATCTTTCTTAATAACGCAGTTGTCATTAAAAGAAATCGAATATCCATCATAAACCAATTTAGAAACTGAAATTAAATTTATTCTAAAAGAAGGTATCAACAAAACATTCTTCAAAATCAAAAATCTATCACTACTAAAACGCAAATAAATGTCTCCCACTGCAACGGCCGCCACTTTGGTAGCGTCACCCAGCTGGACTTCGATCTCACGATCATGTAGCCGTCTTGTCACCTGCAATAAGTCAGGATCAAAACAAATATGATCAGTGGCTCATGTGTCAATAACCCAAGTGCAAATTGATGTCGAAGTCAAACAAGACTCGACAACTAGAGCCTGGTGCATACCTGTAGCCTTGCCCCGTTTAGGACAGTCTGGCTTCCAATGCCCCTTTTCTCCACACTTGAAACACTTCCCCGTGGGCTTCTTGTTAGCCCTCTTCTTCTTCTTTCCCTTAGCTATCTTGACCGGTCCTGAGTTCGGTGCCTGCCTTTTTCCTTTGCTAGGCTTTAAGCCAAAGGAACGAGGCGCCGAAATCATCATGGCCGCCTTAGCCTGGACCATAAGGTCCTCTGCCGACTGGAGTTCAGTCAACAGCTCTGCCAAGGTGTAATTCCTTTTGTTCATCTCGAAGTTGAGCTTGAACTGTTGGAAGCTAGGGGGAAGACTTTGAAGGATTATCGTTACCTGGGACTCGGGATCGATTGTCCCTCCCAAGACCTCAATTTGGTTGAGGTTGCCCATCATCTCGAGGACGTGGTCCCTCACAGACGAGCCTTCCTTCATTGTCTTCGACATGATACTCCGAAAGGCTTGAGACTTCGCCGTTCGATTCTGAGTACCAAAAAGATTTTTTTTTTGAGATTCTGCATAATCTCGGCGGATGTTTCCATGGCTGAATGCTGATGCTTGAATACTGAAGACATAGAAGCCAACATGTAGCACTTAGCCATCTCATTCGCCTTATGCCACCGTCTGTGTGCATCTCTGACTCCTGCCGCAGCGGTAGCCGCCGGCACTAGAGGTCGCGGGGTGGTGAGCACAAAGATGTACTCATCTGCTGTGAGAACGATGTCCAAATTTTGTTTCCATTCTATGTAATTTTGGCCCTCGAGTTTATTTTCTTTGAGAATTGCGGAATGAGGATTGAATGACATATTGACGATTTGATTTGCACAGCAAAATAGAGTATTTTACTATTGTCATAAACTTATGTAAGAAGTTTGATTAGATTAACCATAAAACTTTTCAAAATCTTACAACTGTAAAATTAAAATTTTATACCCTCCAGAGGAAGTCAATACGCATTAAAATCTTGCAATTTTACTGGTCACAACACCGACGAATAGTCCAAAGACCACAGAGTGGCATGGCCGCCTAATGTTGCCTAAGCAAGACCACCGAATTTAGCATTACAGAGTCTCAATTCTACAACACACTCCCATAACAATGCTTGTGTGCTGCTAACAAGATCAAGCTATCTCATAAATCCTGTGTGAACTTCTGAATCTCGCAGTTTCTTAGGATTATTGTCCCCACAGAGCAGGTGGCGATAATATTGGAAACTACATTCTAGTTCATACTATTTATATTTGAGAAGTCCGCCCTCATGAACTTGCTATTTTTTTAGGATTATTGTCCCCACAGAGCAGGTGGCGATAATATTAGAAAAAAGCTTCATAAATTGCAGACCAATTGATGGAGACCATATACAAACGTTGAGTTCGTAATTATAGCTTAGATATTTTGGGTTATGGTTTTACTTTAATTATCCTTAGCCTTGGGGCAGTTTAAGGCTTAATTAAATTCTGTTAGTATTTAATCTACTGGATAATTAAATCTTTTATTAATTGGTATCTTCCATTAGGAAATTATTGTTCTAGAATATAATTCTTATTCATGTCTACTATAAGGTATGTCTAAAATAAACAAATTATTTAATTCTTAATAAGACATGAAAAATTAAATTCAAATTAATTCCATATTCAAGATTAGGAAGAGATATTTCATTATTTAATGTATTCATACATATCTATCCTTATTAGGATCTTAGATATATAAATATTAGGAAACTATTAAATTATTCTTATCCATATCATCTAGGAATCAAAATATTATTATTTATTTCCATAGATATAGAAAATAATAAAAATATTCCTTAAATCTAGATAAATATTAGGAAACTATTAAATTATTCTCATCTATATCATCTAGGAATAAAAAAATATTATTTATTTCCATAGATATAGATAATAATAAAATTATTCCTAAAATCTAGGTAAATCTTCCAAAAAGATTTTATTTCCATTAAATAATAATATTTTAATGATATCTTTTAATAAAATAATTAAATAATCATTAAAATAATCTTTCACCGTTATCTCATCGTACGAGGTTCGCACGAACAATGAACGACGAAAATCCGACAAGTTCTTCGTCGGACCACGACGCACGAAGCGTCTCGGCCACCAGCGCGCAGGTGGCGCGCCAGCGTCTCGGCCGCCTGGCTCGTCGGCTGTCGCAGCTTCTCGGCCAGGCGCGCACACGGCGGCACGCGCCTCTCGGCCAGCTGCTCGACGCCTGTCTCGGCGTCTCGGCTCGTCGGGTGCCGATGCTTCTCGGCCAGGCGCTCGCACGGTGGCGCGCGCCTCTCGGCAAGCGTCTCGGCGCCCGGCTCGACCCTCCGAGCCGTCGGGTGTCGCGAGTCTTGGCCAGCGGCGCGCACAGTGGCGCGCCCGCTCTCGACCAGCTCGGACCTTCCGCCTAGGGTTCGGCCCGGAGTCTCGCGGTGTCTCGGTGGCTCTCGGACGAGCCACCACTCCGCACCAGTCACCGCCGTGTCAACCTTGACCCGGGTTCCGTCTGGTGCGTGTGGTCTCGGCCGGCGGCGCGCACGAGTCCCCACTCGTTCGCGCGTCGCCCCGTGATCACGGCTCCCGGCTCCCACTGTCTCGACATCCCTATCTCGATCGCACGTGGTGCGTTCGAGCAATTCAAGTTCTTTGATTCGATAGTTCTTGAGTTCATCATGCAGAATTAATTAAACAAAATACCAAGAACATGCTTCGCAATCAAATAACACATGCATACATCAATTTCGCGAAATTTAAATCCAAATAATCAGAGCCAAAGACTGGCTCTGATACCAGCTGAAGGGGCTGGCAGCGGAAGCGTGCGTTCATAACGGATCACATGAATTTGATCTATTTAGCAGATTATTTAGACAAAATCTATTCGCGTAATTATCACATGTATCATGCTCATAACTTGAATTAGAACATGCTTTAGCACATAAAATTCCTAAAACATGCTTACTACGGAATTAGCCAATTTACCTCGTTGATTCAATCAAGAATCGATGATGGCTTGCTCCGTCTCCACGTGAAGATCTTCAATACAAGACCTCGGATCTTCTGACTGGTGTCCCGGACTATACGCTGATATTTGTGTGGGCAAATCTCACCAACGTACTAGGACTCGAATAATGAAAGACAGAACTCAGCTCACGGAGGGAGCACAATTTTCGAAAACTCTCTCAAGAGGGGGGGGACGAAAATTTTGTAAAATAATTATTGTGTTTTCTGTCTCCTTTATTCTCCTATTTATATAAGTCACATATTGGGCCCAGTCAGGGATCTAAGGAAGAATCTGGAACAGGCCTCACTCAATTAGCTTTTTACTAATCAAATTGAACCCACAATTTAATATAAGCTTATATTGGAATATTACGAGCAGCCACTACAGAAGTAATATTGCATTGCCTTCCAAATCTGAAATTACAAGTATTCCGGGTTTCCTTTAATTGTATTTGATTTATTTCTCGCGCTTAAGATGGAAACATCCATTAATTAATTAATGTCTGTTATAGACTTAATTAATTAACATATTTCGAATTCCAAGAGTGGACTTAGCAAGAAACTCTTATTTATTATTCATAGAGTAATCAAACTCCAACTAGCTAGGTTCCGAATAATAAAACCTCGTTTCGAGCTCCTCTTGTGGATGTTATCAAACGAGACTCTCCTCGCGCACGTTTCAACATAATAGCAATCCTAGCACCTCTAGATAATGATCACAGTAGTCAAAGTAGTGGATACTCAATATCGTATGCTCAATGCTAACGTACATTGATTAAGAAATTAATTCTCAAGACCTCGTCTTTCAGTAGATAGCATAAAGACTCGTCTTGCTGTTAGATCCATTCAGTGCTATACCACACCAACGTCATCTTATTTCAATAAGGTTTAGAAATAATCGGACTGACATTGCAACCTTTCGCGATAGGTAGTCTAGGCCTATCTAGGTTGTGAAATTCTTATTTTTCTTTGTTTAGAACTGACCGTGTTACCTTAAATTGGACGACGCTCACAACCGGTCTACTAAAACAAAGACTTAGACTTTGTTACGTTTGCTCATACATTTAAATATGCAATAAACAACCATTAAATGTAAAACATAACAACATTATGACAAAAATAATCTGTTGCATTTATTGGAAAATAACCATTAGAGTTTTACAGTATCCAATCACTCGAAAGGTGATTTCTAGTATACAAAACCCTAACATATAATACTCCTTCCGTCCCTGAAAATTTTTCACATTTCATTTTCTGCATTCGTTTTAGAAAAATGCTAATAAATAACTAAAGTGGAGAGATGATAAAGTAAGAGAGAGAATAACGTAGATGAGAGTCTTCTCTATATTATTCTCTCTCTTACTTTACCCTCTCTCCACTTTAACTATTTATTATCATTTTTTCAAAATGAGTGTAGAAAATGAAATGTGACAAATTTTTGAGGACGGAGGGAGTATAATTATACAACATTATGCAACAGAATTAGCTAGCTTAGTTGGCTAGCCTATTGACTTGTAACCACAAAATCCTAGTATTTCTCCCATTATCTTATTCTAGTATTTCTACCTTTTGTAACTAGTTTAATTCTTTATGTATTTCTCATAATTAATTTATTTCATTGATGTTGTTTTCATTTTCTCATTACTAATTCACATGTCTATAAATTTAATTTATTTTTCTATTCTCATAATTAATTCATTAACTAGGTAGTAATTAATTATAATAATTATTTATTTTCTTACACTATGATTTTTGTTTATTTTTCATTATTTGTATAAATATTATTATTATAAGATCATAAAGTAATTAATTATAATAATTATTTATTTTCTCACACTATGATTTTTGTTTATTTTTCATTATTTGTATAAATATTATTATTATAAGATCATAAAGTAATGGTCTTTAATTTAAAAATTGTATTATTTAATTATTTCAACATCAACATTGTCATTATATATGTCTCTCGCAACTTCGTAATTTATCGGCTTATTTCTTAGGTCATTGATAAGGCTCGTTTCATGCATTGGTTATGAGGTGAATTTTTGTGCTTTCGGGGAGCTAATGTGTGATTTTGAGTTCAAGTGCGTAGAATATCTGCCGGGTCTAGGAAACATGTGCAGATCGACCGGGTAGACGCAAATCAAGAAGAATTTGAAGTGAACTACGTCAAGCTGCCGAACTGACCTAGGAGAATCATGAAGACAGCGTCACGAGCAGATGTGGGAGATAAGAGTCGAATTTAACAATCCCTCTTCAAGGGCAGAAGTGTCAAATCAGAAAGAAGATGTCCTAGGGATTAGAGCCGCATGCCTCCCTATATAAAGGGATGGAAATTCAAAGAAGAGGCAACTCTCGTTCTTAGCTCAAGTGTTCCGAGAGCTCAAAATCACTTCAATTCTAGTTTTAATTTCTGCGCACTTAGAAGGTGAGTGACATTTCCGGCAATTGGTGTTGTTTAGTTCGTGTTAGTTGTGTCCCACCGCTCTTAGGAGCGAAGAAACAATCCTTTAATTTTTGTTTTGGATAATTTCTTTGATTTAAGTATTTTCAAGTCTTAACTTATTAGCTTGTGAATCTCGACATTGGATTTTTTGGATTTGATCTTATTTCTGATGCTATGGATGTTTTTGTTGAGGTTTCGTTGGATCTCATGGTGTTGATGTTTGGATTTTACTGTTTTGGATGAGTTTAGCAGTTGATAGTTGTAGGGTGTCGGTATCTAGTAAATTGGAGTTTGATTTTATGGATTTGAGTTTGATGAAGCTGGATCTGAGTGTGATGAGGTTGGATTGAAGTAGATTCATGTTAGATTGGAGTTTAAGTTGGTAGATATGATATTTCCTGTTTTGAATCTGCATGGATATGCCTTGTTTTCGCTCGTACGTCATTTCCGTCTGGTCAATTATATTAGATCTGTAGTTTTGTGCTTGAATTTCGTGTTTATGTCTTGTTCAGAAGCATGCTCTGTTTCAATGGTGTTTGGTGTTCTGTTATATGCTCTGTTTTTCATCGATTTCATGAAGAAGATGAAGTAGTTAGTTGTTAGGATCCAAATCTGCAGCTTTATTTTGTGCTTTTTTGCTTTTCCACAGCTTTCTATCACTTAGGTTAGTTAGGGAAATTGGTCCACACTTGCTTTTGCATTTTGTTTCGCTATTTCGAGAAAGTATCAGCATGACCATCTTAGCGCATGTGTTTTCAGTTGTTTAGCTTAGATTCAAGTGCTCGATTCATGTTTAGTGTTCATGCATATTTCTGTACAGTTTTCGTCCAATAGGTCAATTAGATAGAGTGTTGTCATTTCTGCTGAGTCAAGTAGATTTAAACTTAACCCACTTAGTTGCGGGCAATAGCCAAAATCCTTCCAAAATGTCCCAAACACATACACTCACCCCTTCATCTCTGTGGGATTCGATCCTTACTTCCCTATACTAGCTAATATTATTTGTAGGTTAAGGTTTTGAATGAGGTCTTTGATTACGCGTCCAACGACAAGCAAATAGGTCTAGGATCCTCTTGACCAGTTTGGTCCGGTGAATCTGCTTGACCCATCTATGGTTTAACTTATATTTATATCGTAAGCATGCGTTGCAAAAGGATCTCGCTTCAGTCGTCAACACTAAAAATATGCAATAATTGTTAATTTGGAGTTTTGGAACCACCAGTATAAAAATCCTGCGTTCACCACTAGACGTAACCGAGCTTTCATGGAAATGGTTAGAAGTATGTTAAGCAATTCTACCTTACCCATATCGTTGTGGATGAATGCTCTAAGAATCGCTATGTATATATTAAATCGGGTTCCTAGTAAGGCTGTGCCAAAGACTCTTTCTAAACTTTTGACATGTAGGAAACTCGGTTTACATCACCTTCACGTTTGGGGTTATCCAATGGAAGCTAGAGTATACTCTCCACAAGAAAAGAAATTGGATTTTAGAACAGTTCGTGGTTACTTTATTGGTTACTAAGAAATATCCAAAGGATATAGGTTTTATTGTCCAAATCATAGCATGAGAATGGTTAAAACTAGAAATGCAAGATTCTTTGAGAATGGTGAGATCATTAATGAAATAAGGGTAAAATTCCCTATTCCCTCAATTCCTCAAGAATCAAGTGTGCCAAATATTGTTGAACAAACTAAGAATATTGAACACTTGAATGGCCATTTCTGATGACTATTTTGTATATCTCCAAGAATCTGAATGTGATATAGGGATACACAACGATCCAGTTTCATATTCACTAGCCGTTAAGAATTATAATTCTAATAAATGGGTTGATGCCATGATAGAAGAGTTAAAATCTATGGATTATAATGAAGTCTGGGACCTTGTCGCATTGCCTGATGGAGACAATTGTATTGGGTGTAAATGGGTCTTCAAGACCAAATTCGACATGAATGGTTTAATCGAACAATTTAAAGGCAGACTTGTTGCCAAAGGTTATACACAGAAAGATGCTGTTGATTATAAAGAGACATTCTCTCCTGTATCAAAGAAGGACTCACTTAGAATTATTTTGGCACTTGTGTAGCCCATTTTGACTTGGAACTACATCAAATGGATGTGAAAACTACTTTTCTGAATGGTGATTTGGAAGTAGAAGTCTGCATGGAACAACCTGAAGGCTTCATTAAAGGAATGAACATTTAGTCTGCAAACTTAAGAAATCAATTTATGGACTGAAACAAGCTTCTCAACAATGGTATTTTAAATTCCATAACACTATTACTTCTTTTGGATTTAAAGAAAACACCTTTGATCGGTGTATATACCTCAAGGTTAATGGGAGCAAGTTCATATTTTTGGTTTTGTATGTTGATGATATATTGCTTGCTAGTAGTGACCTTGGATTCTTGCATGACAGTAAGAATTATAACTCTAAAAACTTCGACATGAAAGATATGGGTGAGGCATCCTACGTGATTGGAAAAGAAATATCATGTGATTGATCACGTGGAATGTTAGGATTGTCTCAGAAAAGCTACATAGATCAAAAGAAATATTAGGATTGTTCCAATTCATAAAGGTGACAAATTCAATTTGGATCAATGTCTAAAAACTGAATTGGAACGTAAAGAGATGGAAAATATTCCTTATGCATCTATTGTGAGTTAATGTATGCTCAAGTCTATACTAGACCAGACATCAGCTTTGCAGTGGGAATGTTGGGCCGTTACCAAAGTAACTGTGGCCTTGGACATTGGAGAGCTGCAAAGATGACAATGAGATACTTAAAGTGGACAAAAGATTTTATGCTCACATTTAGGAAATCTGATCAATTAGAAGTGATTGGATATTCCGATTCAGATTATGTTGGATATGTTGACTATAGAAAATCAACCTTTGGTTACATTTTGCTTAGGGCTGGAGGAGCCATATCATAGAAGAGTGCAAAGCAGAGTTCTATTTCAACATCCACCATGGAAGCTGAATTTATAGCTTGCTTCGAAGCATCTATTCAAACTACCTGGTTGCGAATTTTTATTTTAGGACTTAGAGTTGTCTCCTCAATATCCAAGCTCTTGAAATTGTATTGTGATAATAGTGTAGCCGTATTTTTCTCTAAGAATGACAAGTAGTCAAAAGGAGCTAAACATATAGAATTAAAGGTCGCTGATCCATTGACTAAGGCGTTACCGCCTAAGACATTTATGGAACATGTTAACAGAATGGGTCTTGGGTATGGTAACATGTAATCTTTATGTTTCTATGTTGGTTCAAACACCTATGTTATGGTACTTTGAATTCAATAAATGTTGTTTCTACTTTCCCGCTTAAGCTTATTATTTTATGCATATAAATGTTTTAGTATTAATGTAGGAGGTCTTGAAATAAGACAATTATGGAAGTGTGTCACTAGATTATACTCTTAGAGTGGTTATTAGTGATGTGGTACATGGAAGGAACTATATCGATCGCATGATATATGCCCTCCATGACCCATATTAGTAGTCTCTCTAATATAATACTTATGTTTGCCAATGATAAAAGCATTTATAAAGTCCAAAAATTATCCGCGTCATATGTTTATTATGTCTATTTTAACTTTGGCTCTGTCAAGTGTGACAAGTGGAAAAAATGAAAACTTACATGTTCACCAAGTGGGAGAATGAAAGTTTTATGTCTCACGTATGTGACATGTGATAAAATCATATATAGAATTGGATTTTAGTATAATACATTTGGTATAAGACACATTTTTCCCTAATTAATTAGCTATCAATTAATTATTGGTCTTCCATCAATTAATATCTTCATTTGCTTTAAATCAAAGGAATATCTCAGTTCTTATGACTAACAAGGAAATGAATATATATATATATATATGTATATATATATATATATATATAGAGAGAGGAATGTATTCATTTCCTTTTTCTATCTTTTGTTCTATTGTTCTTTTTAATCTCAGCCCCACGATTTTGTCATTCGACGGTTAGATTGACGCCACGTGTCATTTAATAATGCAGATTTATATATATATGTGTGTGTGTGTGTGTGTGTGTGTGTGTGATCAAATACTAACGATCTTAACGATCTTAAAGTGTTACTTGCTAACTAAATCAACATATTATATTAAAAATGTCAGCACATTGACATGAATATGTCAACACAAATTTGTGTTGACATTTTGTAAATGTCAAGATAAATTTATGTTGACATACTCATGTTATTGTGTTGACATTTTTAATATAATGTGGTGATTAGTGAACAAGTAGCACATTAAGCAAAACTAGTGTTAACCCACGTGCGAGATGCACAACGGAATATTTTTCATCATACAATTTTAAATTGTTAATTGATTAATTAAAATAAGAAATAATATAACTATATAATATTGTAAAATAGAAAAATATACTATTTAATAACTATTCAATAAATATATGCTTCTGAATTCATTTTACACCTAAAGACATAAAATTAAACATATTTGAAATGGAATCAAGGCAAACACAATTATTTCGACAAAGATAAAGAGACTATATCACATGGTGATAGTTTTGAAAATATGTTTAAAACAATCCTTCATATTTCACTACTAAAAATGATTTAAATCACACTCTTAACAAAAATAATAAATCGATAAGTCACAATATTCAAAACGTCAAAATTATGACCATAAAAAAAATTCAAATGATAAACTACACAAAAAACATAACATTAATTGGTTGAATTAACACTATTATATTAATGAATAATAATAGCCCTTTTGAATGTTGGAACATTTATCTTTATTTATTACACTTTTAAACGTGATTTGTTGGAACATGAAACATCTATACTACTTTTTATGCTACTTTACAACTCTCAAAATACTGTAAATTTTATTTTTATAAAAATATACTTAATATAATATATTTCCTCCGTCCCAGCTTAAGAGTCCTAATTAGTTAGGGCACGACTTTTAAGAAATGTAAAGAAAAGTGGATTGAATAAATTAGTGGAATATGAGTCTCACTTATATATTACTTTTATAATAAAATGTGAGTGAAATAAGTTGGTGGAATGTGAGGCATACTTACCATTAATGGTAAAAATGAAATAGGACTCTTAAGTTGAGACAGACGGAAATGACAAAACAAGACTCTTAAGTTGGGACGAATGGAGTATATTTTACTCAGCATGATCACCTATAAATAAAATAATTAGATTCTCTATATAAAATCAGTTGTATTCCAGAATAATTAAGTGTTAAATCCTAATTCAACAATAGTATTATTAGTAAACCAAAATTTGGTAGAAGACTATTTATTTTGTTTCAACAACCAATTGTTTGACTAACTCGATTTTGATTGGTTTAATTATCTCATTGCAAATATACATACGATGCACTAGGGGCGGACCCATGTATAAAATGGGTCAGCTAAATCCCTTAATAAAATTGTATTTTTAAGTTTTTTTTTATAAATTTTTATAATTTATCAGAATTTAAGGTAAATTATTATGTAAAAGTCCTTATAAATAATCTAAAACACTCAAAAATACACTTAAAACAAAATTTAGAAAAATACAGCCCTTATCGTTATTTATTTATGCGTCCGCTCCTGCTATGCACCACTTATTAATTCATCACAAGTGATAAAATATTATTTTTTGTGACACACTTAATATAATTATAGCGCCAGACGCCAGTGAGAATATACAAAAATAATAAATTGTGTAAAGATGAAGATAAATATTATGCATGTTTTGATTTAAGGATGTTACAAGTCTTCCATCTCTAAGAAATTTAAGAAATATTAGGATGAAATTCTCGAACCATATATACGCAGTACTCTAACTATTGTAATCAAAGAGAAAAAACAACAATAAATGAAATGGAAAGTACAATGAAAATTATAAAATAAGCCGAACTATAATTCTAGTCGAGAAAAACCGTCTTTTCGCAAGAAAAATTACATCACGGTTAGTGCTCTCGAATTGACGTATTATCCACAAAGATGAAACGACTTCCTCCTAACGTATATAATGTCTCAAACCCGCTAGGCACTGATGAAATCGATGGAGCTCAAAAATTGAGCAATACAATGTTCCTAAAATATACAATAAAATGTTTAGAGCTTGAGAGAGAATGGAGAATGTTTTTGTTGGTGTGTAATTCATCCACAAATCTGTCTTTTATGTTAGAGTTTGTATACTAGAAATCACCTTTCGAGTAACTGAATACGGTAAAAACTCTTATTTTATTTTTAAAGGAATAAAACAGATTATTTTTGTCATAATGTTGTTATGTTTTACATTTAATGGATGTTTATTACTTATTTTAATGTATAAGAAACTTAACAAAGTCTAAGTCTTTGTTTAGTAGACCGGTTGTGGGCGACGTCCACTTTAAGGTAACACGGTCAGTTCTGAACAAAGAAAAACAAGAATTTCACAATCCAGATTGGCCTAGACTACCTATCGTGAAAGGTTGCAATGTCAGTCCGCATATTTCTAAGCCTTACTGAAATAAGATGACATTAGTGTGGTATAGCACTGAATTGGATCTAACAGCGAGACAAGTCTTTATGCTATCTACTGAAAGATGAGGTCTTGATATTTATTTAGTTCTTAATCAATGTACATTAGCATTGAGCATACGGTATTGATTATACACTACTTTGACTTATCAAATGGTGCGGGTTTTTCGCAACCCAATAATCATGATATATTGGGTAGTGGTGATTAATATCTAGCGGTGCTATGATTGCAAATAAGTGTTTCTTGCCGAGTCCACTCTTGGAATTAATAAGATGTTAATTAATTAAGTCCATAGCAGACACTAATTAATTAATGGACATTTCTATCTTAAGCGCAGGAAATTAACGACAAACAACGGAAACCCAAATTACTTGTAATTTCAGATTTGGATGGGCAGTGCAATATTATTTATGTAGTGGCTACTAATAATATTTCAATATGAGCTTGTATTAAATTGTGAGTTCAATTTAATTAGTAAAAAGCTAATTGGGGGAGGCCATATCCAAAATCTTCATAGATCCCTGACTAGGCCCAATATGTAACTTAATATAAATAGGAGAATAAAGGATACAGAAAATACACTTATTTTAATAGGAAATTTTCGTCCCCCTCTCCTATATTGAAGAGGACGATTTTTCCTCCTTCAGCTCTCCTCCGTGAGATCGAATTCTGTCTTCTTTATTTAAGTCTTAGTATCCTTGTGAGATCAGCCCACACTGATATCAGCATACAGTTCGGGAACCAGTCAGAAGATTTGTGGTCTAGTACTCAACATCTTCACGAGGAGAGGCGCAAGCAATCTGATACGCTCGGATTTTGTACTGTTTAAGGCCATTATGTGGTCCGTTTTGAGTGTCAAAGTTGCATTACATGTCCATTATTTGCTTATTTTATTCATTTTGGTATTTTGACTTGTTTTGTGCGAAATATGCAAAATACAGCAGAAAAAGAGAATAAAAAGGTCAAAATTCGAAATCTGGAACTGAAGCGCAACTCAGCGGCCCGTTGGGCGTGTTCGCGCGCGACAACGTTATGTCAAACACATTTTTCCGGCTATTCTGAAGTCTAATTAGGGCGTGATACATGTCATTCTCTTTGTCTTCGAAATATCTTCCTGTTGGTACCTTGATCATCTCAATCGGAGTTCTGTGGAGAAAGATATGACCATTCTATGAAGGTCGTGCAAAGCTATCAAGTGCTGAATATAGGTGAAAATTCAAGGAACGAAAGAAAATATTACCTTGTGAAATCAAATCTTTTCCTTAACCTATAGGGCACGAAATTTACCTTCTCCAAACCTTTTTCAAGCCTATAAATACCCCATAACCTAAATCATATTATTCACTAATCTTAGAGCCTTAATTCCATCCCCTACCTTACACATAAATTCCTCCATCTTCTACAAGGAGCATAGAATTCAAGGGAGATCAAGCAAGAGCAAGATTAATTCTTTCGGGTTTTATCTAGTTTTTGTTAGATTGAACATGTCTTATTTTGCTTATATTTATTTAGATTATCTGTCTATGGATAGCTAAATTTATAGAATCCTAGGGGATGAAAGTAATTGACTCTATGTAGTTCTTTTTGTTTTGTCTAATGTTCAGAACTCGTTTTAGTTTAATTATTCCTTTTTTTAAAATTATATCCTATATGGAGGAAGTTACAAATAAACTCCTATAGAAATGAGGAAATTACAACTGATGGGTTTATATTCCTTGGTTTATATTTAATTGCTTGGTTGTTACTTTAATTATTGTTTATCTCTTATCGATGATGACTTTGAGTGGTTTATATTCTATGTGTCAATATAATATTTGTGACATGAGTGTTGATACACGATACGAATAGTTCCTAGTAGAGCTTGAGTCGGATGAACATAGAACTAAATAATTAGAATTACTAATAAGTTGATGAAATCACTGCCCTAGGATTCCCTTGTCTCGTCTGCTTTCTCAAACCAAGTTTGCTACAATTTTGTTTCATTACTTGCTTTCATTATTTATTTCTGCTTAGTTAATTACTCAACCCAAAAAATCATGTTTTTCCAAATAGTATTTGAGGCTGTGTATGTGGTAGACAATCTGTAAATTTATTCCCCGAGTTCGATATCTCGGTACTAACCTTTAGCTATACTAGATCTACCTTGTATACATGCAGGTATTTTTAGTGCTAAAAAAGTGCATCAAGTTTTTGGCACCGTTGTCAGGGAATACTTTTACGGATAGATTGATATCACCGAAAGAAAGATAATACTTTTTTGGATTTTACTGCTCTATTTTATTCATTTTATTTTATTTTGATATTCCTTTCTTATTTTTTTCATTTTAAAAGTTTATTTTGTTTTGTGATTAGGAATGGAGGAAATAGCTAAAGAATTGGCAACCATGAGAATGAGGATCGAGAAGATCGTGTTGTCGAGAAGATAGGAAAGTGAAGCTACTGTTGTGGATGACATGCACTGTGGTCTTCAAGGATATCAGAATGGATACTTCAATGAATATTATGACCTTAGTCAGGGGGGACATAATTATAATAATCGTTCTGATTATTTTTATCCTCCGAATTTTTCAAACAACAATGGTGGTTTTTGCAAATCAAATGTAGGTGCAGAAGAGGAAATTAGCAGAAGGGAGCTGCTAATAATCGAATTCACGTTGGATAAGACGAGGGAAGAGCGAAGGATCAATCAGATAGAAATCCAAATTGAGAAGCTTGAAGCCATAATTGAGAAGCTTGAGGCCATAATGATCTCCTTACAAGCAGCACTTTTCAACATGCCTACACACTTAGGAATTGAACTTCAGCCACGCCAATTTCCACATTACCAGAATGGGGTCCCCATTGATTATCATCCTAAACAGGGGGATAACAGTTCTTTTGATTTTGGTAATCATCCTCATTATTCATGTTACAATTATGACAATGCTTTGCAATCATGTCTAGGATTTCCAGTTAAACACCAGAAGATTGATGAGCCCAAAAAGCAGATCACTAATGACCTATTGACATCTTTTTATGGAGAACACCAAACAGATTAGCAGGTTGGAGGCAACAGTTGCTACCATGAGCTCCACTGTCATGTCCTTGAACACCTAACTTGCCAACATGGCAAGCATGCAGTTCCAGCAAAAGGGAGAACCCATAACCTTAAGTGTTGAACCAAATAAAGAAGATTGTCCGAAAGCTACCCCAATCTTGACTCTTCTTCAACCACAAATTCCATTATTTTCACAGAAAAAGCTGAAGTTGAATAAGTGGTTTAAAAAATCATTTGATGTGTTTTGCAGGTCACAGAGTAATTCCCAGTTAGTAGCAGCTCTGCAACATGTTCCCAGTTATGCCAACATGCTGAAGGAGTTGGTTGATAAGAAAAAAAACTTGAATGATCTTGAAGAAATCCAGTTGTCAGCTAATAGTGGGGATATTATTTTAAACCATCGGGCTATCAAGCAAAAGCATAAAGAGCAGTTCATCATATGGTGTACACTTGGGGAAGCACCAACATGTAAGGCATTGTGTGATTTACGTGAGAATGTTAATTTAATGCCTTTGACTGTTTTTGTGCAATTTAACATAGGGAATCTAAAATCATCAACAATCAAGCTGAAAATGGGGGATGAAACAATTGCACATGTTGTTGGTATAGTCGAAGATGTCTTGGTAAGAGCTGACAATTTTATTTTTCCTATAGATTTTTTGGTGGTTAACAAGCAGGCAAACAAGAGTGTTCCTCTTATCCTTGGGATACCCTTCTTAGACATGTGCAAAGAAGTAATTGGTAAAGTGCAAGAAGAGATTCCAATAAGTGACAGAGAGGAAAAATACATTTGTCGCATTCAAAAGGTTATGATAGAACATGAAAAGATGCAAGAAGAAGAAAGGATCTAGAAAGAAGATAAGAGACTGCGGCAGTCAAGGATCACAAATCCAATAAAATCTAACCCTTCACTAGTAGTTACAGATGTTAATCACGATGTGCATGACTTGAATGTTTCTAATAATTGTTTTTCAATACATGAACCACCGAAGAAAAATAAAAGAGCTAAGAAAAAGAGCAAAGAAAAATGCTAACAACTCTAGTGGGACAACATTTAGACATGGCTGAATGGTGGATGAAAAAGATTGAAGGAATACTGGGAGAGGTGATTAGCAAAATTCAAGAACACACATGCACCTCCACGAGACCACCTTGAGCAAGAAGGAGATGTCAAGCTAAAGACATAAAACAAGTGCTTGTTGGGAAGCAACCCTACACTTTATCATGTTTTATTTTGTTTTCTAACTTATTTTAAACTTTTTTTTGCTTTGTTTTTGTTCTTATTGAAATTTCGCAGCTTTTGGACCAAACCCAATGACCGCTGGCGACTCACTGGAACGGTTTTGACCCTTCCCAACGACCGCTGGACCCTTCCAACGGCCCGCTGGCCTTTCTCTGCACTCAAGCCACATTTTTTGAAATTTTTCGAATTTTTGCCCCGTCCAGCCCCAGCACGAAATTTCAAGGTGTCTTTACTGCTTTCATAGTTTACTCACGTCCCAACCGACTCTACAAACTTTTTTTATACTTTGGTGGATCGTGAAGAAAAATAAAAGAGCTAAGAAAAATAGCAAAGAAAAATGCTAACAACTCTAGTGGGACAACATTTAGACATGGCTGAATGGTGGATGAAAAAGATTGAAGGAATACTGGGAGAGGTGATTAGCAAAATTCAAGAACACACATGCACCTCCACGAGACCACCTTGAGCAAGAAGGAGATGTCAAGCTAAAGACATAAAACAAGTGCTTGTTGGGAAGCAACCCTACACTTTATCATGTTTTATTTTGTTTTCTAACTTATTTTAAACTTTTTTTTGCTTTGTTTTTGTTCTTATTGAAATTTCGCAGCTTTTGGACCAAACCCAATGACCGCTGGCGACTCACTGGAACGGTTTTGACCCTTCCCAACGACCGCTGGACCCTTCCAACGGCCCGCTGGCCTTTCTCTGCACTCAAGCCACATTTTTTGAAATTTTTCGAATTTTTGCCCCGTCCAGCCCCAGCACGAAATTTCAAGGTGTCTTTACTGCTTTCATAGTTTACTCACGTCCCAACCGACTCTACAAACTTTTTTTATACTTTGTTGTAAATAAGTTTAGGGGGTGACTTGGTGGATCGTGAGTTTAGGTTGTTTTTGTTTTTGTTTTTGTTTTTAGTTTTGTTTTTGTTTTAAAAGAACCCAAAGGTGAAGAACATGTCATGAACATAGCATGAAGAACTTAGAAACATGTAAGCATATGGACACATTAGACAGAGTTGCCTATGATATGAAGTTATTCTTATCTTTGAATAAACTCGGCTTGACGTTTTGATTTGATGGTTTGGTGAAAAGGTGCATAATTAGTGAATTGCTGGTTCGCCTTGAATCATTCTTATACCTTGTGAGATTTGAGCCTTAATTCTTTCTTGTGTGATTTATCTGCATGCATGTATATGTTTCTAGAACTTACTCCTCGTCTGCCTAAGTTTACATAGTGTTTAAGTTGATAAAGAAGAATGTTAGGTCATCTTTTCATAGCTACTTTTATATCCAAAATTCTTTACCCTTTCAAAATTATCTTTTATCCCTTTGGAGCCAATTTTGAGCCTTTAAGCCTATTGTTTGGAAGCCAAAATAATGAGGATAATTCCTTGTTCAAAGTGTGCTTGATCTATACAGGATGCCTATGTTATAAAAAAGAAAGAAAGAGAAAAGAAAAAGAAAGAAAGGTTGTGTGGAAAAAGAAAGAAAATCAAAGGATTGGAAAGTGAGTTGCAGGAAGAATAATTATTAAAAGTGTCTTGGGTTTGAAAGAAAGAGTGGATTCTATTGTACTCTACTTGAGATTTTTATTTTAATTCACTTTTTAGCCAAATATTCCTCACCTACCAAACAACCTACATTACAACAAAAAATAAAGACCTTTCGGACTTTTGATGCTTAATCACATCTAGTAGATGATGGATTAGACTTTGAGCAACACTATGGTAAACTTTGCATGATGCATGATTTGAGTGCTATACATTTCCCATCTTTGGAAGTTTTTCTACACGTGAGTGCATGAATTCAAGGTGTTCTACGAGTTAGTAATGAACGTGCACTAATAAGCCTAGCTTGATATGATTGCGTTAATTCATGCTTAATCTATTTATTCCATACTTTGAGGCGATTATGATGTCTAGTCCTTATGCAATCCGTGCTTCTATTTTATATTTCTTTCTTGTTTTGTTTGGGGACAAACAAATATTTAAGTTTGGGGGAGTTGATACGCTTGGATTTTGTACTATTTTAAGGTCATTATTTGGTCTGTTTTGAGTGTCAAAGTTGCATTACACGTCTATTATTTGCATATTTTATTCATTTTGGTATTTTTGATGTGTTTTGTGAGAATTGTGCAAAATAGAGTAGAAAAAAAGAATAAAAAGTTCAAAATTCGGAGTTGGAACTGAAGCGCAACCCAGCGGCCCGGACCCAATGCAGCGGTCGCTGAAACGAGTCCAGAGAGTTCTGGAGCTGTCCAGCGGCCCGCTGGGCCTGTTCACGCACGATAGCATTACTTCAAACCAATCTTTCCGGTGATTTTGAAGTCCTATCAGGGAGTTCTATATGTCATTCTGTTCGCCCTCGAAAGAGCTTCATGTTGGTGCCTTGATCATCTCAATCGGAGTTTTGTGGAGAAAGTTATGACCTTTGTACGAAGGTCGCGCAAAGCTGTCAAGTGCTGAATATAGGCGAAAATTCAAAGAAGGAAAGAAAATATCTTGTGAAATCAAATCTTTTCCTTAACCTATAGGGCACGAAATTTACCTTCTCCAAACCTTTTTCAAACCTATAAATACCCCATAACCTAATTCATATTATTCACCAATCTTAGAGCTTTAATTCTATCCCCTACCTTACACATAAATTCCTCCATCTTCTACAAGGAGCATAGATGAGGCTCGTTTCATGCATGTGTTCTGTGATAAAACTGCACTCAAATCTGTAAATCTAACGTGCTAATGTGAGCCAGGTGTGTATAAATTTCGTCATACTCGAGAAATGAACAGATCAGTTGGGCGGACGAACGGATGAAGGAAAAGGAGACGCTTTGCTGCGCGAACTGATCAAGTCAGGATTAAATTGTGCTAGCCGAAGTTCCACATAGAAGATGGAGCTAAAAACCCCCACCAAAAGCCAAGGGCGGGAATGACAATTTAAGAGGACGGTACCCTAGGGATAAGAGCCCTACGCCTATCTATAAATAGAGATCCCAGCGCGAAGAACACATACGCGGGGGGGGGGATGCATTGACACAGAGATACACTCTTTAGAATTCAGCTCTGTTCTAGGGCTGAATTAGCAGCTCAATCTACTCCAAATTCGTACATTCCGTGTCATACACACTTGGTCCTTAGTCTAGTTTAGCTTAGCAGCATGTTGGTGTTGGTGTTGGTTTTTGTTACTTAACTTGCTTGGCTCTGTAATTCCATTTCTAGAAGGAGCGATGAAACAATTTCCAGTTTCTTTTGTCTACTTTAGTTTACGTGTCACGACCGCCCTCACTAAGGATAGTAAAGACGGGGAAATCGTGACTAGGGAAGGGACGAAGGAGCAGGGAAGAAAAAGGGGAAAGCAATGAAAGACAACATCTTAAACAAAGCTTCAAAAGAAGAGTTTTAATCGATTAAACAATTAAGGAGCGGGTTAATATCTCAAGGTAAATAATGTTAAAAAGTAGTGTGGGGCAAAACGAAAGATTTTAACAAGAACGATTCGAAACACGGCAGCGGAAAAACAAGTATCAGAGGAGAGTCATAGGATGACGCCCATGTTTGAAGACACGACGCATCCGGGAATTCCTAAAGCTCACTCAACATCCGCCGCAACATCACCCCTCAACCAGCACATAAAAGAAAAAGGATATGCAGGGCTGAGTACTTGTTGTACTCAATGGGCTCATGCCGAAAACATTTTATAACAGTTATGTCATCCATACCGGTGAACTCGAGTTTTTACGTTTATTAAAGAAATATCACGAGTATCACAAAAACACTTTTCACAGACCGGCCGGTCAAAACAATCTCCCCACTTTCTCATCAATCAATCAATCACTTCCTCTTACCATAGTGCGATGAAAGTGTGGCCACACTATTCGCCCACGAGACCGGCCGACTAGCAAGGACGGCTCACGATCCCCTCTGTGTACACAGCCTGATAGGGTTTGCGGCCCTACTCAGACCCGAATTCGTTTATCATAGCCCTATAGCCTAATGGAGCGAACTCACAAACTAGGCATCAAGCACAATCTCAACATAGCCCTATAGCCTAACGGAGCAAGCTCAAACGAACTAGGCATCAAGCAAAATCTCAGCATCAAAACAATCACGGCATGACATAACACTTTAAACCACCCTTATAACACCACATCATATTTTCGGAAAAATAAAGAGGTTAGAAAAGAAAGCCCACCTCGTCCGCTTAACAATTCACAATCCAACTTATGGCAACTCTCGTTCCTCGAGTTCACGAATACACAATCACCCTTGTCAACGACAACACAAGTCAGCCTTCCACAAAAACATATTACCATGCATGTCCTATCGTTTCTTTCACCGTTCTCTCAAAATTACCCAACCCAACGTTCGTCACAAAGATGGAAAAACACACCATAGTATATTTCGACGTATCTCACGCGATCACATCATTAAACATGTTCCTTGGATATACATGCATCATATAATACTTTTAAACTTGAAAATAAATATCCTTTTATCAAAGCAGAAAAATGGCAGAACTGCGCGACCGTTTTATAAAAATCACTAAAAATTCACCCGACCTCATATGAAGCTAAATGTTGGTCACAACATAGAATACACATTCAAGTTCATCCTGACAAATTTTCACACTGAAATCACGTCGTTTAGTCAGTCAAATCAATAATTAAACTCTCTGGTCGGAACATAAAATTTCTAACAGCACTGCGCAGTTCATTTGAAAATTTTACCATAAATTCATCCAATGCCTAAAAGGGCTGAAAATTTTACACGACTTAGAAGACACTTCAAATTTTCATATAGTTCAAGAATCACATCAATCGGAGGTCATTTGGTCAGTCAAAAAAAACGAAACATTCTTGGCGAGAACACAGGTTTCTGGCAGATTTGCGCAGTCAACTTCAAACAATTATTAAAAATTCATTTTTCGATAAAAAGGGCTGAAATTCATACGAGACACGGAAAACACCTTGATGTTTATTCAGTAAAAGTTTCATATCAAAATTCGTTTGTTTGATGAGTCAATTACAGATCAGAAGCTACTGGTCGTGCACCACAGATTTCAGGTTCATAGTTTCAAAAATAGGGTTTTCATCTTCCATCAAACAAACTCCAACTTTTCATGCTGGAAAACACATAATCATGCTTAAAAGGTTCTTATAATCATGTTTTCCCATAAACTCACATCATTTACCAAAGATTTAAATCAAACTTCACAAAATTGCATTCAAAACGCATACATAAATGCAAACACAAATTCCCCACCGATTAAATCCTTAGATTTGAAATCCCTACACTCACTAGATGCATGAGGGAGTCGAAAGAATGTTTGGATGGAGAGGAATGAAGAATAGAGGTTTGATTGTACCTTTCTTGAACGAAACAATCGGTAGAAACGAATATAACTCTTGATTCTTCAACAAACTCTTGGCGAATCGAAAGGATCTTGATTAGAGTAGAAAAACAAGTGTGGGAGAAGATGGAGCAAGGGGAGGGGCGTGTGATTTGAGAGGGAGGCATGTGAGATGGGTTTAGGGTTAGGTTTTTGGTTTTATTTATAGAGTTAGGAAATAATATATCTCACGATTAATTGAAGATTTGGGAGAATAAATCAAATAAAGATTTGAGAGATTTGGGGGGGAGGGAGGCGTGAATTATGGGGAGAAATAAGGGGAGGATTTTTTAAAATCATAGCTATTTAATTAGCTTATGATTTAATTTGGTATTTCACGGAGTAGAATAAAATAATACGGAGTAGATAAATTTGTAAAATCCTCCAAAAATAATGAGAAGTAGGCGTGTGGTTTAAGGTTCCTCCCACCAGAAAAATTTTCAAATCTTTAATAGAATAAAGTAAGGCAAGATTGGCTAGAATATTCCAATTCATTCATGGAAAGAAATAAGTAAGAAATCAATTATAGAATACTTAATTTCTCCTCTCCCAAAAATAGGAGATTTCGAAAATCATGGAAAAATAAATAAGAATATTTTGGTTTTGGATTTAATTTGGATAAATATCCCAAAATAATTAAATAAATCCAAGAAAGAAGATATTACTTCCAATAAATAGAAATGCCGAAAAGAATTTGAATAAGGTAACTGGCACAAATATGCATGATCCTATTTAATTAAATCCCGCCCATTGGAAAACATATCATATTATTCCACATAACTCTCAACCATTAATTTCACATCGTTAACACAACCTCATAGAAATCAATTTCCAAAAATGCATTTCCAAATCAACATCCACGAAAATAAGCCATCAAATAAAAAAAGTCAAAAAATTTTCGGGGTGCTACATTACGTTTTGTTGCAAGCTCTTGACTTTCAGATTTAGTAATCTTAGTGTTATGATCTCAATTTCCGTTAGATTTCTATGTTATTATGCATGAATTCCTTGATCTATGTTTGATCTCCTATTACGATGCATATCTTAGCTCAAATGTTTTGTCGCGGTTTGATTTGGATGGATCTGAGTCTTCGATTCATGTTTTGTCTAGTTGCGAAGAATATTACGGATAAAGTGTTTTAGGATATTTAGATCTGATAGATGCGTTAGTATTTCTGCATGATCATGGGTTAGTCCCTTGTTTACGTAAGTGTCGTTTAGATCTTAGGAGCAGATTTGGATTTACAAGTGGTTATGATAAGATTTGTCGTTTGTGACTGTTCAGATCTGTTTATGCTCTGTATTTTCTGTTGATTCTGTGAAGAAGATGAAGTTGTTAGGGAAGTTTTACTTTATCGTTAATTTTGCAGGAGACTGACAGTTGTCGACTTATTCTGTTTGTCCATTTCAGGAAATTACAAGATGAGTTGATCAGGTAGATTTTAATTCCGTTTAACAAGTGGGTCAGTTTAGTTAGTTTAGTCTCTCAAGAGAAGAATCTCAACTTAACCCACCGTAGTGAAGCGTGGCAGCAGCCATCCCATTCGTGTCCGCAACCAATGTTAAAGGTTTTGAAAGCGCTTTTGAGCTCTCACTAAAGTCGGATCTAACTCAGGTTGATCAGTCTGAATTTCCATTGGATCCAGTCACCGGCATCTTGCACGTAGAAGACATCCATATGGCCAGCTGGATCAGTTTGACAGTTCAACTTGAGTAATCCAACGACAACAAAAGAAAGACAAGAGAACATGAAAAAGTGAATTTCAAATAGCGTCGTTGCCGTCGGGGATGATGGCGTTTAGCCTACATTTGTTGCAAGACACTTTGGTGTACATATTGTTAATACTTTCTTTCTTTTGTTTTCAGTTGAGATATAGCTCAGGGCAACAACAGTAGAAAATCAATGACCTTATCTATGTGGATCAAGCGTTTCCCCTGCTGTTGTAGACCTAAGGGGCTACTGGAGCAAGAGAACACATAGATGGGCGTAGCGTATAAGGTTTTGCTTTAAAAATTTAGTTTAAATTTTGTGAATAAACTCTCTGTTGTTTTTTGTTTTCCCCAGTTTGAAGGCACCGAGATCAGGAGGCAATCAAACATTGTCTTACCAGAACCACTTCCTGGCCATTTGAATGACTCGGATGCTAGCCGTGAACAAAGTCAGGACATCATCTTCATGAGTCCAACAGAATCAGTAGCCTACCCAAAGGAGGCAGAAACCACCATGGTTGGCAATCAGGAGGAAGATCCGGAGATAAGGTCACTGTATGCCCACAATGAGGACAAACCAGCCCCCATCATTTCCAGCACCTCCGGGAAAGAAGCAATATTTGTCAAACCAGATTTGCTAGCAGTTTTACCTGTATTCTTGGGAACAGTACTGAAAGTCCAATCAAGTTCTTGCATGAGTTCAGCAAAATCTGCAAGGTGCAGAAGAGGCCAAATGGTCAAGTGAGGAGGACTTCAGGCTAAGGGTCATCTCCCTTTCTTTGAAGGACGAAACAGATGCTTGGTTTAGAGGATTGTCACCTAACGCCATCAAGTCATGGTCGGAGTTCAAAGAGGAGTTTCTCAACCAATTATTTCCAGCAGTGAAGACAAGTGCACTCCGAAGGAAATCAAAGAAGTGACCCAAGGAGAAGATGAGAGCTTAAGAAAATATTGGCACATATACGGAGGTCTTTTAGATGCATGCCCAGCCCACAACATGTTGGAAGTGGAGATCTATTCAAGGTTCTACGATGGGATGGATGCAAGAAATAAGGACCTTGTGAACTCGTCAAGCGGGGGAAATTTCTCCCAACTCCGGTTGAGTAAAGCCAAGATCGTCTTGGAAAAGCTTCTATGTGCAAAAATGGGCTACGATGATACTTCAGAAACTTTGCCCCAAGGCAATGAGGAGAATACCCCCCTGGAGAAGGGCGACGAGCAGCTGAAAAGCCGGATCGGCAGACTTGAGGAATTGTTCAGTTCAGTGGTTGAGTCAAGCCATCCATAAGTTCCTTCAATCAAACCCTACTTCCAGATTGATCAAGAGAGTCATCACCAGAATACGGGAGAGATTTGGAGTTCAAACAGGAGTTGGAATCCCGGGGGGCAAACAGAGGAACACCAACATGGAAACTAATATTGCGGAGAATGGAGCTGGGTGGAAGAGTATTCACCTTCCCCATACCAGTCAGAACCAAATCCAATTGCCACCTAAATGCCCACATAGCAAATGGGATATCCAAACCACCAAGCTCACCCTGATTTTCACTTCTACGAGCCCAGTCAGCAGACTTATCAAGCACACTACCCCAGCCACTATCCACCCTTCCAAGATCAACCCCATAGTCCATGGTTCCCCGATACAGAGGATTATGTCCTAACATGGCAAGAACGGGACTGGCAAACTCAAGATCCCCAGTGTTACCAGAACCAAGCTTGTCATGATCAACATCAATATCAAGCTCAGCTTCAACACAGTCTTGAACCACCTTTGGATGAGAATCATTATGCAGACTCTACAGACGAAAGGATAGAAGGATTGATCGTATCCCAGCAGAGCATGAGGCGCTGCTTAAAATCAAATGATGAGCTTACCCTAGAAATGCAGCACACGTATGATAAGCAAAAATCCAGCATGGCTGAAATGATTAAGCAAGTCGCCCTGCTAATTGATATCAGGAAAGGGATACAAGAGGACAGAGCAGAAGCCAGAGTGAACGAGAAGAGGGCAGAAGAAGAAGGTGTGAGTGAGCCTGAGGAAATGGAGCCATCAAATGCTGAGCAAAAGTCAGAGGAATCACTGGAGAGACAAGAAGAAGCAAGAGCCGTTGAAGCCGAACCAGTAGAGGAGAAATCCCAAGCAGGAGAAGAGTCTACCGCCGTACCTCTCATGGACGAAATGACACATAAAATTCCAGAGGGGGTGAAGGGCGAGCCTCAAGGGGAGGAGGAAGAAGGCATCATACGCAATGAACTTGGCGTTGCATTATTCTACCTCTAGGAGAAAACAGAGCATATCCTTAGAGAGGAAACGGAGAAGTTTGTGCCCGAAATGGAAGGAGAGAATGCACAGGCAGAGAAACACCCTCCAGTGATTGACAAGCCTGATGATTACCATGATGAAGAAGAGCCAGAGCTGAAGGAGGAGAGGCGAAAGAGAAAGGCCGCAAGATCCACTTACTGGGTGAAGCTAGAGCCATGACCTGAGCCATTTAAGGTGGAAAAATCTCCTAACACTGGACTATGCCCCAATGAAAATAAGAAAAATCAGGGGACTTACAAGAATCACAAGAAGAAGCAGGCTACCATGAGGGTAATGTATTTTCAGAAAAATTGGTGGATAGAAAGATGAAAAGTTAGTTCAGGATCCCCAGTTGATGATTGTCCCATAACGAGTTGTCGACCTCTGAACTGATCAAGTTGAAAGAAACACAAAACCAATAGATCTAGTTGAACGCCAAGATGGCAACAGGGACCAAAGGATGGAGGACTATAGGAGGGAAGGAAGCTGCCAAGCCGTGTGCACAGAGGTGCAGAAATGACTAATTGGGCAGAAAGTATTACTCCCCAAGTCTTGGTGGGAATCGAAGCAGGCCGGATTCAGGAAAGCAAGGAACTACTTTCGACTCCACCAATCCACCACCCTATGGGAATTACAAAGATTAAATGGAGTATCCTGATCTTTAACTAGTTCTTACTGATCCATCTAAAAGTTGGTAAATAAATCGGTAGTATGTGTAGCGGGAGAAAATCCAGTACGCACACTCAGCCTGATCAAGTTAATAAATGGCAATTGGACAATTCTTGGAGATCTACTTACTCAGCTCAATACGTGTGTGAGCAAAATATCACGGCATTCGTTCCCTCTTCCCCTTCCACCTCTATTTATCATTCGTTCCCTCTTCCCCTTCCACCTCTATTTATCATTCTTTCTCTCTCACACCTAGGCACATTTTGCAACTCTTAGCATTCACAAAACTAACAAAATTCTGAATTTTCTTTCTCTCAGCTTCCGGCGAAACCACTCACCACCACTATCCACATCCATGGACAAATCCACAGCCTCCAGTCAATCCCAGAAACCCTCCACCAAACCTCACGGGCGAAGGATTCCTTCCGTCCCTCAACCAGAGATCTTGACACCCCAGTAGCACAATCGATGGTGTCACCAACGGCCGATACATCTTAACCAACGGAGACTTCTGTGGGTAGTACGTACCTAAAAATTCTTGAAGACGTAGTGGGGAGATTTAGCACGAGTGGTAAAATGAGTGAAGTCTTCTCCCAACTAGCGAGGAAATTCAAAGATGAAGAGGAACAGCTTGCCCCTACCGCCATCGGAACTTCAACCAGAACGCCACTCCATACAAACCCAGCCGAAACATAAGCCCTCGTCACATTAACAACCTCTCAGACTCACTCACCTGTGATAGAGTCCCCAAGAATTGCCGATAAGCGCGAAGAGAAGGCATAATTCGAGGAGGAGGTGAAGTCAAGTGAAAGAGGAAGCGACCAGGAGGAGAAAAAGGCGGGGAAGGAATGGAAGAGGAAGCAAGGGGACCAGATGAGGAGAAATCCACCGGACGAGAAAAGGAAGTGGTGGATGTGGACGAGGAAAGATCGGACGATAACGGGGAGACCCTTGATCGGAGGGCGGTTAGGAGAAGCTCCCGTGCATAAAGGAGGCTGGAGAGAGAAGAACTACTGAGCCTACGAGAGGAAGCTGCAGTACTGCTGGCTGCAAAGAGAGAGGCAGCAGAAAGGAGGAGGAAGGGGAAGCAAGTGGTAACCGCTAGCAAGAGTAAGAAATCAAGACCGGCGTCCCGGGAGTAGAGATCCGGGAAGTTGCTACCAATCTTACCCAAGCGGCTCACTATCAAGAGGAAGAGCAGCACATCGGGGCATTTAGGAGGATGGAGGTCGATCTAGACCAAAAGCTGGTGGAGGCTATGGTCTATTTCGAGGACCCAAAGTTGAAGAGGAACTGTGCGGGAAGAGTGTTGGAGTCGAGGCCAGCACAATCCGAGAGGAAGATTCACTATCCGTCCCTGCAAATGATGAGAGTCAAGGAAAAATTCCTTGGTTACATCCGAGGGATTGGTTTTGGCTGGTTACTGGACCACACACCCTGTGAGATGCCGATGAACTTTGCGAAGGAATTCTTTACATCCTTCCACTTTGATTATACTACCGATTTGGACAAGGAGTCTGTCTATTTCAGAGCATTCAATCAAGAGATGGCTATGACCCTAAGAGAATGGTCATTGAGACTAGGGCTGCTAAGTCCCGAGGCGGGGGAGAGAGAGGATTGGTCTTTGCGGGATATTGGCCAACCCAAATGTACTGAGGAGTTCAACACAGAGGAGTCATGGAACTTAATAGGGGCTAAAGGCGCAGACCCTTTTAAAACTAGTGTAACAACATGGGAAGAGACATGTTGTGAGTTAAGGTTTTGAAAGCGCTTTTGAGCTCTCACTCAAGTTGTGGGTTGTGGATCTAAGTCAGGTTGATCAGTCTGAATTTCCATTGGATCCACTCACCGGCATCTTGCAGGTAGAAGGCATCCATATGGCCAGCTGGATCAGTTTGACAGTTCAACTTGAGTAATCCAACGACAGCAACAGAACGACAAGAGAGCATGAAAAAACGAATTTCAAGCATAGAATTCAAGGGAGATCAAGCAAGAGCAAGATTAATTCTTTCGGGTTTTATCTAGTTTTTGTTAGATTGAACATGTCTTATTTTGCTTATATTTCTTTAGATTTTCTGTCTATGGATAGCTAAATTTATAGAATCCTAGGGGATGAAAGTAATTGACTCTATGTAGTTCTTTTTGTTTTGTCTAATGTTCAGAACTCGTTTTACTTTAATTATTAATTGGTTTATATTTAATTGCTTGGTTGTTACTTTGATTATTGTTTATCTCTTATCGGTGATGACTTTGAGTGGTTTATATTCTATGTGTTAATACAATATTTGTGACATGAGTGTTGATACAAGATAGGAATAGTTCCTAGTAGAGCTTGAGTCGGATGAACATAGAACTAAATAATTAGAATTACTAATGAGTTGATGAAATCACAGCCCTAGGATTCCCTTGACCCGTCTGCTTTCTCAAACCTAGTTTGCTGCAATTTTGTTTCAATACTTGCTTTCATTATTTATTTCTGTTTAGTTAATTACCCAACCCAAAAAATCATGTTTTCCAAATAGTATTTGAGGCTATGTATGTGGTAGACAATCTGTAAATTTATTCACCGAGTTCGATATCCTGGTACTAACCTTTAGCTATACTAGATCTACCATGTATATTTACAGGTATTTTTAGTGCTAATAAAAAGTGCATCACAATCTTCGATTCTTTAGAGAATCACCAAGGTAAAATGGCTACTCCGTAGAAAAGCATGTTTTAGGTTTCAATTATACTTAAAGCATGTTTTAATTCAAGTTATGAGCATGATACATGTGATAATTGCACGAATAGAATTTGTCTAAATAATTTGCTAAATAGATCAGGATTATTATGCAATTGATTTATGAAGCGCTTCCGTTGCCAACCCCTTCATTTTATAGGCACAAAATTAGGATGTGAGATATCACGGAATTAAAACATCATAAATTATAAAATTAAGAGAATAGATGATATAAAAATTGTTAAATGCTCATTATCCCATTTAAATATTTGTAACCACCTATTACTCATTTAAGTGCTTTAAAAATTAGTCAAAGTGCTCATTAAATTATTTAAATAAATATTCATGAGAGTTACTTATAAATATTCAAATTCGTGCATAAAACTTGTATATATTTACATTTATTCCCAAAACTCATAAATATTCAAAATGAGATCAAAAATCGCTTTTTATATATTGATAAATATCACCTATTTATAGCAAAAAATATAAAGATTGATTATTCAAATTTATACTAATATGGACAATTATTACTATGTTTTCTTCCTTTAGCCAATTTAAATGGATTTAAGACCATCTTCAATCATACTCTAAAAATGAGTTTTGGTGTAGAAATCTTCTCCAATCATACACCAACTAAACTCATTTTTGGTGTTTTTTGTGAAACAACACCAAATATGGTGTTACTGCAAAAATTTTGTGAGACAAAAACTCAAAAATGGTGTAAATTTTGAATTTGATATAAATGGTTGGAGTAAAACTACTTTTTAGTATGACATATACTCGAAAATGGGTTTGAATTTGGTGTAAATGGTTGGGGATAGTCTAAGCATTTTAGTTTGTTGGGATTAAAATCCTACATTTTTGCACCACATGTTTTTAATCATGGCAGTGCTCTTAATAAACAATTGCAGTACCAACGGGTCGTAGCGCAGTTGGCAGCACGGAGCTGTGGTGACCTTGAGGTCACGGGTTCAAACTCCACCACTCGTTGGGAGACTTTCGACCTTAATCCGCAAATCCGATCGAGCAGGATTAGTCGGTTTCCGCCATAGGCGGGTTCAGTATACCTGTGATGAAACCAAAAAAATAAACCATTGCAGCCTGAATGTTCAAAATTCCTGATTAAATATTTGTAACCGTTGATTGATTGATTCCACGGTTGAATTATTCATGCTTATTAAACTAATTAGTGTAACCGATCAAAATTATTAGCCCGCTCCACAAAACTTGATGATTTAAGTGATTTTTATCCTTAGTTATAGATTGTAACGATTACAATAATGAATTGAATCAAAATGAAAGGTAATTTAATAAGCTTTCAAAATTGCATTTGTATCCCTCGCACAAAATGATTGTTAAAACCTACCCAAAACTCGCCTATTATATATGTATAGATAGATGTCAAGATAAATTTGTGTTGACACTCATGTTACTGCGTTGACATTTTTAATATAATGTGTTGATTAGTTAACAAGTAGCACATTAATATAATTATCATACTAATGCAACCCTATATAGATAGATAGGGGTGTGTTATATTGCTAACTAGAACTAAATAATAGGCATTGGATTAATAAATCAAGGTATAAAATCACTCAACAACGAATATCAATTCATTATAAAAAACGTCAATTAAGGGTATTAATGACAATTGATAAAAAGTTAGTTATAACTAACTTTTTAAAATATCTCAAAATTTTAAATGATTATATCTATCTCAATTTAAATTTATTTTTTAACACAACATATATCAAATTAAAGATAATTTTATAAGGATTATAACGAGATCTTACTAGCATATATTCCGATGTCTAATTCGAAAAAAAATCTTAGATTTTCGTATTTTTCAAATATCAGTTGAATGTCAATATAACTACCATAATATGTCAACATAATGCATATATAATGTCAATGTTAAATTATGTTGACATATTCAAGAAATCATATTGATATATTTAATATAATATATTGACAATTTGATTCAAACCCTAATTTTGATAGTTTTCTTATCATTTTAAATTTAAATAATAATAAAATGAAATTATACATGGCAATTTATAGACCACTAGATCTCTAAAAATCTTATGGTCTTAAATTAGTTGTATTTAACAATTAAAGATAGAGTTAGCAATTGATCACACCCGATATATATGGGTATATAGAGATGTGTTATATTGCTAACTCATCCTTAAATTGCTAACTATAACTAAATGATAGGCATTGGATCATTCAATTAAGGCACTAGATCATTAAGCTATGAGTATCAATACAGTGTATAAAAATGTCAATTAAAGGTATTAATGTCAATTACCAAAAAGTTAGCTATAACTAACTTTTAAAAATATCGTAAAACTTTAAATGCATATAACTATCTCGATTTAAATTATTTTTTCACACAACATATATCAAATTAAAGATATTTTTATAAAGATTCCAATGAGATCCTACATACATATGTTTCAATGTCAAAAGTTGATAATATTTTAGTGAATTTTTATATAATTCGTGCAGCAGATTACGTCAATATAACTTGCAAAATATGTTAATATAATACATGGATACTGTCAATATGAAACTGTATTTACGTTTTCATGTATTCGTGTTGACATATTTAATACACTAAATTGACATAGTGTTCCTCAACCCTAAATTTGGTAGTTATTCTTATCTTTTCCATATTAAAAAAAAATTATATATGACAATCATAGACCATTAGATCTCCAAACTTCTATGGTCTTAGATTAATTGTAGTTAACAATTAATTGGTGAGTTAGTAATTAATCACACCTCTGGATAGGGTATATATGTAATTTGATAAGCCTTAATTCGTCTGCTTAATTAGAGAATATATATATATATATATATATATATATATATATTTGATTTTGCAATAATTGATTGTGATCAATTATATTCTTGATAAATATGAAATGTTTATATTAATTATTTTAATAGTAATTTTGATAGAAAGGGCATTAATGTTTGATAATTAGGGTTTGTCATCTCTCTGCCTATAAATACAAGTGTGGTGATCCCATCAAATCACACACATTACAGATAACACACAAACGAGGGAAAGTGAGATAAACAAATCCTTAGAGTTGGAGTTGGAATTGCGCCACAACACCGAAGAAAGTTCAAGGAAATCTTCTCCTTCTTCCCCAATCGCTGGATTATTTATATTCAATTATGCAATCTTGAATATATAAAGATAATAATTTCCATCAATGTAGTATAAAGTGAGTTGAAAAAGTTAGCAAGGTAAATCCTACTTTTATATACTCCCTCCGTCCCAAAAGAATATGCACTTTTGACTAGGCATGTGTTTTAATCCAAAATTAGTAAGGTAAGAGAGCGGTAGAGAGAAAAAATAATTAAAGTATTGTTAGTGGAGAATGGGCACCACCTCATTAAAGAGAATTTTTTTTCCAAAATTAGAAAGTGGGACGAACTAAAACGGAAAGAGTGCATATTCTTATGGGACGGAGGGAGTATTAGTTTTATAATGAAATCTGAGTGAGATAAAGTTAGTGGAATGTGAGATTCATAACCAAAATAGTACAAAAGCAAATAGAAAGTTTATTGGTGGCCGGATAAAAATGATAAAGTAGGAAGTTTATTAATGAACAAAGGGAGTAATAATACTAGTAGTAATTTTTATGGGATATAAAAAAAATTACTCCCTCCATCCCCCATTAATTGACACCGATCTCTTTTTTTTGTCCTGTCTCTTATTAATTGTCAACCTTACTTTTTACTACTTTTGGTAATTGATCCAACATTCAACTAACTCATTCTCACTTACTCCCTCCGTCCCCAAAGAGTTCGGAACGAGTTTTAATGCATTATTGCTAAAGTAAGAGAGAGCTATATAGAGAAAGTTTTTTAAATATTGTTAGTGGAGAATAAGTCCCACCTCATTAGAGAGAAGAGAGTTTCCAAAATTGAAAAGTTCATACTCTTTGGGGACGGATGAAAAAGGAAATAGTGCATAGTCTTCAGGGACGGAGGGAGTATATTTTATTAAAAAATTAATATATAAAAATAAGACCCACCTTCTATTAACTATTTCTACCCACTTTCTATTATACTTCATCCGTCCCCAAAGAATATGCACTTTGGGGATGACACGAGTTTTAATGCAAAATTGGTAAAGTAAGAAAGATGTAGAGAGAAAAAGTAAGTAAAGTACTGTTAGTGGAGAATGGGTCCCACCTCATTAGAGAGAAGAGACTTTCCAAAAGTTGAAAGTGCATAATCTTGGGGGACGGACTAAAAAAGAAAGAGTGCATATTCTTGTGAGACGAAGGGAGTATTTCTTAAAGTCATTGTCAAGTTAACCGGTGCGAATTAAAGGGGATGAAGGGAGTAGGGGTGTGCATTCGGGTTTCGGTTCGGTTTTTTGCCAAAACCGAACAAAAACTGAAAAACCGAATTTAGTTCAAAATCCAAACCGAACCGAACCCGAAAAACCGAATTTAGTTCAAAATCCAAACCGAACCAAACCCGAAAAACCGAAAAACCTGAAAAAAATAAATATAATATTAATATATATATATAGGGTCCTGTTAGGTTGAGATTATTTAGCTAAATTGAGAAATGAGATGCAATATCAGCCACTAATCTACAAGATTAACTAAATGTCAACAGCTATCACATTATGTCAACACGGGGGTATAAGTGTCATTTCGTGTTTTAATGTGTCGGATTGTTGACATGGCTTGTATGTCTAGTTGACATGACTTATAATTGTTGTTGACATGGTTTCTATGTGCAGTTGACATGGTTGTACGTGTAATTGACATAGCTTGTATCACAGTTGACATGGCTTGTATGTGTAGTTGACACGATATGTACCGTAGTTGACATGACATGTAAGTGCCATTGACACGATATGCACCATAGTTGTCATAGTGTCACCGGCTTATATATCAAATGTCAACAACTTATAGTAAAATGTATCAGTTTGTATATCAAATGTCAAAAGCTTGTCAAAAGCTTGTATATATTGTCAACAACTCAAAAACAATTATTGTAATTAAAAAATAACAACTATTTGACTTAATCTTCTCTAAGCATCATAGTATACAACTATGCAATAGCTTAATTGATAATTCCATAACAGAAACGGAGACGGAGTCGGAGGAGATTGACTCGCCGGAGGTGGAGCGGCTGAGGGAGGATCTGTTGGACGGAATCGACGAGGATTCCGATCTCTGCACTTCCATCCACGACCTCGACTCGTTCATGAAGAGTTTCGAGGAGGAAATCACTACATCTCCCACTTCCAGTCACGGATCCGGAGCGGCTGAGGAAAGAATCGTCGAATCGGCGTCGGATTGCGGCGAATCCGGAGAGGTTGAGGAAGGAATCGTCGAATTGGTGTCGGATTCTGGCGAATCGCGGCCGGATCTAGGCTATCTGCTCGAGGCGGCGGCGTCTCCGGCGAGGAAGGAGCTGGTGACGGGGTGAGGAGGAGCGCTGCCGTGATTTGAGGCGGAGCATCAGCGAGAAGGGTCGGAAAAGAGTGGGGGAGGAGATGAGCAGAAGGTGGAGGCGTAAGGGAAGAAGAATGGGAGGGGAGAAGTTAGTTTTCATTTGTTTTCAACTAAATTTACCATTATACCCTTTCATAATAAATTAATCTAAAAATATTTTTTTGTGGCAAAATCTGGACCACTCATTTAATAAAAATGAGTGGCTGATGTTGCATCTCATTTCTCAATTAGCCTGAAAAATCTCAATTGATCATGGACCTATATATATATATATAAATTATTTTATTTTACTAATAGAATATTTATATATAATATAAAATTAATAATACATATAATATACATTATATAGTAGAATATATTAAAAGAATATATATATTATACATAATATAATATATTAAATTAATAGAATATATATATAATTCTGTTTTTCGATTTTTTTTCTTCGCCCGAACCGAACCGAACAAAAAAATCGAAATTTTTGTATTTTCAAAATCGAACCGAACCAAAAAATCAAACCGAATTTCAAAATTTCGGTTTGATTCGATTTGAATATTCGGTTTCCGTTTTTTTTATGCACCCCTATAAGGGAGTATATAGTTCGAACTTCGAACAGAGAGCTTTATTGGACAATTTACGGAAAAGTTGAGCTGGTGTGCTAGGCTAAAATTTAAGAGACCTACGAATCGGTTCTACTCTCTTTTAGTCCTTGGTCAAAAGAAAAAAGAAAAGGAATATATAAGCAAACTAATTAAAGCACTGGAGTCGTATGCTATTAGTTTATCGCCTTATTATCCGATGCATGCAAATTATTGTTTGCAGTTGATAAAGCTCATTATTAGTCATGGGCTTTACAATTAATTTTCTGCAAAATATAATTCTACTTGTAATTTATTGCAACACCTACTAGATTTTAAATTTTTTTCATTCTACTGATTTTTAATACATTCGAAGTTGCAACTACATGATACAATGAACTGTAATAAAATTTTCTTTTGATCCTATAATAATACACACTTGTACGGTATAATGATGTTTAATACTTTCTTCGTCCCTTAAATTTTGTCACATTTTGATTGAACACAAGTTTTAAGAAATACTCTCCGTTCCATAGTAATAGAGTCATTTTGCCATTTTTTATATGTTCCATATTAGTGGAGTCATTTCCATTTTTAGTAAAAGTCAACACATTTCTTCTCACTTACTTTTCTCTCTCTTACTTTCTTCTCTCTAAATTTTCCTCTCTCATACTTTATTATCTTTTTATTTAATATATAATGCTTTCACAAGTGATGGAAAGTGAGTATAAAAGAAACGGAGGAGTATAATGGAAAGTGAGTATAAAAGAAATGCCTTCACAAGTGATGGATTTCTTTTGGGCACGGGATTTAAGAAAATGATATATGTTGAGTTAAAGTGGAGAGAATAAAATATGAGAGAGAAAAAAAGTAAGAGAGATAAAGAGAGAAAAAAGTAAGAAGTTGAAAATGAATAAAGTAAGAGAGAATGAATAAAATAAGAAGGGGTTAAAGTTTTGTTTTTTTGTTAAAAAGGAAATTGATCACTTGTGGTGGGACAACCCAAAATGGAAAGTTGATCTCTTGTGGTGGGACGGAGGGAGTATTAGATTTTATTAAAATATGAGTTGGAATGAGTTACACTAAAAAAAGGTAAAAAGTGAAATTTGACAAATTTTGTGGGACGAGCGGAAATGAAAAAATGTGACAATATTTATTTAAGGAACGGAGGGAATACAACATTAATAAAGTACTCATTCCGTCTCATTCAAGATGTCCACCTTTCCTTTTTAATTTGTCTCATTCAAGATATCCACTTTCTATAACTGGAAATAAATATCCCTTTCATCTCTCCTCATTTAAATATCCAACTATTTTTTTCTCTACTTATTTCACCTAACAACTTCTCCTAAAATCCCGTACCACTCAAGAATGTGGACATCTTGAATGGAACGGTGGAAATACGTGAGAAATAATAAAAATATTATATGTGGAACTAAACATAATATAACAAAGTTACTAAAATAAAAGTAAACTATTCATTAGCAAAAATAGACTAATTTTACTATTTTGTATATCCATCAAAATTAGACCAACTTTAAATTTGGACAGTTTTATACAAATATTAATCTTACGCATCATTCTAAATGTGGACCTCACAATCCACTAACACTACTTCCACCATTTTTTAACTCTCTTTTTCTTACTCCCTACGTCCCGGTTAAGATGACATATTTTTTAGTCGGCACGAGATTTTAGGAATTGGAAAGAGAAAGAGTGTAAATGGAGAGAGGAAGAAAGTTGAATATTTAATTGGAAAGAGAAGAAAATAGTTGCGTGTATTAATTAGAGAGAGAAATTCACAAAAGAGAAATGTGTCATCTTGGTTGAGACAAAGACGGAATGAGAACTTTATTAATCGTGCATTTAAATTGGTGCCATTTCCACTTTATCTATCAATTTTATCAATTTATTGTGAAGATTTAGTATTATTTTAATGAAATGTACCATAATGAATAGAGTGTCTATTATTAGAGCATCCACAATGGCGGATGTCCCGGCGGACGTCGGACCGGAGTGCCGGATATCCGCGCGGGACGTCCGCCATTAGGTAGCAAGCATACGGATACGGACGTCCGCTGCGGACACCGGAGTTCCGCGACTTTTCGGGACGCCCGTCGTGTTACGGACGTCCATTGCGGATACCAGAGTTCCGCGGCTTTCAGGGACGTCCGCCATTGCGTTGACACGACAGACGTCCCGATTTTTATTGTTTTTTGGGGATGTCCGTCGGGATGTCCTTGGGGATGCCTGCCATTGTGTAGTGTGATGTCCTTATGACGTGGCAGTGCAGTGGGATGTCCTTATGACGTGACAGAAGGTATTTTTGGGAAGTCCATCGGGATCCGTCCCATTGTGGATGCCCTTAGCGGAAAAATACAAAAAATATCAAAACGCCACTTGCACACTTCAAATAAATAAATCCAACTAATTTGTTTTGGTTTTGAATTAAAAAGAAACGAGAAAAACCCGGCTGCAAGAATCATTTAATAATATTGTATTGGGTGTGCATTAATGAGTAAGTTTTCCAAAAAGAGAATCTCTGCTCTTTGCCAAATTACTACGGATTTGATTTTTATTTATTTTTAGTTTGGCCACGGGTGTTTTGAATCGACTTCTGCGGAATCGGATTAATCCTGCTCGACCGAGCTTGCGGATTAAGGTCGAGTTGAAAATACAAATTTGCTTTTATAGCTGTGCATTTATTGCTGCACGCAGCATATTCATTCATATAGCTGTCTCTATATGTATATGCAAGACGGTTACTCCCACGCCCAACCCATGCTCCATTCCACAGCAAATCTCAATTTCCGCACACGAAACGCATTGCATTTCCGCCTTCGTTATTTTCAAATCGACCATTCCCTCGCGCTACTGCGTGTTTCCATCGGCAATCTCTTTCGGAAATGGTGAATCCACGCTGCTTCTTGGATATCAGTATCGGCGGCGAACTGGAGGGGAGAATGGTGGTCGAGTTGTACAAGGACGTGGTGCCAAAAACCGCTGAGAATTTCAGAGCTCTCTGCACTGGAGAGAGAGGCCTTGCCTCCGTCACCGGCGTTCCTCTCCACTACAAGGTTTTTTCACTTAATAAGCGACAATTTAAAATGCATTTTCACTGCGTTGATTTTTGTTTCGTTTTACTTGTGCGGCATCAACTTTGATGACTACCGTTTCGGATTTCAGTTTGGTGAGGGTTTATTGAATCTAAACGCCTGGCTTACTCGTTTGTTTGATTTGTGTATGCGTTTTCGAACTATTCGTAAGCTCCAGTTAGGAAATCATTAAGAATTAGGAACTCACGTCTCCGATGATTTTCTGGTGTTTTTTTAGTGTAGTTTTGTTTTCTTCTGAAATTGTTGGACTGATTTGTCGTAAGGTGTTGACCACATGTACTCAAATACATTATTTAATCACAATTTGTATGTTCAACATTATATACTGCAGTGATATTGCCTTTTGTATATTCGATGTATCTTCAACATTCTACCTACGGATAAAAGCTTTCGGTGTGTTATTTTATTTGTGTTGATGGGTGGAACAGTTGAAAACCTAAGTATACAAGTGATCTCTATGTCTTCTAGCAAATCATTTTGTGATTTTGCCACATTTACTTGATCTTTCTAGTCATGGTTATAAGATTGAATAATGGTTCCTTCCGTCTTCTGATAAATGTATAAGAAGAAATCGAAGTTCAAAATTTCCTATGGACTTTGTTGGTTTGTGCTTCACAACCTGAGCGATGTGTCTGATACAGGGTTCACGCTTCAGTCGTATTATCAGAGGTTTTATGGTGCAAGGGGGTGCAATTTCTGACGAAAATGGCTCGGTTGGTGAATCCATTTACGGAGCGACGTTTGATGATGAAAATTTTGAGCTAAAACACACAAGGAAAGGGATGCTATCAATGGCCAATAATGGTCCAAATACCAATGGGTCACAATTTTCAATTCTAACAACCCAGGCTCCACACCTAGATGGGAAGTGTGTTGTCTTCGGTAAGTTGATAAAAGGATTTGGAGTGCTACGTGCAGTAGAGTATCAAGCAGTAGTGGATGATTACTGCTCAACTGCTGATGTTGTGATTATCGACTGTGGAGAAATTCCAGAGGGAGAGGATGATGGGACAATTGATTTCTTTAAAGATGGTGATTTGTACCCTGATTCACCGATGGACCTTGATGCTAAACCTGACAGTTACTCATGGGTACTTTCTGCAATAGAATCTATCAAAGTCATTGGGAATGAGCATTATAAGGTACCTTATTTTATTACACAACTAAATTCCTACATATAGGCTTCTTGAAGCTTTGCTCGAATGTCTTGTTGTGCTCTTCTAACCAGTTTTAGGGTTAAAGCAGATTACCTCGAATATATGCTAATCCATTTTTTGCTGACATTTCTGATGATACACTTTGCATTATGCAGAAAAAAAACTACAAGATGGCTATAAGAAAGTATCGTAAGGCCATCAAATATCAGGATTTGTGCTGGGAGATGCCGGATCTTGATCAAGGTTATGTTACTCTTATTATCTATACTAATCTTAAAAATAGGCAATGTTTGAATATGGGTGTAATATTAACATTCTTATAGTATCTTATTGCATGTCTGTACAGAGCAGAGTGAACTGCTAAGAAAGATAAAGTCGCAAATACTTACAAACAGCTCTGTAAGGTTTTTCGCTTACTGTGTGTTTATCAGATTCTTTGCTAAACCGTTTACCTAACTGATGTGATCCCAAACCGATTAGCTGCAACCCTGTCATCTGTTTACAGTAACTATATTATTTACATGGATTAAGTGCAATACTCATGCTCCAACACCAGTCCTCCCCGGCCTACTAAATGGAAAAAAATGCTCACACTTTTCTGTTATACTCCCTTTGTCCCACGAGAATATGCACTCTTTCCTTTTTAGTATGTCCTACAAGAATATGCACTTTCTAATTTTGGAAACACTCTTCTCTCTAATGAGGTGAGACCCATTTTCCACTAACAATACTATATTTACTTTATTTCTCTCTACCTCTCTCTTACTTTACCAATTTTGCACTAAAACTCATGCCGAACCCAAAGTGCATATTCTTTGGGGACGGAGGGAGTATTAGTTTTATTACATCTACAGGTTGGCTCCATTTTATAAATGATTAAGTTTCTCCACTGTGTTTCTCTAAAGGTCTATGTCATACATAAAAAACTTGGAGCATTAGTTTATTTAGATTGATCCGAGTCATTTATTACCTCGTTGTTTTTCATGCTTCCTTGTCATGCTTCAGATGTGTAAGATGAAGTTAGGTGATCTTGATGGGGCATTGCTAGATGCAGAATACGCAATTCGTGAAACAAAAGACTATGCAAAAGCTTTTTACCGTCAAGGCCAGGTTGGTCGTCATGTTAATTATCTGTGAAAGTACTTGCTATATGTGCTCCTATTTAGCAGCTTTCATGTTGTATAATTATTCTCGTTGTTGTAATCACTAGTTTTAATGTGCCACCATTTTTCATGTCCACATTTTCTGAAGTTGCCACCAATGAATCAAGTCTTTTATGTCCAATTGATGCATAAATATGATACTGACTGTGCCAAGAGGAGCTGAATGTGTATTCGAGGTGCATAGAATTTTGGCTTGCTTATGCGGTCAGTTAGGTTAGAGCGAACCGAATCATTCGGTTAACCTATCAGAATAGCAGCCCTCTTGAAGAACCGTAACTGAACCAGTGGACCAAACCTGTGATCCGACTCTTAAAAATATGTGTCTAGTTTATGATTAACTAAGTTGTTGGTTAACTGATAAACCGTTTAAAAATCTGTCTAGTGCTGTTTAAACTCCTAATCATGTGGATAATATATGAAACATAATGAACCCACAAAGAACAGTCTAAACACAAATTACACAACATTTAACCACATAGAACAATTATCCAAATCCAAGTTCTAACATCAAAATTCACAAAGACAATTCTAAAAATCACAATGAACAATTATTAATATACCTAGTTTGAGGGGAGCTAAACTACTGCAGAACCTTACAACTTCTGCACATGCACACACACACTGAAAACACACTCTGAATGCACACTCACTGAACACACACACATTGAACACACATACACATGCAAACAGATAGACATAAAAATGTGTATCCACATAGCATGCCCCCCCCCCCCCAGTATGAACAAATAAGTACGATGACATGTAGACCATGTGTCCACCTTGCAAACCACACTCAAGCACAACTACTAAGCATTTGTGCATAAAGGGTGAAAACATCAATAGTGCAATAGAGGCAATGTACCATTAACTTCAAACTCCTACTTTAAAAACTTCTGTAGTGATTTAATTTCCATCAACCCACACATAGATCCATTTGTGTCTGTGTGAACCTTTCCATTGTTAATACCTCTGCTACAACATCTAATTAAGCGGACATCATGTCAAATATTACAAGTAGACTAGCCCCTCAGGGCCATGTTCCGTTCACCATCAACGGACATTTTTCATATCACTTGCTATATCTTCCCTCTTCACTCTTTAGTGTGGCAGGGTGGGAGCTGAGTTTGCATGGGAATCTCCCTTAAGAATGGCATGTTAGGTGTAAGTATAGTGGTTAGGATTCGAGGAAGTTGATTGTTCCTGGATGGAGTTGGTGGATATGAGAGGTCAGTTTCTGGAGTTCAGCCTTTTGGTCAAGGCTGTTCGGATGGGGAAGCAGGCTTTAAGGTTTTGCATGGACCTGTGGGGTTGGAACTAATAATAAGCATTCCGACGCTAGCTTAGGTTATTGGCTTAAGGGTTTTGCATGGACCTGTGGGGCTAGGACTGTTAATAAGCGTTTCCACGCTAGTTTGGGGTTATGTTTTTCAAAGATTATTTGCGGCATAGGACGTGTGCAGTGTATGATTTATCAACTATGTGGCCCTTGTGTAGGGCATTTTAGTTCCCTTTAATTAAGTGATTTTCTTTTCCTCAAACCTTCACTCTATCAAATTGCTGCTTTCAATTATCTTTCAGGTATATATGGCACTGAACAACATTGATGCAGCTGTTGAAAGTTATCAAAAAGCATTAGAATTGGAACCAACTGATGGTAAGGAGCACTTTATTGTGGAAAACAGGACCTAATCCTCTTTTTGTGGAACAATACTTTCTGCTTTTCAGTACTGTTGGATAACTTTTAGCATTCAAATTGTGTATTTAACAACTTAGTGGATAAGATGACCCTCAGCCAATAGGTCTTGGGTTCAAGTCACCTCGGCCACGGAAATAAATTGTACCATAGTCCACTATCTTAATAAAAAAACACAATAAACTTCATAAATGCTAATGTAATTTTTTATGTAAATATTCATAAACAAAAAGTAATAGCTGCCAAATATGTATTCCACAGCTCTCTGTCTTTTTTGTTTCCCTTTGTGGGGTTAGCTAACCGTAGAACAAAATATTCAACAAAACTTTAACGCTTTTATAGTGAATCATTTGTGCCATTGTGATTACTTCCAATTAACTGGAAGAAATAACAGCTTCCTTTTCCTTTTTAAGGTTGTATAAAGAAAGAGCTTGCTATTGCGAAGAAGAAGGTAAGTGACTTTCCATTCTTGTATGAAGTAATCACATCTATTCAATAAATTTAATGGTTGAGATATTCACAGATTGCTGATAGAATTGACCTAGAGAAAAAAGCTTTCTCGAAAATATTTCAGTAAATGGAAGTTTTCACTTGTAAGTGTGTTCTTTTGTTTGATTTTTCTTGCTCTCTTCCATCCTGTATGTTATCATAACTGAGAGATGTTTGCCATCTGTTTTAAATCTATTGCAGGTTATTGGTGACTTGAAGAATGAGTTTAATTCCTTGGTCATGCAGCAGATGCTGTTTCTTTGAGTGGAAATCAAGACAGCATTACACTTAACTCTGAACTGAAATTTTGGCATAGTTATGGTACATAGCAGTATAATCATGGAAGCAAAAAGAAAAGACTTCTAAGAAAAGGAATATTTTTGAAGAGAGGAGAGATTACACCATTCTTTACGTTGTGGTTCATTCAAAGTACTTCGTTAACCTTCGTATAATGGAAGTCTTTATCCTGAAAAACTTTAAATCCTAGTTTGCGTGAAAGCTATCGTAGTTTTTGGGATTCCTGGTGTGGATTCCATGTAATAACTCTTGTTTGTGGTTTCACTCCTTTATAATCCTGTCTATGTTTCATTGGATTTCTTGCTTTAATATAATCCTGCCTGTTGTTCGTAGAGGTATCCTTGTTAGTCATTTGTCCTCTATTATTGCTTTGGCGGAATCTGTTATGAGGATGTAAGATTTGCAGGCTCCTGAATGCCAAGTCTCTCCTGCAGATTCGTCCTCCGTAGATGCTGCTTCGCCAGCTGTATTCTTCTTAACTCAGCTGGATCAGTTTATTCGCCACCTCTGAGCTAATAAGGTGCTAAAGGCTTGTGATTCCAGCTCTACTGAAGAGTCCGCATCTTCAGTCGCAAGACTAGCTTTGGTTTTGATCTCATTCGTTTTCTAATTTTCTAATTATATTTGCTTTGAGTTTTTCCGTTTCCTTCCTGCATCATTAGCTTACTTGATGCACGTATCCACAGTTCCCAGCTAAGCTTGAAGCTCAGTCATAACACTATTTACTGTTAGAACTCTGGCTCTCCTAGCATTTAACTCTTCTTGCGTATTGTGGAGTTCATCGATCTGTGGTTGAGAATCTACCCATGACTGCATTTATTCTTCTTTAGCCTGTGTTAGATCTTCCATGGCTTTTTTCCGTTTCTTCACTTTTTGCTATCAGTAAGCCGTTGATATCGCCTTCTTTTGGCTATATCACCGTAATCGATGCTCCGCATTATCACCATCTAGCTTTTCATTGCTTTTCCATTGAATGACCCGTCACTGTACCATTCATTGTGAACTTAGCTTTGTAATCATACAAGCTTTTATACATATTTCCATTTGAAATATGTATGGTTGCAGCATGAGCTGATATTTGTTTCAGTTAATATTTTGCGGGAGTCCATCTAGAAAATTGTTTACCGAACGCGTTAAACTATAGTTGTAAGAAATAGATGGTTGAAAATTGTTAGACAAGATTCAAGGTTGAGATTATTACGTTAACTAAAGCTATAGATTAATAAGGTTTAAATAAGTCGGATATGAAATTGAGAACTTAAATTGAAAATTTCTAGTCCGAAATCATGCAGTGACCTAAACTGAAAAGAATGAATCTTTGATAAGATTGTCCTTATGCATGTGATATGGTTCAAGGATTTCAATGAAGTTGAAATCTCTGATAGCATTGTGTTAATCTTTTTTTAGCATGCACAAAACTTTGTATATGTTAAAATCTCTAAATCTTGTCCCACATTTACTTGATGAAGATCGTATCTTAACTATATAAGAGTGGATAACCCTCCTCTTATAAGACATCTTAATGGGGTGGTTAACCCATTTCTAATATTACAGTTTCCACTTTATAAATTGTGTACAGCCATATACAAATGAAATATAAGTGTACACATGAAATTATTGAGTTATATAGTTGAAAAAGAAAAATAAGATATTAGAAGGAATGGTTCATTTGGTTAGTCGGAACTTCCTTTCATCAGAAAGCATCTTTGCAAAGGTCGCTAAGGCTTGTTCATTGGTGGGGCCTCCTGGCACCGGAACTGATCTTCCCGTCTCCAAATCGACACTAGAAACCGTCTTCTTCAACAGGTCTTGGGCAACTTGCATTAGCGTCTGCATATTCTTGGTGGTGGAAATATCAACCGATGATGCATCTCCCGCCAAGTTATCCTCCTAAATGACTTGAAAATGGTGGAGACATGAAAATCAACCATATCCGCGCTAGCGTCTGAGAGGATGTCGATCAAGGGCGTCGCTCCATTGTTGAATAACCAGCTGAGCGACCCCCAATTAGCCACATCTTTAGCATTATACTTCCCCGCCCCTAAAGACAACCAACATCTTGTTTCTCTCTGCTGGTCCGACGTCCAACCCCTTCATTTTTACCAGCAGTAATTGTTTCGAGATGTGTGTTAATGCCGTCAAGGTCTAATCCCATCACCAACCATTCGTTATGTTATGTTATGTATTTAAATAAATGCTATAGAAACTAGGCCTAGCCACTCACAGGGTTATTGGCGGCTACGCCTCCATCGATGAGATTAAAGGTGTGAAGCCTTCCATTGGCGTCTTGAGCCTCGAAATAGTGCGGTGGTAAGTAAGTCGGAGCGGCCGAGGTGCTAAGGCACACGTCTGATAATCCAACTGTGGTTGGAAGATTTTGGTTTCCATCCACCTACCATTACCAAGTAAATTTTTTTTTTAAGTTTTAGATGGAAATTGGAGGTACTCTATGATTAAAAAGAAGTTACATACATCTATGGTGGAGAAGATAAGACGCTTGATATCAAATGAGGGAATGACGAGATTAGTTAGGGTTTGGCTGAGGGTGTGATTGCCTAATTCTCCCTTAGCCAAAGATTTCAGATACTTTCCGCAACATTGTTTCGACTGATACACACACCATAGTAATCAAGTAAGATGGTGATCCTTTAAATATGAGAAATCAATATGCAGAAATGAGACATTCACACTCTTAAAAGTCCTTACAAGAGGGAATAGTTATCCAAAAATACGTAGATAACACATAATCATCATCAGGGAATAGTTATCCAAAAATATGTAGATAACACATAATCATCATCAAATTGATGTGAGACAGGAATAAGGGTTTCAACACAATCTCAATCACAAAATGTGGTTCTGTGAGACATGAATAACGGTTTCAACACAATCTCAATCACAAAATGTGGTTCGATTTATGCACATGCATAACATTTTTTATAGTAGAATTTAGAGATTTACGTACTACTACCTCCGTCCTTTAAAAATGCTAGTAACGATTTCCATTTTTGTTCATCTCTTAAATTTATGCATTTTCTATTTTTAGAAAACTTTGTTCTCTCTAATGAGGTGAGATCCATTCTCTAATAATAATCCTTTAATCACTTTTTTTCTATCTTTCTCTTACTTTATCAATTGTGCATAACAAACCATGTCGTTTTAAAAGTTGACGTTTTAAAGGACGGATGTAGTATATTAATTATGCTCAGATATATGACGCACCGACTCTCCGGGAAGATTTTTGGGGAGTGTTGAATGTAGAAGGAGGGAATATCCTTGGCAGCATATAGAGGGCGATTGTTGGCACCGGGCGTGGTGAGCATGGTGGCGACCAACCCGCTCGTGCTCATTCCAGCAATCACATCGAAATAATCAGCAATCCTTGCGTCCGGGCCATCTAATTCCTGTCCTTTTTATTATCATGCGTGCAACAATATCAACAATGAGAAGAAAAATATTCAACATATATCTTATTGATTATCACCTGGAGTTTGGCTTCGAGCCTTCGAGGTTTCCCAGAATCGTGCCCGGAATGATGCCTCTAACGCCGCCGCCATCTATGCTCAGCACCGTCGCCATTCTCCCTTTTGGTTGAGCATTAGAGATCGGAAATACTAAGATCAACTGCAGAGTTGCAACAAAATTTAATGCAAATACAAAATTCATCTTCTCCATGTTGGTAAATTTTTGTGATCATAATTGTGTAAGCTATTCTATATATACATACGGTCATATAAATGAATGTGTATCATCTTTTCACTTTACCGATCGATGATTACATACCTAAATATTCGTGATGCTTCACAGATAAATTTTTCCGCAATCTATTTTTTAGTGATTCGATGCATGTCTTACAATATATTTATGCCATCACAGCCATATTTGGGTTTTGGATTTCAATAGTTTCTAGCATTTCTTGCTGAAGAAACAATCAAGGGATCGGGAGAAAGGTAATTTTATTGCTTAATTCAATATGTGTTAGGGTTACATCCTTTATAGACAAGACTAATGCTACATATGGTAAACTAGATCATTGGTGATTCTATTCTAGTTAAGGTATGTAATCAATTTGGAATCAATCACCTTAATTGTGTGATTTCTTTCCAACACTCTCCCTCAAGTTAAGTAACGGGGTTTCCGATACTCAACTTGCTTAATACTTCCTTGAACGATCTGGAACTTACTGCCTTGGTTAGAATGTCGGCCAATTGATCTTCCGACTTTAATATGGAAACTCAACAATCCGGGCTTCGATTTTCTTCTTGATGAAGTGTCTATCGACTTCCACATGCTTAGTTCTACCGTGCTGAACTGGATTTTCATAAATGCTAATCGCGGCTTTGTTATCGCAGAACAGTCTACATGGTTTTGGTACATATAGATCAAGTTCTGTCATGAGCTTCCTTAGCCACAGTATCTCAGTAAGGCCACTTTTGATTCCACGGAATTCAGCTTCTGCACTTGAGAGTGCAACTACCTTTAGCTTATTTCTCCTCCAAGTGACAAGATTTCCTCCTACCAACGTAAAGTACCCTGCCGTGGATTTTCTGTCATTTGAGTTTCCTGCCCAATCTGCATCAGTGAAGACATTGATTTCCAAGTGCTCATGTTTCTCGAATAACACTCCATGCTCCGCAGTACCTTTCAAGTATCGCACAATCCGGAGAGCTGCTTCCCAATGATCTTCTTGTGGTGAGTGCATGAACTGACTTACTACTCCCACAACATATGCTATGCCAGGCCTAGTATGAGAGAGATAAATGAGCTTCCCTACCAGCCTCTGATTTCTCCCCCTGTCTGTGAGCTTCGCTCCTTCTACTATCTGTAATCCGTGATTCTGTATCATTGGGGTATCTGCCGGTCTGCAGTCTACCATTCCCACTTCTGCTAAAAGATCGAGGATATACTTTCTCTGATTGATGAAGATTCTCTTTTCTGATCTCAGAACTTCAATTCCCAAAAAATACTTAAGAGGACCCAGATCCTTCATTTCAAATTCTTTGAACAAGTTCTTCCTCAATTCGCCGATCTCTTCTTCATCGTCCCCTGTGATGATCATGTCGTCAACATAGACGATAAGATACGTGATTTTCCCATTCTTCCTTTTGATGAACAATGTGTGATCTGAGTTGCTCTGCTTGTAATCATATTTCTTCATCACTTCAGTGAATCGACTAAACCTGGCCCTTGGAGACTGCTTAAGTCCATACAATGTCTTCTGGAGTTTGCACACTTCTCCAGGCTGAAACTCATTTCCGAATCCTGGGGGAGGAACCATGAAGATTGGTTTAGGCAGTTCACCATGCAGAAAGGCATTGGTCACGTCGAACTGGTGAAGTGGCCAGTCTCTGTTAGATGCGATCGAGAATAGTACCCTGACTGTGTTGATTTTTACTACTGGTGAAAAATTCTCGACGTAATCAACTCCATATGTTTGAGTGTATCCCTTCGCTACAAGTCGTGCCTTATATCTCTCGACTGAACCATCTGGTCTTCGCTTGATAGTAAACACCCATCTACACCCCACAACTTTGACTCCTTCTGGCAGTTTTCCTTTCACCCATGTGTTATTTTTCTTCAATGCTTTCATCTCTGTAAACATGGCCTCTCTCCAGTGTTTGTGTCTCATTGCTTCCTCGGCAGTTTGCGGAATTTCCTCTTCCTCATATAGTGCCGCTTCAAACGCACGTGCCATCTTGCTCAAATTTCCTTGCACAAAATTTGCAACTCCATATCTGTTCTTTGTACCGATCTTCTCGGGAGAGTACCGTTTTGGAGGTATGCCACGAGTACTCCGATTGGGAAGGACATACTTCCAGTGTCACTATCAATGGTATTATTCTCTTCTTCTTCCTCTGCAGTGTTAGTATCAACTACAGTATTTTCTTCAGACATTGGTATAAGAGATACCTGGGATATCGGTTGAGGTTGATCTTGAGGTGGTTGAGGAGACTCTGGTGGGAGGGCGTGCTCGGCGGCAACGACCGCTATAGTCTCTGGTGGTTCCGCAATTGAAGGACTTGGAGGTGACACAAACTAACTTAGACAGTCCCCATGATTAGTTTCAGGATTTTGCTCCCCCTGACTGCTAAGGTGGTGAGGGTAGAAGAACTCGGTTTCCACGAAGGTACAGTTTAGGGTGGTGATAATCTTCTTAGTGGTCAAAGCACTGATAACCTTTCTGGTTTATCCCATACCCCACAAAAACGCATTTAGTAGCACACAGAGAAAATTTTGTTCTTTCATGATTGGGAATATGGACATAGGCTGTACATCCAAACACTTTAGGTAACATGCTATGGGATTCGGGTATTTTGGCTTGTTGGGAGAGGATATCAAGGGGTGTTTTTTTATTCAGGATTTTTGTGGGCAATCGGTTTATGAGATAGATAGAGGTTGCCACGTCTTCTGGCCAAAGAAAGGTTGGGACCTTGGAGTCAATCATAATAGCCCGGGTTACTTCTAGAATTGTTCTATTCTTTCTCTCAGCGACCCCATTTTGTTCGGGGGTGTAGGCACACGAGGTTTGGTGAATCAGACCCTTTTTTCAAAAAAATTCAGACATATTACTGTTGACAAATTCCCTCCCATTATCCGGCCGAAGGACTTTTATGGTAGTTTGGAACTGGGTTTGAATCATATGGAAGAAAAGAACAAATTTGTCGGCCACTTCAGATTTGTGTTTCAAAAAATAAACCCAAATTATCATAGTGCAGTCATCAATGAAAGTAACAAAATATCTAAATCCCTTTCCCCCAATAACTGGCGCAGGGCCCCACACATCAGCATGCACAAGTTCAAACATAAATTTCACACGGGTATTGGAAGGTTTAAAAGACTGTCTGTGGCTCTTGGCCAAAACGCATGTCTCACAAGAAAAATCTTTAGGAATTTTAAAGTTTGGAAACAAAAGCTGAAAGTAACCATAGGAAGGATGCCCTAGTCTTCTGTGCCACAGCCAAGCCTCCTCTCTCGCAGATCCGTGAGCTAGCATTGCACTGCCATGTTGAGCTACCCCATCCACGTAGTAGAGTCTTTGGTTTTCAGTGCCACGCCCAACGATCTTCCTCGTCCGAATATCCTGTAAAACACAACAATTTGGATGCATCAGGAGAGTGCAATTTAGTTCTCGTGTGACATGGCTAACTGACATCAATCTTTGAGACAAGCTTGGCACAAATAAACAGTTTGATAATCGAAGACTTGGAGAAATTTCTATGGTTTCCGCCCCTGCTACTTTAATTAATTCTCCATTTGCCGTTCTAATATAGGTCTTAGTGACTTCACTAAAATCACTAAAGTCTGTCCTTTCGGGGGTCATGGTATCTGTGGCTCCACAATAAAAAATCCACCCCCTTTTATCAATTCTATCACTGTTTTGCACGTTTAATGCAGCGGAAATATTTATCAGAGGTGCAAAACGGTTTTGTGTATCAATTTGGTCAACTTTTGGGGTCAAACTGCAATTTCTAACAGGTATGGGCGGCTTATTATAATATAAGGAGTCTGGGGTTCCTTTTTTGATGGCATGGGGTACTTTTCGATATTTTAGGAATTGTGGGGGATTAAACTGCAAAGTCAATCAAACCCTTTACCTCCTGTCATTGCGCCGCTGTTCCATTACTGGCCTTCCGTCGTCGCTCCGGTTCGTTCCACGAAATTCCCGATTCGGATGCCTCCTCCGCTGCCGCCACCACTACCACCGTCGATTTCTGGTTGGGGAGGGTTATTAGCCTGATTCCCTCCTCCAATTGCTCCTTCTCTGTTCTGATTCGATGGGTTCTGTCGCGGGTTGTTCTCCGCGATTCCGACAACGGCGAGCTTTCCTTGGGCTCGTGCCCTCTATTTTTCGTCCCACCATTCCGGGTATCCTACCCGGAGAAAGCATGTCTCCCTTGTGTATGCTTGTTCTTCCCGCAGTGGGAGCACCATAGTTTGCTTTTGTCCGGTCTCCCTCCGATTCCGGCGGTTTGGTATGTGTTTCCGGCTGGTGGCGGTCGTTGCTGGCTTCCTCGATTATTTGGTCGGTCCCTCTGTGCTCCAAATCCATAGCCTATCTCCCCCGATGATGCATCGGCGCTTCCTACGCCAGAGGAGTCTCCGGTGGGTGGAGCAGATGCCGGTGGCATGATCTTCTGTCGAGCCGCCTCCTTCTTCACCCATCCGTAGGCTTCTTCGACTGAGGGGTACGACTGCTCTTGGAGGATTTCCCGTCGAATGTGGTCATACTCTTGGTTCAGACCCGTGAGAAACTTGATAAGTCGTTTCTCACTCGCGTGTTGTCGATATTGCCCGATCCCCTTGTCATAGCACGTGACCGGTTGCTTCTGAGTTCGATCGATATTTACCCACAATCCGTGGAGACGACGGTAATATGTTTCGAGATCGAGACTTCCCTGTCTCATGTATATTATTTTGTCTTCCAGGTCATAAATCAGATATGGATACGCCTTTCCTTCGAACGTAATCGCAAGATTATCCCACAGCGCCTTGGAAGTTTGATGGTGAGCGAAGTCGGAGATAATATCATGTTCGATATTGTCGATGATCCACGAAAAGACCACCAGATCAGTCTCTTCCCACTCCCGATATCCTTTACTGCCTGGTTCCGGCGGTTCATCTTGGATATGTGAATATCCCCTCCTGCTTCCTATCCTGACTTTCATCAATCGCGACCACAGCGGGTAGTTTTTCCCGTTTAATTTGAATGCCACTGTGACGTTCTTGTTCGTCCTCAATTTTGAGGATTCAATTGTTGGTTTTTCCTCGTCTGTGTCTGACATTTTCGATGAGATTTGGGTTTTGGTTTTAGGTAAAGGCCGAGAAGGGTATTACACGGCTATGATGCGATTTCTCTGAGCCAGAGATCTTCCTGCTCTTGATGCCATGAAGAAACGATCAAGGGATCGGGAGAAGGTAATTTTATTGCTTAATTCAATATGTGTTAGGGTTACATCCTTTATAGATAAGACTAATGCTACATATAGTAAACTAGATCATTGGTGATTCTATTCTAGTTAAGGTATGTAATCAATTTGGAATCAATCACCTTAATTGTGTGATTTCTTTCCAACACTTGCTATATTGTAGGAGAATTGATTCTGTCTTTATAGTCTTTTGAACGTTAAATCTCTATTGATTCTACGTTGCAAACTCTGCGCACTTTTTAAATATAATTTTCTTATATGAAAAATGCAATGATTTTCACATTACATGTCAGTATTATATATCGACTCAATTTTGATTGTTTTCACTTCCCGAATCCGAGTTTGTTCGACTAAACCAAAATCCACAAAATTAAAGCCTTTTGAAATTGCAACCAAATATTCATGAACCAGGAGAGGAGAACCCTTTCTTCACTAATGTTGTACGTAAAAACCTTTTGTTCTCTCAACAATGAACTACATTAAAATCAATTACTAACCACAAATTAACTAAACACTTAAAGGTACCTCATCTTGTTCTCAATAGATATCCCATATTTGGCCGATGCATGTTTTAAAAAAATTGTTTGACTTCGTGAAGAAAAGTGAGTAAAAAAAATTAGTGATGTGTGAACTCTAATTTTGTATACTACTAGTGCTACTTTTACTATGGTAGAGTGAACTAGTAGAATGTGGGGTCTACTTGTACGTTAAAATAAGGAAATTTGAGACATTTAATAGGAACCGGGCGAAATAATTGTAGTTTCTTTGTTGTGCCCCATATCATAAAGTAAAACAAATATTCCTAACGAGAATATGCAAGCCTTTTTTTTTCTAGAGTCTACACACTCATCAATGAAGTTAGAAGCCATGAACATACTCTAGAAGAAGAAGAATCAAATATTGTCGAAAAAGTTACCATGACGCCGAAGATTGTTGGAGTAAATGTAGAAGATGTAAAGCTAGTTTTGCAATATTGTTGGATTGCAGAAAAATTTGATGAGAAATGAGAGAAATCTATTTTTGTTGGGTATAGTTCTTTGCGTATATAAGTAAAATCATGTTTTATGCTGGTTGTAGTTTTATATCCTTATTTCACATATTTCAATGAGAATAATTTATTTATGTTGCAGTTTTTGTCTTTTATTAGTATGGTTGATTGTTGATTATATTCATAGATTAATTGGTATAATCGTGGTTAAAGAAAATCTGTAGGACCCCGGAAAATTGTGACTTTTTTTTTATTTGATGGCTTATTTTTTTAATTAATGTGGATGTTGAATAAGAATTTCTTTTGTGGAATTTGAGTCTCTATGTGTTTGAGTTAATTATGTAAAATTAGTTGTTGTGGGTTATGTGAGTTAATGTGATTAAGCTTCCAATGTGTGAATTAAGTTAAGTGGGATCATTCGAGCGAACTTAATTCACACATTGGAAGCTTAATCACATTAACTCACATAACCCACAACAACTAATTTTACATAATTAACTCAAACACATAGAGACTCAATTTCCACAAAAGAAAGTCTTATTCAACATCCACATTAATTAAAAAAATAAGCCATCAAATAAAAAAAAAGTCACAATTTTCCGGGGTGCTACATCCTTCCCCTCTTAACAAAAATTTAGTCTCGAAATTTGGCCGTCTCACAAAAACAAATCGGGGTACTTCTCTTTCATCTTATCTGCTAACTCCCACGTCATAGCACTTTCACACATAACACACCTTTATGACATCACACAATTCATGCTCACGTTCCAACATAATAGTATCATCACATTAGCATATTCACACATAACTTCCATACACATGCATACTCTTGCCAATACACCCTTATCATATCATCATCAATTCCATATTCTTTCAATAACTTAAAACATACCTCACTTTCTTTAGTTGAGCGCGATGTTTTGGATGTTGAGCCTTCGTGAAACTTTTAGTCTAGGGGTACTAATCTAGACTTAATCTGAAAGAAGACTCTCGGACCAGAGCGAAAGAACGAAGCTCTGATACCACTTTGTCACGACCGCCCTTACTAAGGATAGTGAAGACGGGGAAAACGTGACGAGGGGAGGGACTAAGGAGCGGGGAAGAAAAGGAGGACGCAATGAAAGACAACAATAAAGGACGAGATTGAATATGAAAACCCAATTAACTTCAAAAAGATATATTTTGGTCTATCGAATAGTTAAACAACAGATTAATGTCTCACGGTAAATAATGTCATAACGTAGTGTGGGGAAAAATGAAAGACTTTATCAAGAATGATTCGAAACAAGGCAGCAGAAAAACAAGTATCAAAGGAGAGTCATAGGATGACGCCCATCCGAGAATTCCTAAAGCTCACTCAACATCCATCGCAACATCCCGCTCAACCTGCAAAATTTTAAAAAGAAATGCAGGGCTAAGTACTTGTTGTACTCAATGGGCTCATGCCGAAAACATTTTATATATAGTTATGTCATCCATATCAGTGATCTCGAGTTTTACATGTAGTTAAGAAATATCACGAGAACACAAAAACATTTTCATAGTCTGGCCAGACAAAACAATCTCTCCACTTTCTCATCAATCAATCACATCCTCTTACCATAGTGCGACGAAAGTGTGGCCACACTATTCGCCCACGAGACCGGCCGACTAGCAAGGACGGCTCACGATCCCCTCTGTGTACACAGCCTGATAGGGTTTGCGGCCCTACTCAGACCCGAATTCGTTTATCATAGCCCTATAGCCTAATGGAGCGAACTCACAAACTAGGCATCAAGCACAATCTCAACATAGCCCTATAACGTAACGGAGCAAGCTCAAACGAACTAGGCATTAGGCAACAATCCCAACATCAAAACAATCATGGCATGACATAACACTTTAAACCACCCTTATAGCTCCACAATCATATTTTTGAAACGTAAAAGAGTTTAGTAAAAGAAAGCCCACCTCGCTTGCTTAGACAACATAATACGCAACTCAAAAGCAACCCTCGTTCCTTATGCTCACGTACGCACAACAACCCTTGTCAACACCACAACACAATCAACCTTCTATCAATACAATTTAACATGCATGCCCTATCGTTCCTTTCATCGTTCTCTTAAATTACCCATCCCAAACATTCATCAACATAAGGAAAACATGCTATAATATTTCTCAATGTGTCACACATAACCACACCATAAGATACGTTCCTTAATCACACATGTATCATTTATTCACTCAAAACTTGACAACAAGTATTATTTTAACATGACAGGAATCTGGTAGAACTGCGTGGTTATTTTGTAAAAACATTAAAAATCCATCCGACCTCGGTTGGGGCTGAAATTTTACCACGCCACAGTAGACACATCAAATATCATCCAGTTAAAATTTCACATCAAAATCACATCTTTAGGTCGGTCAAATCAAAAAATGAAACTCATTAGACGAGAATACAATTTCTGACAGAACTGCGCAGTTAACTTTAAAAATTCATTTAAAATTCATATTTTGTCAAAAGAGGCTGAAATTTATATGCAACACAGAAGACATCTCAAATTTTACTCAGTTAAAAATTCGTGTCAAAATAAGATCGTTTGTTCGGTCGAACACACGTCGGAATCTACTGTCCGAACACCACAGTTTTCATGCTTCACAAATTCGAATTAGGGTTTATCTATCATGCATCCAAACACATATATTCATGCTTCCAACACATAATCATGCTTTAAAAAGATCTCACCACCATGTTCTCATATATTCACATATCATTCACCAACGAATCATCCACAAGTTCATTCATCCACATCAATAAACGCATACACATATATTTTCTCATGTAACCCTCAATCCCAACCGATTAACTTTGAGATCTATGATCTCTACACTCACTATATGCATGAGAGGTTCAAAATTTATGGATTCAATGATAAGAATGAGAAGGATGAATCAAAGTATACCTTTCTCTTGAAAAACAATCTGTAGAAACAACGAATGGCTCGATTCTTCAATGATTCTTGAGTTTCCAACTCCAAAACGAAGCAAGATTGTGAAGAATCGGTGGAGAAGGAGGGGGAGAAAGGGAAAAACGCGTGGGGGAGAGGAGAGGGAGAGAAAAGGCGTTGAAATAATGAGGCTAGGGTTTGGGTTTCTCTCTTTTTATATTCTAGGATTAATTCCCCACTTAAATAAATAAAAATAAAAAATAAAACAAATTGTGGAGTGAAAATAGGGAAAAAGGACGTGTACTAGGGGAGTATTTAAAAAAATATATTTAAATCCTCAATTAAATAGGAATAGGATTTAAATTGGTAATTTCTTGTAGGAAAAGACTCCCATAAAATAGGTAACAAATAAATTAATCACACAAGTAATTGAAAGGCATATGGGCGAAAATTATGTAGAATAACATAGGGATAATTTGGTTTGGATTTAATTTAGATAAATATCCCAAAGCAATTAATTAAATCCAAGAAAGAAAATATTATTCCCAATGGATAGGAGGGCCGAAAATTTGAAAGAATATGGCTAGAAATATATGAATGATCTCACTTAACTTAATTCACACATTGGAAGCTTAATCACATTAACTCACATAACCCACAACAACTAATTTTACATAATTAACTCAAACACATAGAGACTCAATTTCCACAAAAGAAATTCTTATTCAACATCCACATTAATTAAAAAAATAAGCCATCAAATAAAAAAAAGGTCACAATTTTCCGGGGTGCTACAAAATCTTATAGCCAAAACCTTGTAGAAGTAAGTTAACAATGTTCTAACCAATCTTTAAATGGATCATCTATCGTTAATGGTTGCTAGCATCGATCTAAAGTCATTCCTATTTTGGATTACTAGTGACACTGTAGGGTGGTTTGGTATCGAATAGGATCACAAAGTGATAAGTAATTCTTGCCCGTTAATCCAAGTACATGATCACAGTCTATTGAAGTACCATTGAGCTACAATGTTAGCTATGCGCTGTTTTGACTTGTCAATATGGATGAGTTTTTCGCAACCCTATAATCAATGCATCTTGGGTGGCGGTAAGAGCATGCGCAGCGGTGGCGCCCGTCGCCACCGCCGTCCGCGCCGCTGGCACGGACGCCATCCGCCGCCGCTGCGCTCGCGCCGCTGGCACGGCGCTGCTCGATGTATCGAGCACGTCCGTGCCAGCGGACGCACACGTGACACGCTCCCATTCGTCAACGGCATAGCCGTTGTGTTTAAACATTTTTTATTTTTATTTTTTTTAAAATTGGTATTTAATTATAAATAATGCTAAAAAATAAAAAAAAAATTTTTCCAAATCCCAAAAATATGGCCGTTTTTTCCCGTTTTTCTGAATTTTTTTGATTTTTTTTTATTTTTTTTTCCCAAAATCATCTATAAATACACACATTCATCACTCATTTATCACATCAATTCATCTCTCATTCATCTCTCATTCATAATTCTTATACAAACTATCAACACATTCAACCTTCACTCAAAACATCAAATGGATTTCACTCATCTCATGGCGGAAGCGGAGCACGAAGAACAAGAATACTACGAACAACATCGTGCCGCTTACGAAGCATATGTCGCGGCGAATACCCCCTCTCATCCTCCTCAACGCAATAGATCAAATCGCCGCTACATCCATCGTGACCGGGAGGGAGCCCACGAAAGGCTCGTTGCCGACTACTTTGCTGACCATCCGCGGTTTCCGGCAGATTACTTCAGGCGCCGTTTTCGCATGTCAAAGCGCTTGTTCATGCGAATTGTCAACGCATTGTCCGCACGTGTTGAATACTTTCAAACAGGTGTAGATGCAGCCGGCCGGCAAAGTATCACGGCGTTGCAGAAGTGTACGTGTGCCATCCGACAACTCGCTACTGGGCAAACGGCCGACATCTTCGACGAGTATTTGCATATCGGTGAGTCCACTGGAATCCTTTGTTTAAAGAATTTTTGCGAGGGCGTTCGTTCTGCTTTTGGGGATGAATTCCTTCGGGCACCCACCACCGATGATTGCCAACGGTTGCTTCGTCTTCACGAATCAGTCCATGGCTTTCCCGGAATGCTTGGCAGCATTGACTGCATGCATTGGAGGTGGAAGAATTGCCCGACTGCTTGGAGGGGGCAACACTTAAGCGGTCACAAAGGCGGCGGCCTAACACTTATCCTTGAGGCGGTCGCCGACTATCGCCTATGGATTTGGCATGCATATTTCGGCGTTGCCGGATCCAACAACGACTTGAGCGTGCTCTATTCTTCACCACTCTTCAATGATGTGATGAATGGTGTAGCACCGGCGATCGACTTCACCATCAACGGAAATACATACCGCATGGTTATTATCTCGCCGATGGTATCTACCCAAGGTGATCGACGTTCGTGAAGACGCTCCACAACCCACACGACCCGAGACGGGTTCTTTTTGCGCAGCGTCAAGAGTCAGCGCGGAAGGACGTCGAAAGAGCCTTCGGGGTCCTTCAAGCTCGATTCAACATTGTGAAGGCCCCGGCTCGGCTGTGGTACGTGAATAATATCGCCGACATCATGTTCACGTGTATTATATTACACAACATGATTATAGCTGACGAAGGGCCGAGGGCGGCTAGCTTCTACGACGAGGACGAAGCCGGAAGCTCAACAGCGAGGTCTCCCCCACGCCGAGGCGAGCATACGACGGTTGGCCAGAGGATCGAGACAAGACACACAATGCGCGATACTCGAATCCACAATCAACTACAAGAAGACCTAATCAACCACATGTGGGCGAAATTCGGCAACGAGTAGTGGTTTTTTTAATTTTTAGGATTTTAATTATGTAATTTTTAATTTTTAGGATTTTAATTATATAATTTTTCATTTTTAGGATTTTAATTATGTAATGTTTAATTTTATTTGTCATTTGTATGGTTTTTAAATGAATTTTAATATTATGGAAATTTTATTGTTTAATTGAATTTTAAATTAATTGTGCTCGTCCTTGCGGAAGAGCACAGTTGTGGGTGTTGTGCTCTTGCCAGAGAGCAGACATGAATAGTACTGCCCGAGCCCACAACCGTGCCGCTGGCAAGAGCACGGTTGTGGATGCTCTAACTAGCATATAGAGAAGTGCTACTTTATAGAATTGTGTCTTTGTGTTTCGAAGATGATATAGTCCCAAGAGTTTGTTCTAGACATGGTATTATTGCGCAAAAATCGAGCTAACTGGAATTTATTCTAGTACAATAAATAATTGCTTCAGAAATAGCACACTCAGATAATGAAAATATTTGAATTGAGTTAGAAGCAAGCTTCTCTAATTAATGGAAATAGAATATCTTAAATACGGAAAACAAATTAAAATAAAATTGAGCTCGAATTTAGTAAAACATGTTTGGAAGGTGAATTGATCACAAAAACGATCAATATTTTGTAATGGTTTTTTAATAAGATTGGGCTTAATTTAATTATATCGAAGTTTGTTAGGATAAGGTCTATGTAAATCTTGTTGGATTCCTAGCCAAACTCATCAATACTCTCTATAAAAGGTGGAAGGAGGATCAGATCACGAAAACTCAATCTTGTTCCAGAGTTCATATTTTCAAACAAGTGTCTGCCCCTGGATTTTGAAATCACATCTATTCCATAGCTGTGATATTTTCTTATTCCTAGATTTAAGGTTTAATCGTATACTGTGCCCATACAATATTCTAACTCCGAGTAAGGATAATGGGCCATAAGATTCGATATTCACAAAAATAAGATGTGCGGTACTCCATCCGTCTCACAATAATTGACACTCTTATTGTGGGCACGAGTTTTAAGAAATGTTAAAAAAATTTGGTTGAAAAAGTTAGTGGAATGTTGGACCCACTTTTTTATATTAGTTTTATAATAAAATGTGAGTGAAGACCTACTTACCATTTATGATAAAATTAAAGAGTGACAATTATTATGACGAACCGAAATATAAAAGAGTGACAATTATTATGGGACGGAGGGAGTATTTCTCTAATCCGTAGAGCATGCCAAGGATCCCTTTGGTTATATCTGATGTATGTCTAATTGCATCCATTCTTAATTATTTCGTGATAAATACATACTCCCTCCGCTATTAGGAGTCTCGGTTGACTATTTTTGTTCATCATCCATGAGGAGTCCCGGTTCACTTTTATCATAAATGGTAGGTTGACCCCACTTTCTACTAACTCATTCTCCTCATATTTTATTATTAAACCTATAGTATAAAAATAGGTCTCACGTTTCACTATCTTTATTTTAACACTTTCCTTTGTATTTTTTAAAACTCGTGCCGAATGAGATCCCTAATGGCGGACGAAAGTAGTATAATTTTCGAGTCGTCCTATGAGATCCTCGGGAATAAATGATATATTCGATATCCCCTGCAATAGTGGATACCTTCTAAAAGACCCCAACACAAATAAGCTCAAAATATTTCATGATGATACTATTGATGAAAATGGAGAATGAAAAGAACATAAAGTGTGAGTCATCACTAAGCACAAATATATACACTTACCGATCCAAATTACTGTTCACCAGAACGTGATCAACTATAATGTAAGTTGGAAAGCCCAGTTCGAACGATGTGAAGCCTGAATAATATCTACTCTCTCCGTCCCAAAAAAATATGCATTTTGGATACGACATGAGTTTTAATGTGTTACGGACGTTCTCCGTAACGAGGCCGGATGGCTAACTTCTCGGAGAGATAAGGTGATCGAACCTTCGACGTTCTCGAAAGATAGACCACGGATTGCTGATTTTCGGACGTTCTCCGACGAACAACAATTGGGAAACGAAATATGATATTCTTGTTACTCAAGACAAGTTTGTGGAAAATAATATATTCATTGAATTATTGATTCATTAAAATGATAACAAGCTCTCCTATTTATAATACTAGAATCTACTACCCTAACTTAATGAACAAGAAACAAATATCTAAACAAATATGGGAAAGATATGGTGAATAAGGGAAAACTAAATAATTAGAAGATCCTAAAAGATATGATAGATATGATCGTATCAACTCCCCCACGGTTGAAATCCACCTTGTCCTCAAGGTGGGAACCACGAAGCAATAAAGAGAGTTGAAAGCCGACTTTGGCGAGACAACTCCTCCTGGATCAAACACACACCGAACAGCTGAACGACCCCCTTCTTCACCTTTGTCAAAAATCAACAAAGGAGACCCAATGTTGTCGGCAAAATTCCATGCCAAAACGAAAAGCTTGTCCACGCTTCCAAGAATGCTCAAACATGACGTGTCATTGCGCGGAGGGATCAACCTCGCATCGGTGTCGAGCGATATTGATCGAGGATTCAGACGTGTAGCTTCCATAACATGCAAATCCCCATAGATAAAGGCAATCTCCTTCAAATGTATTGGAAAGGACGGTGCAACTGTATTTCCAACTAATGCACATAGATAAGCACCACCATTTTCACTAAAACAATTCTCAACAACATCGGGAGATGTCATTCGAGCAGCATCGAGAGATGCGACGACCTTCTTAACTTCATCAGTGGAATCGTCCTCCTCTACATCGTCTAACAATGCCTCTTCCTCCTTCTCTTTACTCATATCGGGGCTGTGCGGTGGGTAGATTTCCGCAAAAGATGAAACTTGTTGGTCGTCGAGTCTGCCATCTCTACCTTCCCTAGATCCCCGATTCTCACTAGGCAAGCAACGATCCATGAGTTTCCTTGCTACCGTCTCTAATATGGAGTTCTCTGAATCACAATGCTCCTCCTCTAATATGGAGTCCTCTAAATCACAAGGCTCTGCATCTAATATGGAGTCCTTTGAATCACAAAGCCTCTCGTCGCCGTCTAGTGTTGGCGAATGCGTGTGAGTAACGACCTCTCCATAACATCTGCCATCATCTACCTCACTCCGCAAGCGATGCGGCAGTGGTGGCTGTGGCAAAGGTCGGAAGTTTACAAACCCACGGTCAAGGGGATCCACATGTGTTGGTGGTTCATGTGACGAGTATTCCTGCTGTTTCGGCGGGTCCCAACAGGTGGGCTGACCGTAAGTCGGTGCCCCGTAGGGTGTGGTTGATTCCCGCTGCGGCTGCCACCTTCTCGGCGGATCCCAGCAATTAGGTAGGGGCTGTTCATATGCCGAGTACCCACGGAGAGTGTGTTGTCCCTGTGTCTCCCGACAGGTAGGCTGAATGGACGCACATGTGTTGTGCTGTCGTCGGTAGGGATCCGGCTGTTCATAAGGAGGAAATCTCATTGGGTTTCGGCGACCAGGGTGGTGCGACATCCGGCGAGCAGGTAGCGGCTCATATGCGGCCCGGCCGAACTGTTGCCGATGGCGCGGAGGGTCCCAGGGAGGCAGCGAATAGTACGGCAGGTCTTGAGCCGGCTGTGGAGGTGGCTCCGGCCGCGGACGAGTGCGAATCTCTCTGCGAAAATCGTAGGACGCCTGCTGTGCATACGTTGCTTTAGACGCAAGCAAGTTTGTCCTACGCCGTTCGATTTTGTCACAACGTGTTTCCAACCTGGTGATAGCGGCATCCAATTGATCGAATAGGTGTTCATAACGCCCCAATCCGGTGTAGTTGCGTGACATGATGACGTTGAACGGCGGCGGTGAAGCTCGGTAGTGGGAGGTGTTCGGGGCAGGTCCTGTGACTGTTTTTTTTTTTTTTTTTTTTTTTTTTTTTTTTTGGGAATATGGATGAACTAAGACGGGGGATGAGCACGGGATGAAAGCACCAGTTGTTACGGACGTTCTCCGTAACGAGGCCGGATGGCTAACTTCTCGGAGAGATAAGGTGATCGAACCTTCGACGTTCTCGAAAGATAGACCACGGATTGCTGATTTTCGGACGTTCTCCGACGAACAACAATTGGGAAACGAAATATGATATTCTTGTTACTCAAGACAAGTTTGTGGAAAATAATATATTCATTGAATTATTGATTCATTAAAATGATAACAAGCTCTCCTATTTATAATACTAGAATCTACTACCCTAACTTAATGAACAAGAAACAAATATCTAAACAAATATGGGAAAGATATGGTGAATAAGGGAAAACTAAATAATTAGAAGATCCTAAAAGATATGATAGATATGATCGTATCATAATGCAAAATTGATAAAGTAAGAGAGAGGTAGAGAGAAAAAGTAATTAAAGTATTGTTAGTGGAGACTTATTTAATAAAAAAAATGAGTGGCTGATAATGCATCTCAATTAGGCTAAAAAATATCAATTGATAACAACCCATGATTTTATAATAGAATGTGATTATAATGAGTTAAAGTGAATGGTGAGGTCCATTTACTTGTAATAGAACAAAAGGTAAATGAGAGTTTAAATGACGGACACCCCAAAATGGCGAAATGAAACGGATGGAGTAATTAATCCTTAATCACAGTTTTTATCTTCTCATAAGGGAATTACTGTTGGCAAAACACATCTGCTACATATCATAAACATGTTTTTCAGTGTCAACTAACATATTATGTGTGGCCTACGACGGGTGCATCTTGTAAGAATATGAGAGGGCATTCAACCAGTGCATCCATCCATCCATCCATCCTCGTTGATGTTTTGCGTGTGGTGCATGTCAATAGAGACTAACGTCTTCTTGCATAAACATCTTCAACTTCTTCTATTACAAAGATGGCCTTATAGAGAATCAAAAGGGAAAATGTCAAAAATATTTCTGATCCGAATTAACTATTCTATTCTTATTTTCAAATATTTTGTTCTTATTTTCGCTCTTCAAGTGGTCTTATATACTTTTGAGATGCAGGAGATGTAAAATCGAAACAGCAAACTAGATCAACACCCAAAGAAGTCTTCACACGAGCAATAAACCAAACACACAAAGAGCAACGATGAAAAACAGATGACACGGCTGATTTACGTGGTTCGGCTCTCTCGAACCTACATCCACGGGAGAATCACGAATTGCTTTTATTCCACTCGACTGAATCACAATTACAATGAAGAAGATAAACCTCCTAATCTAGAATCTATACACTCAAGAATCATTTGCTCAAATCGCATGAACTCTCGGATCAAAGTCTATGATCTCTCTATGATTCCTCACAAGAATGATAGTGTATTCTTTCTTTCTTGATTACATTGAGTTAGACGCGCTCTCATTTATAGCAGCTCCAACTTCCCCCCGAGAATCAGCTCAAACCGAGCTCAACTTCTCCTAACCAAAAATTAGCCGTTTTAAAACTGACTTTCAAACCACATCTTTACATATTTGCAAAACAGTCCCTGATCTCTTTCATTTGTCATTCATGCATCCATTCATAACAAATCTCCACCTTGGATCTTGAATGAAATAGCACTCGCTCATCTTCCCCAAATGCTGCACGCCTCAGTGCCTGACCAGCTTCACCAGCTCCAAGCAGTGCTTGAGTTTGGAGCTGGGAATGGTCTTTGTCAGCATATCCGCTGCATTCTCCTCAGTAGATATCTTCTCAATCTTCACTTTTCCTTTGCTTACTTCATCCCTTATGAAGTGCAACTTTACATCCACATGCTTTGATCTTTCATGGAATGTCTGATGTTTGGACAAACAAATGGCGCTATTACTATCACACATTATTGTAATAGCTTCTTGATTTATACCAAAATCTGCCAATATTCCCTTCAACCAGAAACTCTCCTTCACTGCCTCTGCCATAGCAATATACTCAGCCTCCGTAGTAGAAAGAGCCACGACTGATTGTAGATTGGACTTCCAACTCACAGCCGATCCATAAAGACAAAACACATACCCGGATTGAGACTTCCTTGTATCTACACTCACTGCAAAGTCAGAGTCACAGTAGCCCACTGCAGCCTCAGTATTAGAACTTCCACCACCATCAAATAAGATTGCATAATCAGATGAACCCTTTAGATATTTCAGAATCCACTTCAAACCATGCCAATGCTCAATACCCGGATCTGCCATAAACCTGCTAGTCACACTGATGGCATGGCTAATATCTGGCCTTGAGCATACCATTGTGTACATGATGCTCCCAACTATGCTAGCATAAGGTATCTTGAGCATCTGGTTTCTCTGTTCATCAGTCTTCGGGCACTGATCAGAAGACAACTTGAACTGCTGTGAGAGTGGTATTGTCACTGATCTAGTGTCTTTCATCTGAAATCTTTCCAATAGCTTGCTGATGTACTCCCTTTGGGTGAGCCACAGCTTCCCTTCCTTCCTATTTCTGATGATATCCATCCCTAATATCCTCTTTGCATCCCCTAAATCCTTCATATCAAACTCAGACTCCAGCTGGTTCTTGATTTCTTTGATTTCTTGCATTGTTGCTGCAGCAATTAACATGTCATCGACATATAACAGCAAGAAGACTGTGGATAGCTTTTTGCTCCGTTTGATGAACACACAATTATCATACAGGGACTTCTCAAACCCCACTCTCTGAATGAATTCATCAAATCTAATATACCACTGCCTTGAACTTTGCCTTAAACCATACAGACTTCTTTTCAGCTGACAGACTTTATGCTCTTCTCCCTTCTTTACAAAACCCTCTGGCTGCTCCATGTAGATTTTCTCCTCCAGCTCTCCATTGAGAAAAGCTGTTTTCACATCCATTTGTTGAAGCTCCCAATCCTTGTGAGCAACAATGGCTAGCAATATCCTTATAGAGCTATGTTTAACCACCGGGGAGAAGATCTCATTATCGTCTATGCCTTCCCTCTGTGTAAAACCCTTAGCAACCAACCTTGCTTTGAATCTCACTTCATTGTTCTTAAAAGCCTCCACCTTTTTCTTATAAACCCACTTGCATCCAATGCATCTTTGGTGCTTTGGCCTTAGAACTAGTATCCAAGTGTGATTCTTATAGAGAGAGTCTATCTCCTCTTGCATTGCCTTAAGCCACCTATCTTTCTCTGCACTTCTCACTGCTTCTTTATAAGTAGAGGGCTCATGGTACTCAATCTCTTCAGCCACTGTCAGTGCATAATAGAGCATGTCATAGTCACTGAATCTGGAAGGCAGCTTGATCTGTCTTCTTGGCCTATCTCTTGCTATGACATGAGATCTCTGAACCTCACTTGCCTCCTCTGATTGACCCATCTGTGGAGCTTCTTCATCAGACACTTCTTCAAGTGCATCACTTTGCTGATTTCCAGAAAGCTCCACCTCAAAGTGAGCATCCTTCAGTTTCTGTTGCAAAAATGGCATTTCATTCTCTTTGAATACAACATCTCTGCTGATCACTACCTGTCCCATCCCCTTCTCTGTACACCATAGTCTATAACCCTTCACTCCCTTTTGATATCCCAACATGACACATTTGAGAGCTCTTGGATCCAACTTTGTCTTCTTAGAGTGAGCATATGCCCTGCAGCCAAAATTCCTCAGTTTTGAATAATCACCTGCAGACCCATACCATCTCATATCCGGTGTATCATTGTCTATAGAGCTAGATGGACACTTATTGATGAGTGTTACAGCAGTTGCAGCAGCCTCGGCCCAGAAATGCTTGGGCATCCCAGATGAAATCAGCATATACCTCAATCTTTCCAAGATTGTTCTATTGGCCCTCTCGGCCACTCCATTTTGTTGAGGGTTGTGAGGGACAGTTCTGTGCCTCTTGATCCCTCTACTCTTGCAGTAGCCATCAAATTTAGAAGAGAGAAACTCCAAACCATTATCTGTTCTCAGGCATTTCAGAGCACTTCCCTTCTCAGTCTCAACTTCAATACACCACTCTTGAAACTTTGTGAAAGCATCAGATTTCTCTTTCATTATATAGAGCCAAATCTTCCTAGAGAAATCATCTATAATGGAGAGAAAATACCTGCCTCCACCCATACTTTGAGTTGGTGATGGCCCCCATATATCAGCATGTGCATATTCCAGTGGCTTGGTTGAAGTGTGTTTTCCAGCAGCATAGGGCATTTTCTTGCTCTTAGCAAGTATGCATTCTTCACAAGATCTGAGTCCCTGCTCATCCGGCCCATCTTCCAAGACTATCAGACCCTTCTTGGCCAGCTCTTTGAGTCCACCAAACCCCAGATGGCCCAATCTGCTGTGCCAGTCCACCAACTTCAGTTTTGTGACAGCATTGATCTGATCTGCATTGAGGGCTTCTGCTCTGAGATAATATAGGTTATTTACCCTTTCAGCCACCATCAGAATGTCACTACCCTTCAGAACTTTCATGAATCCATCAGCAAGAATGGTTGTGAACCCTTTCTTTTCAAGCATCCCAAGCGAAATGAGGTTTCTCTTTATTGATGGTATATATCTTACTTCTGATAGGATTTTGTAAGATCCATCCTCCATCAACATCCTCACATTTCCTATGCCCTTTACCTGACATAATTGGTTATTGCCCAATAGCACAGAGCCTGCAGCATCCTGCAAATCCAGAATCCATCTTTTCTTGGAAGTCATATGGAAGCTGCAGCCTGAATCCATCACCCACACATCCGGTGCTTCATCTTCTGCCACATTCATCACCTGAGCAACTTCCATTTCCTGAGTAATGTCAGCTGTGTCTGGAGCTTGATCACCCTCGGCTTGTTTCCTTTTCCAAGAGTGACAATCCCTCTTGATATGCCCCGGCTTCTTACAGTAATAGCAGGATCTTGTTTCCTTTTCTGCTCCAGATTTTTTCTTCCAAGGCTCGGGCTTCTTTTGGGGTTTCTTCTTGCCATTCTTCTTTGGATCATATCTGACAATCAAGCTCTCACTTGATGGATCAGTGACTTTCTCTACACCCTTTTGAAATTCCTTCATTTTTAGTGCTGAGTGAACTTCTTCATATGAAATCTTGGAATCCCTTCCAAGCAAGATGGCGTCCTTGAACTGCTCAAAGCTTCTTGGCAGAGAATTGAGGAGCATTAGAGCCTTATCCTCATCTTTAATCTCCTCCTCTATATTCTCAAGATCATCCAAACATTTGGCAAATTCTTCGAGCTGCTCCCCAATGTTTCTTGAATCTGAGAACTTGAATGTGAAGAGTTTCTGCTTGAGCAAAAGCCTATTGCTCAGAGACTTGGTCATATATAGTGACTCAAGCTTGGCCCACACTCCAGCCGCGGTTTCCTCCTTAGAAACCTCCCTCAGCACTCGATCACTCAGACTGAGAATCAATGTGCTATAGGCTCTATCATGGAGATCTAGAGCCTTGGTACCGGACTTATCCCCTTCTGGTGCCTCGCCTTCTCCCTTCTTAGTTTCTGAGTCAGCCTTGTTCTTCAAAACATCCCACAATCCTTGCTGCATGAGAACCGCCTTCATCTTGAGGCGCCATAACCCAAAATCGTTCTTGCCCGTGAACTTCTCCATGTCGAACCTTGCTGTAGACATCTCGTGGATTTCGTTTCCCACAGACGGCGCCAATTTGTAAAATCGAAACAGCAAACTAGATCAACACCCAAAGAAGTCTTCACACGAGCAATAAACCAAACACACAAAGAGCAACGATGAAAAACAGATGACACGGCTGATTTACGTGGTTCGGCTCTCTCGAACCTACATCCACGGGAGAATCACGAATTGCTTTTATTCCACTCGACTGAATCACAATTACAATGAAGAAGATAAACCTCCTAATCTAGAATCTATACACTCAAGAATCATTTGCTCAAATCGCATGAACTCTCAGATCAAAGTCTATGATCTCTCTATGATTCCTCACAAGAATGATAGTGTATTCTTTCTTTCTTGATTACATTGAGTTAGACGCGCTCTCATTTATAGCAGCTCCAACTTCCCCCCGAGAATCAGCTCAAACCGAGCTCAACTTCTCCTAACCAAAAATTAGCCGTTTTAAAACTGACTTTCAAACCACATCTTTACATATTTGCAAAACAGTCCCTGATCTCTTTCATTTGTCATTCATGCATCCATTCATAACAGGAGATAAATTGGAACGAAAATAGAGCTTATGCTTTAATTTCGACTCCTTCTCACTTTCTTACAACACATGACAAGAATCATACATTTGCAGTGGCGGAGGCCCCTCAACAATTTAAGTATCCTATATATTATATATGTATTATATATCCAAGAAAAATAAGATTTTTTAATAAATTAGTATAGTATCATTGTTTACTTTCATATTCAAACTTTGATTAATGTACGAATAAAAATACATTTTAAAATCTCATAAATATGGAAATATATTATAGTATCATATATTTTCGTTTAATGGTTTTGTTGATTTCTCACAACTAGTAATTTTATGTATAATTTTTAATTTAAAGAACGAATTTTACACACATCAATATTTATTTATACATAAATTTGTAAATATATATATATCGGTATATATTTATTGCTTTTGGATATTTTAATTTGAATTAGCTATTAATGAATTTTACATTCTAAGGATAAAATTAATTTACATTGACTTTGTGTCCATATATATTTATAGTTTCTATTGTTGACGAAAAAAGAAAAACAACTATTTAAAGAAATTTGAGCCCCCATCGTCAAATTCCTGGCTCCGCCACTGCACATTTGTGTAATATTTTCAGGCAAATTCTTTACACATCTCCCATGTGTGAGAAAGCATCTGGTAGTGTGGATATTTAGCTTAAAGGAAATGCAAAAGTTGTTGAATTGTAGAATAAGCTCTTTTGCTTCCAGATACTCGAGCAGATGGAAAGTGGGCAAATTGGAAGAGTTCAATGTTGGAAATACGATTGTCCAAACAGAGGGAGGGACGATCTGCGAGAAAAAGGAGATTGGGAGAAATTGTGCACTTGAATTGAGAGGAAACAAGTGGAAAAACTATTCGGCATGGTTCAAAAACCGCCGGGTTCCAGTTCACGGTTCAAAATTTCGTTGAACCTGAACCGGCCCGCCAAGGTTCTAGGCGATTTGGGTTCAAAAAATCGGCGGTTCATAGGGCGGTTCAAAACCGTCGATTCTGGGCTTGTTCGGCAGTTCAATTTTTTTTGTTAATTTCAACAAGACTACAAGTCACAACTTATAAATTACAATTTACGCTTAATGTTGGACGTAGCCTTTGAATTGAAAGAGGGTGTCCTTTGAATTGAAAGAGGGTGTATTAGATGATTCTCTTTTATAGCTACATATTCTTGGATGTGTTCCTATTTCTTTCAATGTGGGATAAAAGTTATTATTTATAACTACATGATAGATTTCCATCATATTTGTTTGTATTAGTTGATATCTTGACTATCTTCTATTATTATAATTTAACAACAAATGTTATTACATAAAATATTATTCTTTAATTCTTTATCATTATTGATTCGTTTGTGTATAAATTTATGTATATGTTAACTTATAAATACCATTATACACATTAAGAGAATAATTATTACAAATTGTATTAATATAGCGATAACTATTATATGAATAATAGCTATTATACAAAATCATACTATAGTCTACTACTAATATATAAACTATATTACACCGCTATACAAGTCATTCTTTAATTGTCTACTTTTATCATTATTATACAAATTATATTAATTATTTTTTTCCACATTTTAATCAATATATTGAGAAAAATGAGCAACATACTTACATTTAAATCCAATTATTTGAACACGTCCACATTCTATAAATATACAAATTATGAGCAACATGCAACATTCAAATTTAATTAAACTATTCAAACTAAACTATTCTAGTTGATGCTATTATTATCAATATATTTGTCTAGAAAAAGAATCATTAAAAAAATAAGGATAAAATTAGTGAATAATAAAATGTAGTAAAAAATAAAGAAAAGTAGAAAACAAAACAGAGTTTTGTATCCCGCATTGCAAAAAATGAATGAATGATCTAAACATATAGTTATAAAAGAAAATACTTCAATATATTTTGTCCCACATTGAAAGTGAAACACAAAATATTCAAGAATGTCTCTATAAAAGAAAGAGAAAAAACCAAGAGTAGTTTCTTAAAATTCTTAAAAGTGAGCATCATACCTATATTTAAATCCAATTATTTGAACACATCCACATTCTATAAATATACAAATTATAAGGAACATGCAACATTCAAATTTAATTACACTATTCTATTTGATGCTATTATTATCTATAAATTTGTCTTAGAAAAAGAATCATGACAAAAATAAAGATAAAGTTACTGAATAATAAAAAAATAAAGAAAAGTAGAAGCCAAAAGAACGTTTTGTATCTCACATTGGAAAAAGATGAATGAATGATCTAAACATGTAGTTATAAAAGAAAATACTTCAACATATTTTGTCTAACGTAAAACACAAAATATTCAATGATGTCACTATACAATAGAAACAGCCAAAAATGGTTCTTAGAACTCATAGGCCAAACAAATAAATATGGGCTAATATGAAATTCTTGTATTTATTTATTTGTGAAAATTAATTTTTAAATATAAAAATTAATTTTTACAAGCAATAAATATATCTTTTTAAAATTTATTTGAACCGGCGGTTCCGGTTCCTCAAAATGTCTGAACCGAACCGTATGAACCGTTGAACCGGCGGTTCCGGTTCCTCAAAATGTTCGGAACCGCAGCGCCGGTTCCGGTTCCGGTTTACAAACCGGCGGTTAACCGCCGGTTCGGTTTGTGCAACTCTAACTATTCAACCAGCCGTACCACCAACTTTCCCAAATTTGTTTCATGATTTCAAGTGTTTTCTACCCATTTGTCTTTATTCTTAGGTTAAAAATCTTGTGTTGCTCCAAACATGTAATTGGATAATTTGTTCGTGTGATTTATTTCTATGTTCATCTTTATCCAATGATGGTCGTTATCACAATTTTAATTCTTGAATCTATCACTTTTGGTGCATCATTTGTAGTAGTTCCCTAGTCTTATTTAAATGTCTCTTAAACTTTGAATAAGATGGATCATTGTGGAAATGAATTATCAATTAGAATTGTTGAGAGGATAGTTTGATAATAGATGCCTTGTGCTAATAGTAATTGATCTTTGAGTCTCGCGCATCCATACGATCCTTGGATAAACGACAGTTGGTTTATAGAATATGTATTCACCTATTCTTAGGCTATTGTATGTCAAGCATGTTCAGTGCTAGGCATTGTGAATTGATTTTATAGTCCCGAAATTCATAAGATAGAATTGAATATTAGAATAAATCACTATTTTATCTTGAAACTAAATCTTCAAACTAAAAGTTCTTATTTTAATATAATTTCTTTGTTTTAGAGTTAAATAATCTTTACCTTCCATGTGGATCGACACTCGAAGTACTACATTCGACGTTGTATTCTTACACTATCGTTGTAATATTTATAACACCCCGAGTTTTCGTGCACTAGTTTTAGAGTATAAAAAAAATTGGACGAAGAGACGATTGAAATTAAAGTGCAAGGAAATTTAAGTTGTGAATTACAAATTGTTGGAAAAATAGAAATACAAGAGTTATAGTTGTTGAGGGTATACAGACATATGCCTACATGTGCAAATAGACAACACTACTCTACACACCCTACCAACTCTAACCATATACAACCATCTTTTGGCAAACACAAGAATCAAGGAGTTGTAGTTTGCTACTTTGAGAAATGGACATGGAAGATGAGGTGAGCATGTTCTACTATCTTCTCTCTCGATCCCACCTCCACAAAGCTTAGTGTACCTAGAGTTGTTAAGTCAATCTTAATTATAGATTAAATCCCCTCCCGGGCGCTAGGATTGAATTCCCCTTCTAATCCTTAACCACTAACTCCCAAAACAAAAGCAAGTATGATCAAAGACTTCACTCAATACCGCAACTCTTCTGAGTTATATTGAATTAAGGTGTGAATTGTTCATATTTCCGGATTGATTATTTCATCTCCCGATTAATGTAATCAATCCTATATAATCAAGTAGTGATCAAGCAATTGAAAAGAATAAACCCAAGAATAATCAAACAACTACAATAGCAAGGTAAGAACAAAATCAATTGGATAAAAACTATGAAATTAGAACATTATCACCAAGAATTCTACAAGAATGGTTTTGCTACTCATGTTCATGGAGAAAACTATGTTTAACACGAGAATACAGACAAATACATGAAAAATAGATACTCCCTTCATCCCACAAAAGATGTCACACTTGTGGGACGGCACGTGATTTTTGAAGGTTTTGTTCTGTGTGTTAAATGGAAAGAGAAAATATAATTTTTATATTTATGTGAGAGAAAACTTTTTCAGAAAATAGAAATGTAACATCTTTTGTGGAACAAACTAAAAAGGAAAGTGTGACATTTATTATGGAACGGAGGGAGTACTAAGTACTCCTGTAGAACGAATCTATGGAATGGAACTTAAATCTTCCAAGTGGAAGTCTTCACTCTTCAATTCTCTCTTGAAAGGTGTTCTTGAGGTTGTGTGTAAGTGTGGTAGGCAGATAGTTGATGCACTATTTTTTAGCACTACAACTACTTGCAAGTATACAAGGCAGAAGTAGTATAGCTAAAGGTCAGTACCGGGATATCAAACACAGGGAATATAATTGCAACTGGCTATCATGTACTAAGCGCCAAATACTATCTAGAGACACAGGAGTTTTGGAGATTTTTGAAAATAAAACAAGTAAAATCAAGTAAACAACTAATTGCTAATAAATCACAAAGATAAAGATATGAGAGATAAGGGAATTCCAGGGATGTGCGTTCACAGTTATGGTTATACAAATTCCAACTACAACACCCTGGCACAATTCTTACTTCGATAGAACGAGTCGCCTAATTTATGCCCATGCGATACAAATGTAGATTACTAACACTAGGGGCGTCAATCCTAGATCCGTAACTCCTTAAAGCTCCTAAGACCCTTGAAAAGTCCTCACTCTCAATTAACAGTGTTGTTTTAAGGGAAGCTAATTGTAGTGTCTACTAAGTGGACCTAACTCGCCAACCTCCTCTCACGATTATGTAGCAAGTTATATTAGGCTTGAAAAAGGTTTAAACATGGGGTTATGGGGTATATATAGGCTTGAAAAAGGTTTAAACATGGTAAAAGGTGTCCTCCAAGTAGTAGGAAAGATGGAAATTTCGTGCTCCATAGGTTAAGGAAAAGATTTGGCTTAGCAACGTAATAGTTTCTTTCCTTCCTTAAATTCCCGCGAGCACTTGACAGTATTGCGCAGTCTTCGTAGAATAACCATAACTTTCTCCACAGAACTCCGATTGAGATGATCTTGGTACCAACGCGAATCTCTTTCAAAGACAAAGAGATTGGTATGTATCACTCCCTTATCGGACATCAGAATCGCCAGAAATATGAGTTTGAAAACAGGTTGTCGTGCGCGATCGGGCCAGGCGGGCCACTGGACAACTCCAGAACTCTCTGGAATGGTTGCAGCGACCACAGGGTTGCGCTTCAGTTCCAGCTTCTGAATTTTGACCTGCACATTTCTCACAAAACACGTCAAAATACCAAAATGAATAAAATATGCAAATAATGGACATGTAATGCAATGTTAACACTTAAAAAGAACCAAATAATGGCCTTAAAACAATGCAAAATCCAAGAGTATCATACCCCCAAACTTGAATATTTGTTTGTCCTCAAGCAAAACAAGAAAGAAATATAAAATAGAAGCACATATTGCATAAGGACTAGACGTCATAATTGCCTCAAAGTATGGAAAAGATAGATCAAGCATGTAATAACACAATCGAATCAAGCAAGGCTTATTAGTGCATTTTCATTACTAACTTGTGGAACACCTTGAATTCGTGCACTCACATGTGACAAATTTCCAAAGATGGAACTGTTCTCTCACTCTCAAAGTGTATAAGGTGAAGTGTATATAAGCACTCAAATCATGCATCATGCAAAGTTTACATAGGCTTGCTCAAAGTCTAATCCTTCATTTACTAGATGTGATTAAGCATCAAAAGTCCGAAAGGTCTTTATTTTTGGTTGTAATGTAGGCTCTTTGGTAGGTGATGAATATTTGGCAAAAAAGTGGCTAAAATAAAAATCCCAAGTAGAGTAAAATAGACTCCACTTTTCTTATTTTGTCATTTTTCTCTTTCAACCCACATTCCAATCCTTTGATATTTCTTTTCTTTTCCTTCACAACTTTCTTTTTTTTTTCTTTTCTTTCATACATAGGCATCCTTTCTATATTAAGCACACCTTTGAATTTTTCTATTTCACAACTTGCACTTTTCTACATTTAAGCACACTACTTTTCTCTTTTCATAATTTCCCCCTTATATCTCCAATTGCTTTACAAAAGATCAAATAAAAACTCTACTAACCCAATGAATTGTCCCCATTGATCTGACTTCCAAATAATAGGCTTAAAGTCTCAAAATTGGCTCCAAATGGATAAAGATTTTTTTTTTTAAAAAGGTTCAAAAATTTTTGGATATAAAAGTAGGTATAAAAAGATGGCCTAACATCCTCCTAAATCAACTTAAATACTATGTAAACTTAGGCAGACTAGGAGCAAGTTCTAGAAATATATACATAATGCAGATAAATCACACATGAAAGAAATTAAGGCTCCAATCCCACAAGGGATAGGCATGATTCAAGGCGAACAAGCAATTTACTAATTATGAACCTTTTTACCAAACCATCAATTAAAACGTCAAGCCATACTTAATCGAAGAGGAAAGAACTTAATATCATAGGCAACTCGGTCTAATGTGTCCCTAAGCATGCGTGTTCTAAGTTCTTCATGTTATGTTCATGACATGGATTCACCTTCGGAAATTTTCAAAAACAAAAATAAAAACAAACACAAAAACCTAAGCTCACAGTCCACCACTTCATCCCCAAACTTATCTTACACCAAATTGTAAATAAGTTTGTAGAGTCGGTAGGGACGTGAGTAAACTATAGAAAGTAATAAAGATACCTTGAAAATTTTCACGTAGAGGTTGGACGGGTGAATGGCTAGCGAACCGCTGGAAGTCTTCAGTGGTCGCTGGGAAGAGTCCAGAACCTGCGAAAAATTCAATAAAACAAGAAAACAAAAACATAACCAAAAACAACTTAAAAACTGGAAAAGCGTTGGGTTGCCTCCCAACAAGAGCTTGTTTTTCGTCTTTAGCTTGACATTCTTTGAAGTTCATGAGGTATCCCCTATCGTGGGAATTCCTTTGGGATGCCTTTGTACCTACAATCTCGCAATGTGAGCATAGAATGAAGAAAATTGTAGTAGGTTACAATGCATAATATTTGGCAATCCCCCAAACTCGAATCAAGATGTAAAAATAATCACATGCAAGACCAATTAATCTTCCTTGATTCAAAAATCATCCCCCATCATGATCTCTATCCCCCAATAATTTGCAAGAATTTTCAACAATAGACCATGATCATGCAAAACAATATAAGCTCAAAAATATACACAAGTCTGTTAGAGTTTGTATACTAGAAATCACCTTTCGAGTGATTGAATACTATAAAACTCTATAAGCTATTTTCCAATAAATAAAACCGATTATTTTTGTCATAGTGTTGTTATGTTTTACATTTAATGGTTGTTTATTGCATATTTAAATGTATAAGAATGTAACAAAGTCTAAGTCTTTGTTCTAGTAGACCGGTTGTGGGCGTCGTCCAATTTAAGATAACACGGTCAGTTCTGAACAAAGAAAAAGCAGAATTTCACAACCCAGATAGGCCTAGATTACCTATCGTGAAAGGTTGCAATGTCAGTCCGATTATTTCGAAGCCTTATTGAAATAAGATGATGTTGGTGTGGTATAGCACTGAATGGATCTAACAACAAGACATGTCTTTATGCTATCTACTGAAAGACGAGGTCTTGATAATTAATTTCTTAATCAATGTACGTAGCATTGAGCAAACGATATTGAGTATCTACTACTTTGACTTACCAAAGGTGAGGGTTTTTCGTCACCCAACAATCCAGGTATATTGGATAGTGGTGATCGTTATCTAGCGGTGCTAGGATTGCTATTACGTTAAATCATGCGCGAGGAGAGTCTCGTTTGATAACATCCACGAGAGGAGCTCGAAACAAGGTTTTATTATTTGGAACCTAGCTAGTTGGAGTTTAATTACTCTATGAATAATAAATAAGAGTTTTTTGCTGAGTCCACTCTTGGAGATTAAAATATATTAATTAATTAAGTCCATAGCAGACATTAATTAATTAATGGATGTTTCCATCTTAAGCAGGGGAAATAAATTACTTACTTAAAAAGGAAACCCGGAATACTCGTAATTTTGGATTTGGAGAGGCAGTGCAATATTACTTCAGTAGTGGCTACTTGTAATATTCCAATATAAGCTTATATTAAATTGTGGGTTCAATTTAATTAGTAAAAAAACTAATTGGGTGAGGCCTGATCCAAATTCTTCCTTAGATCCCTGACTGGGCCCAATATGTGACTTAATATAAATAGGAGAATAAAGGAGACAGAAAAAAAGATGAATAATTTTTATTACTCAGAATTTTCGTCCCCCTCATAGAAAGAGAGTTCGAAAATTGCTTCCTCCATGAGCAGAGTTCTGTCTTCGTTATTCAAGTCCTAGTACGCTGGTGAGATTTGCCCACACAAATATCAGTGTACAGTCCGGGACACCAGTCAGAAGATACGAGGTCGAGTACTGAAGATCTTCACGTGGAGACGGAGCAAGCCATCATCGATTCTTGATTGAATCAACGAGGTAAATTGGCTAATTCTGTAGTAAGCATGTTTTAAGGATTTAATATGCTAAAGCATGTTTTAATTCAAGTTATGAGCGTGATACATGTGATAATTACGCGAATAGAATTTGTCTAAATAATCTGTTAAATAGATTAAATTATGTGATCGGATTTTATGCACGCTTCCGCTGCGAACACCTTCAATTGGTAACAGAGCCAGACTTTGACTCTGATTATTTGGATTTAAATTTCGCGAAATTCATGTATGCATGTATTATTTGATTGCGAAGCATGTTCTTGGTGTTTTGTTAAATTTATTATGCATGATGAACTCAAGACTTTCGAATCAAAGAACTTGAATTACTCAATCGTACGAGACGTGCGATCCGTCGGAGCTCCCGCCGAGAGGGATTGCACCACGCGCGATTGTTAAATAGGGTTGTCGATTGAGTGGGAGCCGAGGGATCACGATCATGGGGCGACGCACAGTCGAGCGTGGGCTCGAGCTCGACGCCGGCCGAGACCGCAACCCCGAGCCGGCCCCCGCACCAAGGCCGACGTGAAGGCTGGCACGGAGTGGTGGTTCGTCCGAGAACCACCGAGACACCAGGCGCCGAGAGCTAGAACCTAAGCGGAAGGAAGGGTGGTCGGAGCTGGCCGAGAGCGGGCACGCCACCGTGCGCGTCGCTGGCCGAGAGCTCGCGCCACCCTGACGACTCGGATGGCCGAGACGGGAGTCGAGACGCTGGCTGAGAGGCGCGCGCCGCCGCGTGTGCGCCTGGCCGAGAAGCGTCGACACCCGACGGATCAACGGGCCGACACGGGCGGGTCGCACCTGGCTGAGAGGAGCAGCACCGACGTGCGCGCTCCTATCCGAGAAGATGCGAAACCCGACGAGCCAGGCGGCCGAGACACTGGCGCGCCACCTGCGTGCCACGGCCGAGACGCTGCATGCGTCGTTATCCGACGACGAATTCGTAAGATTTTCATCGTTCATCGTCGTGCGTACCTTGTGCAATGAGATAACGATGAAGGATTATTTTAATGATTATTTAATTATTTTATTAAAAGATATCATTTAAATATTATTATTTAATGGAAATAAAATCTTTTTGGAAGATTTACCTAGATTTTAGGAATATTTTTTTATTATTTTCTATATCTATGGAAATAAATAATATTATTTTGATTCCTAGATGTTATGGATGAGAATAATTTAATAGTTTCCTAATATTTATATATCTAAGATCCTAACAAGGATAGATATGTATGAATACATTAAATAATAAAATATCTCTTCCTAATCTTGAACAAGGAAATAATTTGAATTTATTTTTCATGTCTTATTAAGGATTAAATAATTTATTTATTTTAGATATACCTTATAGTAGACATGAATAAGAATTAAATTCTAGAATAATAGTTTCCTAAAGGAAGATATCAACATAAAACTAAAGATTTAATTATCCAGCAAATTAAATACCAACAAAATTTAATTAAGCTTTTGTCTGCCTAAATGCTAAGGATAATTAAAGAAAAAACATAACCCAAATATCTAAGCTATAATTACGAACTCAACGTTTGTATATGGTCTCCATCAATTGGTCTGCAATTTATGAAGTCTTTTTCTAATATTATCGCCATCTGCTCTGTGGGGACAATAATCCTAAGAAAATAGCAAGTTCATGAGGGCGGACTTCTTAAAAATAAATAGTATGAACTAGAATGTGGTTTCCAATATTATCGCCACCTGCTTTGTGGGGACAATAATCCTAAGAAACTACGAAATTCAGAAGTTCACACAGAATTTATGAGATAACTTGATCTTGTTAGCTGCACATAAGCATTGTTATAGGAGTGTGTTGTAGAAATGCGACTCTTAAATGCTAAAGAGGTGGTCTTGCTTAGGCAATATTAGGCGGCCATGCCACTCTGTGGTCTCTGGACTATTCGTTGGTGTTGTGATCAGTAAAAATGTAAGATTTTAATGCTAATTAACTTCCTCTGGAGGGTACAAAATTTTAATTTTACAGTTGTAAGATTTTGAAAAGTTTTATGGTTAATCTAATCAAACATCTTACATAAGATTATGACAAATAGTAAATACTCTGTTTTGCAGTGCAAATCAAATCGTCAAGATGTCATTCAATCCTCTATCTGCAATTCTAAAAGAAAGTAAACTCGAGGGCCAAAATTACATAGAATGGAAACAAAATTTGGACATTATTCTTACAGCTGAAGAGTACAGCTTTGTACTCACAACCCCGCGACCTCCAGTGCCACCAGCTAACGCTGCGGAAGGAGTCAGAGATGGTACACAGACGGTGACATAAGGCGAAAGAGATGGCTAAGTGCTACATGTTGGCATCTATGTCATCAGTACTCAAGCATCAGCATTCTGCCATGGATACTGCCGTCGAGATTATGCAGAATCTCCAGAATCTTTTTGGTACTCAGAATCGAACGGCTAAGTCTCAAGCCTTTCGGAGTATCATGTCGAAGACTATGAAGGAGGGCTCGTCTGTGAGGGACCATGTCCTCGAGATGATGAGCTACCTCAACCAGATTGAGGTCTTGGGAGGGACGATCGATCCCGAGTCCCAAGTGACAATTATCCTTCAAAGTCTTCCCCCTAGCTTCCAGCAGTTCAAGCTCAACTTCGAGATGAACAAAAGGAACTACACCTTGGCGGAACTGTTGACTGAACTTCAGTCGGCGGAGGATCTTATGATCCAGGCTAAGGCGGCCATGATGACTTCGGCGCCTCGTTCCTCTGGCTCCAAGCCTAGCGCAGGAAAAAGGCAGGCACCGAACTCAGGACTGACCAAGATAGCTAAGGGAAAGAAGAAGAAAAGGGCAAACAAGAAGCCCACGGGGAAGTGTTTCAAGTACGGAGAGAAGGGGCATTGGAAGCCAGATTGTCCTAAACAGGGCAAGGCTACAGGTAATCACCAAGCTCAAGTAGTCGAGTCTTGTTTGACTTCGACATCAACTTGCACTTGGGTTACTGACACTGGAGCTACTGATCATATTTGTTTTGATCCTGACTTAATGCAGGTGACACGCCGGTTACGTGATCAAGAGATCGAAGTCCAGCTGGGCGACGCTACAAAAAGTGGCGGCCGTTGCAGTGGGAGATATTTATTTGCGTTTTAGTAGTGATAGATTTTTGAGTTTGAAGAACGTTTTGTTGATACCTTCTTTTAGAAGAAATTTAATTTCAGTTTCTAAATTGGTTTTTGATGGATATTCGATTTCTTTTAATGACAATTGTGTTATTAAGAAAGATGGTTCTTATATCTGTCGTGGTATCATGGAAAACGATCTATACACAATCACATCTACACAGTTTAACAATCGCAAATTAGAACTCAATACAACATCGAAAATTTCAAAGAAACGAAAGGAACCTTCAAGTTCAATGAACGAAATGTACTATGGCACCTTAGACTTGGTCATGCCAATGAAAGGAGGATCCATTCTCTTGTTCAACAAGATCTTATTAAAGATTTAGAGGAGGAACCTTTTCATAAGTGTGAGTCAGGCTTAGAAGGCAAGATGACCAAGAGGCCTTTTCAGGCTAAGGGCAATAGGGCCAAGGAAGTACTTGAGCTCGTTCATTCCGATGTATGTGGACCAATGACTACTGAGGCAAGAGGTGGTTTTCGATACTTCATCACATTTATTGATGACTTCTCGAAAATTGGATACGTCTATTTGATGCGCCACAAGTCAGAGTCTTTTGACAAGTTCAAGGACTTTAAGACTCTTGTGGAGAAGTATCATGGTAAGAGAATCAAAAGCCTACGATCTGATCGTGGAGGCGAGTACCTCAGTGCTGAGTTTTTGGACTACTTGTCGGAGTCAAGAATTAAATCCCAACTGACTGCGCTGGGCACGCCCCAGCAGAACGGCGTGGCTGAAAGAAGGAATAGGACCTTGTTGAACATGGTCCGGTCGATGATGAGCTATGCACGGTTACCTACTTCATTTTTTGGACATGCCTTGCTTTCTGCAAGTCACATTTTAGACAATTTACCGTCAAAATCTGTACCTACTACTCCTTATGAGTTGTGGACTGGGCGTAAGCCCAATCTAGCACATCTCAAGATTTGGGGTTGTCCGGCTCATGTATTGGAAAAGGATCCAACTAAGCTCGGATCAAGAACGGAGGTATGTTTGTTTATGGGTACCCTAGAGGAACGAAAGCATATGAATTCTTTAGTCTCCGAGACAAGAAAGTCATTGTGAGTACTCACGCGACATTCATAGAGGAAGACTATGTAATGAATCATAAACCCAGCAGTGAAGTGACTCTTGATGAGCTAATTTCTTTCACAAGTTCCATTAACCAAGAACAAGTACCAAGTGTACAAACAATTCCAGAAACTTCAACTTCTACTCCAAGTATTGTAGTGCCGCGCCGCAGTGGGAGGGTATCTTACGAGCCCGATAGATACGTTGGTTTGGGGAATCTATCGATCACTCCCCGGACGACAATGTATTGGATCCCTGGAACTTTGCGGAGGCGCTGGCAGATGTCGATCATTGCGAATAGGTGAAAGCAATGGATTCGGAACTACAATCTATGATAGACAAAGACGTCTACGATTTATCCGTCCTACCCGAAGGCTGTACTGCCATTGGGAGCAAGTGGATATATAAACGTAAACGTGGACCCGATGGACGAGTTAAAGTCTTCAAGGCAAGACTAGTGGCCAAGGGGTATACCCAAAATGAAGGTGTCGATTATGACGAAACTTTCTCCCCAGTGGCCATGCTCAAATCGATCCGGATACTGTTGTCTCTAGCAGCTTATATGGATTGGGATGTATGGCATATGGACGTTAAGACTGCGTTTCTAAACGGCGGTCTTGAGGAGACCATCTACATGGAACAACCCGAGGGATATGCCATAAAGGGCAAAGAACACATGGTTTGGAAGCTTAAGAAGGCCATTTATGGCCTTAAGCAAGCATCTAGATCGTGGAACCAGTGTTTCGATCAAACTATTCGCATGTTTGGATTCGAAAAATGGCCAAATGAAAATTGCGTGTATAAGAAAGTTGAAAAGGGAAATGTTGTGTTCTTAGTTCTATATGTAGATGACATTCTTCTAATTGGAAATAATAAAAAGATGTTGTCATCAGTACGAACATGGTTGTCAAACCAGTTTGAGATGAAGGATATGGGAGACGCGAGACACATCCTCGGTATCAAGGGTCTTCGGAATCGAGATAAGAAGATGTTGTGCTTATCTCAAGAATCTTACATCGACACAGTACTTAGCCGTTTTAGCATGCAGGACGCCAAGAAAGGTTTCTTACCTTTCAGAAATGGCATTCATCTATCTCAAGAGATGTGCCCCAAAACGCCGTCTAAGATACGAGTTATGAGAAGGATTCCATATGCTTCGGCAGTTGGAAGTCTCATGTATGCTATGCTTTGTACGAGACCTAATATTTGCTTTGCTGTTGGCAAGGTAGCAAGATATCAGTCGAATCCAGGCCAAGGACATTGGACTGCCGTAAAGAACATACTCAAGTACCTTAAACGAACTAAGGACTATGTTCTAGTTGTTGGGGTTTGGAGCTCCTTGCACACCGAAAGACTTGTACAAAACAAATAAATCAGACGTGAGATCTATTTGACCGATTACGAGATTAATCTATTCACATGTTAACACAGAATTGCATGCTAGAACGCAAATAATTCATGCTCATAGAATATAAATCCTAAACATGAATTCTATGGTTTAGAGTTACCTATTTGATTCTCCAAAGAACCGTCGATTGCTCGCGCCTTCTCCACGATGATCTTCAATACTAGACCACAGATCTTCTCCCGAACTGTATTCCGACATCAGGGTGGGCTGATCTTATCGAAATACTAGGACTCGAATAAAGAAGACACAAATTCCTCACGGAGGAGGAGAGAGAGAATTTTCGATCTCCTCTCTAAATTAGAGGGGGACGAAAATTTCATTGTGAAAATCCATTAATTCTTTGTCTCCTTTATTCTCCTATTTATAATAGTTCATATTGGGCCCAGTCAGGGATCTATGGAAGGCTTTGGATATGGGCTCCCCCAATTAGCTTTTTACTAATTAAATTGAACCCACAATTTAATACAAGCTTATATTGGAATATTAGGAGCAGCCACTACAGACGTAATATTGAACTCCCTCTCCAAATCCGAAATTACAAGTAATTCGGGTTCCACTCTGTTTATTATTTATTTCCCACGCTTAAGATAGAAATGTCCATTAATTAATTAAAGTCTGCTATGGACTTAATTAATTAACATTTTATTAATTCCCAGAGTGGACTTAGCAAGAAACACTTATTTATTATTCATGGAATAATTAAATTCCAACTGGCCAGTTTCCGAATAATAAAACCTTGTTCAAGCTCCTCTTGAGGACATTATCAAACGAGACTCACCTCGCGCACGATTCAACATAATAGCAATCCTAGCACCGCTAGATAATGATCACCACTACCCAATATACCTGGATCGTTGGGTGACGAAAAACCCGCACCTTTGGTAAGTCAAAGTAGTAGATACTCAATATCGTATGCTCAATGCTAACGTATGTAGATTAAGAAATAGATATTTATCAAGACCTCGTCTTTCAATAGATAGCATAAAGACTCGTCTTGCTGTTAGATCCATTCAGTGCTATACCACACCAACGTCATCTTATTTCAATAAGGCTTAGAAATAATCGGACTGACATTGCAACCTTTCACGATAGGTAGCCAAAGCCTATCTAGGTTGTGAAATTCTTTTTTTCTTTTGCAAAGCATTGCATAGAACCGACTGTAGTTACCTTAAAGTGGATGACGCCCACAACCAGTCTACTAAGCAAAAGACTTAGGCTTTGTTTACTTCTTATGCATTTAAATGTTTATAAAACATCTTATAAACGCACAAGCAAACACAATGTAATAATATACTGATTCTATTCGTGCGAAATGCTCGAATAATACTGAATCGGGTAAAAAGTGGATTGTAGAGTTTTTCCGAACACAAGCAAGATTCTATTCGTGCGAACTCGCTCGAAACATGCTTTTCAGTATACTAAACCTAACAATCTCCCACTTATACTCAAAACATGCTTTCGAGTATACCCACTGCCAAAAACTCTCCCACTTATACACAAAGTAGGTATTGGAGCTAGATATATCGAACTACCATTCATTTCACATCATGTTTGAAACATGTTGTCACAAAGACATTTTTCTGTGAAAAATCTGCTTGGTTGTTCTCTGATAATATCTTTTGCGTCACTATGTCTTTGCTGCGTACTTGATCTTTGATTAATTTCATCTCTCTATGTGATTGCTTAGCTTATGATCTCGTGTTCCTCTTGAGTTAGCCTTTGCTAGAGTAAAAATACTCATATGTATACTCAAACTTACGATCAAAGCTACTAGGAGTATACTCCTAATGTAAACACATAAACTAAGGATGACTTACTCGATCACTGATTAGTCATAAGACTTAGTCAGTGTAACCCTAAGGACATTGCATGAATGACTGGTAAACTAGAATATAGCGATTAGCCTTTCTCAAGTACTATGGTATATTCATTACCTCAATCAAAGTCCTTTGACATGGTTAATATGTTATATACTTGTTATGCAAAAGCACAACTAATATTAAACTTAGTACACATCATAGCATACATGAGACATTTATCTCCAGAACTAGTCTCATAATTCTTGATCTCACTAAGTGTCAAACGACACTTGACTAGAGACAAGACAATTCCATCTTGAAAGGTAAAAACCTTTTCATGGAATCTCCAATGCTAAAATGTTCCAAGCAATTTATGGATATAGGATTCCTAAGAGAATCTCAACATTCTTTCTAGCAATCTTGAAACACTTAGATGCTCAGAATGTAATTAGTTTCTCTTTAATCTTTTATCTAAACTGGGTAGACAACCAGTTTCCTACACCAGATGCCAATCTTAGTTGTTTGCAACTTTTGTAGATTTCATCATCGTAGTGTACCAATAATACCATATTTAATGCACTTTCAACTTTCTTGTGCTTACAAACACACTTAAAGGGCATATGTCAAATTCCAAACATTTGACAATCTTGATAAAACACATATACTCTGATTTAGATGCATGCCTAAGACCACCAAGGTCTTCATAAGCTTCCAATCATGTGTTGCTTGCCCTTTGTTACATACCCATTAGGATGTTCCATGTAGATGATTTCCTCAAGACTTCTATTAATAGAAAGCTGTCTTGACAATCGTAATACATACATTCTAATTTATGTAAGTTCTGATAGACAGTAGGATTGAACAAATCTTGGCACAACGACAGCGAGAAGATGATGTCTCTCTTTAGGCATAACCCATTGTCATTGTCTAGCCATTTACATTCGCTAGGAACGCTCCCACTACGACATGGTTCTTACAATCTTAGGTTCTGTCCTGAGAGTTATCACGCTGTTAGGCTTTTAGTTCCTCTCTTGATCTTCATACAAGAATTCCATCTTTGAAGATTACAGAACTAATAATCTTACATCATTTGGGACAACCTTAAAACATTCCCCAGTACTGAACTCCAATTACTTGGATACCTTTCCAACATGCATTGGAATAACATTACACCTTGAGATGTGCTAGACTAGAGTCGCTCTAGTCCACAACTCGTGTTTTGTAGAAGGTACCGATGTTGCTAGTTTCTTTAAGGCGTATCTCGTTGTATATAACGTTTATCCCATTAATGATAAGATTTTCATGAGTACAACTCATCACTTGATCAAACTTGTCTTAGTAAGACTTCGATTCCTTCTTACATAATTATCCCATTCTTTGAAAAAATGCTTGGATTCGTTAATGGAGATAGACTCCCACTATTGATCATAACGCTTTGCTCGTCTCCTTATTGGTGTAAACCATTCAGACTTGCTAGTCTTTCTACGTTGCACTTCTATTAGTATTCTGATTCAAATGATTCTAACTCATAGTGCATCGAATAGACATTCTCAACTTTCAAGCTATTTAACAAATTGTTAAAATCTTGATAGTCTAGATCAGTTTGAACAATAACTAAGTATTTTCTTGGCCTTAAGACTAAGAGCCATAAATACTTTATCATTCATTGTTTAAGAAGTTGATGTGCTGTTTAATACTCAATCTTGTTGCATCTATATTGTTTCAATCCTATGATGCCTTAAACATCAACCATAAAACAATAATTGAGTATTAACAGCTCCCACAGCAACAAAAACCTAACTGGATCAAGATCTCTTAGTTAGAAGTTGCATTGTCATGTAAGCCATTGTCCTTCTTTAAAAGAGGTCAATCCAACTTACAAAGAATCTTCACTCGCTTTAAACAAATTTTGATGACAATTCAGGCTCTCTCATTTCCATATCTAGTCTTTTGTTCAAATGAACTAAGACTTAGGAAAAATGTAGCCTATACGAATTTGTCATTTGTCATGTTACTTTCTTCTAACAGTAATATAACAACTAATATTCTGAAGGTTTTCTACTTTTCGGTTAAACCTTCTTTTAGTCATTTCTTATTACTCCAGGCGATGACTTGAGTCAGAAACTATTTGAGTGATCAAAAGATTCCTCAAAATATTCTGTCCCTTTAGGATATTCCAATCGAATCATCTTGACAAATTCTATTGATATCCATCTTTCATCGTCACTAACCAAGACTTGTCGTGCTACTTAAAAGAAAATAACTTGACCTTATTCCTTAAAGAACTTGTCAAGTACATGCAAAGGCATTCTCAAACAATCTTCGTGGAATTATGTCGAGGAAATGGAGGACATGAATCATTGAGTATAAACTCCAAGTTTTAGCGATGAGAATCTTATCCATTTTCATTTCCAGTCTACATAATTTTGGCATTTGAGTTCATTTCTTTAAGGATCGCAGACAAAATATGAATGACATATTGAAGATTTGGCATATAAACTTATTATCACATACTTATGCTCAATACATAATCGCAAATAACCACAAAATAATTATGTATCTTGCAACTGTAAAATTAAAATTTTGTACCCACCAGAGGAGGTCAATACGCATTAAAATCTTACAATTTTACTGGTCACAACACCGACGAATAGTCCAGAGACCACAGAGTGGCATGGCCGCCTAATATTGCCTAAGCAAGACCACCGAATTTAGCATTACAGAGTCTCATTTCTACAACACACTCCCATAACAATGCACATGTGCTGCTAACAAGATCAAGCTATCTCATAAATTCTGTGTGAACTTCTAAATCTCGCAGTTTCTTAGGATTATTGTCCCCACAGAGCAGGTGGCGATAATATTGGAAACCACATTCTAGTTCATACTATTTATTTTCGATAAATCCGCCCTCATGAACTCGCTATTTCTTAGGATTATTGTCCCCACAGAGCAGGTGGCGATAATATTAGAAAAAAGCTTCATAAATTGCAGACCAATTGATGGAGACCATATACAACGCATTTGTTGTAATTATCGCTTAGATATTTTATATGGTTTTTGCATAATTATCACATAAGCAGATAAAGCAAATAAAGCAGATAATCCACTTACAAAGATAAACACCAAATAAACAGATAAATCTATTTAATGCATGACATTTAAACACACTGAATAATTAACGATAATTATTTAATCTAGTCAAGGGAGAATCAATTAAATAATTATGTTTTATCTTGGATAATTATTATCCTTAATCATTTAGGATTTATCAAGATAGTGTTAAGTATCTAAATCCATTTAGGATCATTCTAGATTTTATTTCGATAAAATCAAATCCTTCAATTCAAGATAACGTTGATCTAGGATTATCATTATTTAAATCGTTCTAGGATATTACTAGATAGAAACGATTCCATCATAATCCATACGATAAATAAAATCCAACCAACCAAGATTTATACAAATCTTAATTCTATTTAGAATAGATATCTAGAATATATCATACATTACTTAGGATTTCTTAGATATATAAGTTTATCTAAATCAAATTAAATAAGGATTTTCTTATATATTATCTTTATCCTAATATATCTAGGATATAAATCTAAAAGATAAGGATAACATGGATTAATGTTTATTTTAATCCATCTAGGATTTGTCTTTAATAGAATTAAATCTATTAAAATCCATTGGATAAAATAATTTAATATAAATATTAATCCTAATCCATCTAGGATTTATTCTTTGAGTAAATCCATATAAATCCAAAGAATTAGATAATAGTATTATATTATAACTATTCATATCTATCTAAGATTTATCTAGGATTAAATCCACATAAATTTATAAGATAAGAATAAAATATTATATTATCACTATCCAAATCCATCTAGAATATATCTATGAATAAATTCATATAAACTCATAGGATACGAATAAAATAATATTATCATTATCTAAATCCAACTAGGATATATCTAGGAATAAATCCATTTAAATCCATATGATATAGATAAATATTAGATCATTACTTTCCAAATATAACTCGGATTCATCTAGGATTAAAATCCATATAAATCCATTAAATAAGGAAAAAATCTAATTGATCCATGATTTGATACAAAATCAAATCTTTTATAATATATAAAATCCATGAAATATATATTCAAATCATATTTCCATATTTATCTTGAATTATTTCTAAATTTGAATCAAAGGATTTAGAAACCATAATCAAACTTGGAAAGCGAAGTCACGGAACGAGGCCTAGCGATGTAGAACTCGAGTCTGGGAAACTGCCCGGGAAGGACTCCCACTCGAATCACAGCCGCTTCTCTCCGTCTCGGGCGCTGCTGCTGCGTCGTCGAACTCGAGTCCAGGAAACTGCCCGCGAAGGGCTCCCACTCGAGATTCGCCGCTGCTGCCTGCGTGACTACGTCACTGATGCGTCGTCCTCGTCACCGCTGCACGCACTTGTTGTGCTTTCGCGAAGACTTCCAGCCTGCTTCGACGCCGTTGCTCACGAAGGGACGCTGTCCTTCGAGCCTGGGAATTGCCCCGAAGGGCTCCCACTCGGACCGCCATCGTTGGCGGCGTCGTTTCTGCGGCTGCCGCTACTCCATTGTTGCAGCGGTCGCTGCTTCTGTTCAACGTCTCCGGCAACCCTCCAGGCTGTAAAATACACGCCAAGGCTGCTGGCCGATTGAACTCATGCGGTCATTCCCGAAAATCCATTTAAAATCCATGTGCATAATTATGTATCATAATATGGTTAATCTAACCATTAGTTAATGATTACAAAACTTAGATATTTGATTTTCACAATACATACACGCGTCAGGACTTTTACAAAGAATTTGAGAAATTAAACTCGTCAATATCCCATGACAAATCCACATACTAAGGGCTCAAATTCTTTCCTTGACGTCGTGGTCTGCGCATTCGTCGACGTGCAGCCCTGGCGGGAGCGCCGGCTGCACGTCCTCGTCGAATGTGAAGGGGTAGGCAGCGGAAGCGTGCATAAATATCCGATTACATGAATTTGATCTATTTAGCAGATTATTCAGACAAATTCTATTCGCGCAATTATCACATATATCATGCTCATAACTTGAATTAAAACATGTTTTAGCATATAAAATCCCTAAAACTTGCTTACTACAGAATTAGCCAATTTACCTCGTTGATTCAATCAAGAATTGATGATGGCTTGATCCGTCTCCACGTGAAGATCTTCAGTACAAGACCTCGGATCTTCTGACTGGTGTCCCGGACTATACGCTGATATTTGTGTGGGCAAATCTCACCAACGTACTAGGACTCGAATAATGGAAGACAGAAACTGCTAACGGAGGAGTCACAAATTTTGAACTCTCTCTCTCTCTAGAGGGGGACGAAATTTTTATGTAGAAAAAGTGTTTTCTGTCTCCTTTATTCTCCTATTTATATTAAGTCACAAAATGGGCCCAGTCACGGATCTAAGGAAGAATTGGATCAGGCCTCACCCAATTAACTTTTTACTAATTAAATTGAACCCATAATTTAATATAAGCTTATATTGGAATATTACAAGCAGCCACTACAGAAGTAATATTGCACTGCTTTTCCAAATCCGAAATTACAAGTATTCCGGATTTCCTTTATTTGCGTTCAATTCATTTCCCGCGCTTAAGATAGAAACATCCATTAATTAATTAATGTCTGCTATGTACTTAATTAAACAACATATTTAATCTCCAAGAGTGGACTTAGCAAGAAACTCTTATTTATTATTCATAGAGTAATCAAACTCCAACTAGCTAGGTTCCGAATAATAAAACCTTGTTTCGAGCTCCTCTTGTGGATGTTATCAAACGAGACTCTCCTCGCGCACGATTCAACGTAATAGCAATCCTAGCACCGCTAGATAATAATCTCCACTACCCAATATACCTGGATCGTTGGGTTACGAAAAATCCGCACCTTTGGTAAGTCACAGTAGTAGATACTCAATATCGTATGCTCAATGCTAACGTACATTGATTAAGAAATTATTATCAAGACCTCGTCTTTCAGTAGATAGCATAAAGACTCGTCTTGCTGTTAGATCCATTCAGTGCTATACCACACCAACGTTATCTTATTTCAATAAGGCTTAGAAATAATCGGACTGACATTGCAACCTTTCACGATAGGTTGTCTAGGCCTATCTGGGTTGCGAAATTCTTCTTTTTCTTTGTTCAGAACTGACCGTGTTACCTTAAAGTGGACGACACCCACAACCGGTCTACTAGAACAAAGACTTTGACTTTGTTTCGTTCTTATACATTTAAATATGCAATAAACAACCATTAAATGTAAAACATAACAATATTATGACAAAAATAATCTGTTTTATTCATTGGAAAATAACAAGTAGAGTTTTACAGTATCCAATCACTCGAAAGGTGATTTCTAGTATACAAAACCCTAACAATCTCCCACTTATACTTAAAACAGCTTTTGAGTATACAAAAATAATAGTGCACACGTCTAAATTTCTCCCACTTATACTGAAAGCGAGTTGAGGTCTTGAATGAGTCGAACACCCATCCCTTCAACGTGGCATTCGAACAGTTTCACCGCCAAAGCCTTTGTAAAAGGATCTGCCAGGTTGTTCTCTGAAGCAATCTTGACCACTTGTATGTCTCCTCTCTGCACTATATCTCTAATGATATGATACTTCCGCTCTATGTGTTTGCTCGCTTTGTGAGCTCTTGGTTCTTTCGAATTTGCCACAGCACCAGAATTGTCACAATAAATGGTGATGCTCTTGGGCAGATTCTAAACCACACCTAAATCCATAAGGAAGTTCTTGAACCATACTACCTCTTTTGCAGCCTCCGAAGCGGCAACATACCCGGCTTCCATGGTCGAGTCCGCGATGCATTTCTGCTTCATACTCTTCCAAATTACGGCTCCACCTCCTTAGGTGAACACATATCCTGAAGTAGATTTTCTCGAGTCCTGATCAGCTTGAAAGTCTGAGTCAGTATATCCCAAAGGACAGAGCTCGACTACATTGTAAACTAGAGCATAGTCCTTAGACTGTTTAAGGTACTTGAGTATGTTCTTTACGGCAGTCCAATGTCCTTGGCCCAGATTCGACTGATATCTTGCCACCATGCCAACAACAAAGCAAATATCAGGTCTAGTACAAAGCATAGCATACATGAGACTTCCAACTGCCGAAGCATATGAAATCCTTCTCATTTCCTGTATCTCAGATGGCGTTTTAGGGCACATCTCTTGAGATAAATGGATGCCATGTCTAAAAGGTAAGAATCCTTTCTTGGTGTCCTGCATGCTAAAACGACTAAGTACTATGTCGATGTAAGGTTCTTGAGATAAGCACAACATCTTCTTTTCTCGATTCCGAAGAACCTTGATCCCGAGGATGTGTTCCGCGTCTCTCATATCCTTCATCTCGAACTGGTTCGACAACCAAGTTCATACTGATGACAACATCTTTTTATTGTTTCCAATTAGAAGAATGTCATCTACATATAAAACTAAGAACACCACATTCCCCTTATCAACATTCTTATACACACAGCTTTCACTTGGGCACTTTTCGAATCCAAACTTGCAAACAGTTTGATCGAAACATTGGTTCCACGATCTAGATGCTTGCTTGAGGCCATAAATGGCCTTCTTAAGCTTCCAAATCATGTGTTCTTTGCCCTTTATGGCATATCCTTCGGGTTGTTCCATGTAGATGGTCTCCTCAAGACCGCCGTTTAGAAAAGCGGTCTTAACGTCCATCTGCCATACATCCCAATCCATATAAGCTGCAATAGACAATAGTATCCGGATCGATTTGAGCATGGCCACTGGGGAGAAGGTCTCGTCATAATCGACGCCTTCCTTTTGGGTTTACCCATTGGCCACTAGTCTTGCCTTAAAGACTTTAACTCGTCCATCGGGTCCACGTTTACGTTTATATATCCACTTGCTCCCAATAGCAGTACAGCCTTCGGGTAGGACGGACAAATCGTAGACGTCTTTGTCTATCATAGATTGTAGTTCCGAATCCATTGTTTTCACCCATTCGCAACGATCAACATCTGCCAGCGCCTCCGCAAAGTTCCAGGGATCTAATACATTGCTGTCCGAGGAGTGATCCATAGATTCCCTCAAACCAATGTATCTGTCGGGCTCATGCGAGACCCTCCCACTGCGGCGCGGCACTACAATATTTTGAGTAGAAGTTGAAGTTTTGGGAATTGATTGTACACTTGGCACTTGTTCTTGGTTAATGGAACTTGTGACAGAAGTCAGCTCATCGAGTGCCAATTCACTGCTGGGTTTATGATTCATTACATAGTCTTTCTCTAAGAATGTCGCGTGAGTACTCACAATGACTTTCTAGTCTCGGAGACTAAAGAATTCATAACCTTTCGTGCCTTTGGGGTATCCTATAAACAAACATACCTCCGTCCTTGATCCTAGCTTAGTTGGATCATTTTTCAATACATGAGCCGGGCAACCCCAAATCTTGAGATGTGCTAGATTGGGCTTACGCCCAGACCACAACTCATAAGGAGTAGTAGGTATGGATTTCGATGGTAAATTGTCTAAAATATGGCTTGCAGAAAGCAAGGCATGTCCCCAAAACGAAATAGGCAGACGTGCATAACTCATCATCGATCGAACCATATTTAACAAGGTCTTGTTCCTTCTTTCAGCCACGCCGTTCTGTTGAGGCGTGTCCGGCGCAGTCAGTTGGGATTCAATTCCCGACTCCGATAAGTAGTCCAAAAATTCGGCACTGAGGTATTCGCCTCCACGATCAGATCGTAGGCATTTGATATTCTTTCCATGATACTTCTCCACAAGAATCTTAAAGTTTTTAAACTTGTCAAAAGACTCTGACTTGTGACGCATCAAATAGACATATCCAATTTTCGAGAAGTCATCAATAAAAGTGATGAAGTATAGAAAACCACCCATTGCCTCTGTAGACATTGGTCCACATACATCGGAATGAACGAGCTCAAGTACTTCCTTGGCCCTATTGCCCTTAGCCTTAAAAGGCCTCTTGGTCATCTTGCCTTCTAAGCATGACTCACACTTATGAAAAGTTTTCTCCTCTAGACCTTTAATAAGATCTTGTTGAATAAGAGAATGAATCCTCCTTTCATTGGCATGACCAAGTCTAAGGTGCCATAAGTACGTTTTGTTCATTGAACTTGAAGGTTCCTTTCGTTTCTTTGAAATTTTCGATGTTGTATTGAGTTCTGATTTGCGATTATTAAACTGTGTAGAAGTGATTGTGTACAGATTGTTTTCCATGATACCACGACAGATATAAGAACCATCTTTCTTCATAACACAATTGTCATTAAAAGAAATCGAATATCCATAAAAAACTAATTTAGAAACTGAAATTAAATTTCTTCTAAAAGAAGGTATCAACAAAACATTCTTCAAAATCAAAAATCTATCACTACTAAAACGCAAATAAATGTCTCCCACTGCAACGGCCGCCACTTTGGTAGCGTCGCCCAGCTGGACTTCGATCTCACGATCATGTAGCCGTCTTGTTACCTGCATTAAGTCAGGATCAAAATAAATATGATCAGTAGCTCCTATGTCAATAACCCAAGTACAAGTAGATGTCGAAGCCAAACAAGACTCGACTACTAGAGCTTGGTGCATACCTGTAGCCTTGCCCCTTTTAGGACAGTCTGGCTTCCAATGCCCCTTCTCACCACACTTGAAACACTTCCCCGAGGGCTTCTTATTTGCCCTTTTCTCCTTCTTTCCCTTAGCCACTTTGCCCGATTCTGAGTTCGGTGCCTTCCTTTTTCCTATGCTAGGCTTGAAGCTAGAGGAACGAGGAGCCGAAGTCATCATGGCAGCCTTAGCCTGGACCTCTGCTGACTGAAGTTCAGTCAATAGTTCTGTCAAGGTGTAATTCCTTATGTTCATCTCAAAGTTGAGCTTGAACTGCTGGAAGCTAAGGGGAAGACTTTGAAGGATGATTGTTACCTGGGACTCGGGATCGATCGCCCCTCCCAACACCTCAATCTGGTTGAGGTGGCCTATCATCTCGAGGACATGGTCCCTCACAGACGAGCCTTCCTTCATTGTCTTCGACATGATACTCCGAAAGGCTTGAGACTTAGCCGTTCGATTCTGAGTACCAAAAAGATTCTTGAGATTCTACATAATCTCGGCGGCAGTTTCCATGGCAGAATGCTGATGCTTGAGTACTGATGACATAGATGCCAACTTGTAGCACTTAGCCATCTCATTCGCCTTATGCCACCGTCTATGTGCATCTCTGAGTCCTACCGCAGCGTTAGCCGCTGGCACTGGAGGTCACGGGGTTGTGAGCACAAAGTTGTACTCTTCAGCTGTAAGAACGATGTCCAAATTTTGTTTCCATTCTGTGTAATTTTGGCCCTCGAGTTTGTTTTTTTTGAGAATTGCAGAAAGATGATTGAACGACATATTGACGATTTGGTTTGCACTGCAAAACAGAATATTTACCATTTGTCTTAAACTTATGTAAGAAGTTTGATTAGATTAACCATAAAACTTTTCAAAATCTTACAATTGTAAAATTAAAATTTTGTACCCTCCAGAGGAAGTCAATACGCATTAAAATCTTGCAATTTTACTGGTCACAACACCGACGAATAGTCCAGAGACCACAGAGTGGCATGGCCGCCTAATGTTGCCTAAGCAAGACCATCTCTTTAGCATTACAGAGTCTCATTTCTACAACACACTCCCATAACAATGTTCATGTGCTGCTAACAAGATCAAGCTATCTCATAAATCCTATGTGAACTTCTGAATCTCGTAGTTTCTTAGGATTATTGTCCCCACAGAGCAGGTGTCGATAATATTGGAAACTACATTCTAGTTCATACTATTTATATTTGAGAAGTCCGCCCTCATGAACTTGCTATTTTCTTAGATTATTGTCCCCACAGAGCAGGTGGCGATAATATTAGAAAAAAGGCTTCATAAATTGGAGACCAATTGATGGAGACCATATACAAACGTTGAGTTCGTAATTATAGCTTAGATATTTGGGTTATGGTTTTTCTTAAATTATCCTTAGCCTTAGGGCAGAGAAAGGCTTGATTAAATTTTGTTGGTATTTAATTTGCTGGATAATTAAATCTTTAGATTAATGTTGTTATCTTCCTTTAGGAAACTATTATTCTAGAATTTAATTCTTATTCATGTCTACTATAAGGTATATCTAAAATAAAATAATTATTTAATCCTTAATAAGACATGAAAAATAAATTCAAATTATTTCCTTGTTCAAGATTAGGAAGAGATATTTTATTATTTAATGTATTCATACATATCTATCCTTGTTAGGATCTTAGATATATAAATATTAGGAAACTATTAAATTATTCTTATACATATCATCTAGGAATCAAAATAATATTATTTATTTCCGCAGATATAGAAAATAATAAAAATATTCCTTAAATCTAGATTAATATTAGGAAACTATTAAATTATTCTCATCCATATCATCTAGGAATCAAAATAATATTATTTATTTCCATAGATATAGATAATAATAAAAATATTCCTAAAATCTAGGCAAATCTTCCATGAGGATTTTATTTCTATTAAATAATGATATTTTAATGATATCTTTTAATAAAATAATTAAATAATCATTAAAATAATCCTTCATCGTTATCTCATCGTACGAGGTTCGCACGAACGATGAACGACGAAAATCCGACAGTTCTTCATCGGACCACGACGCATGCAACGTCTTGGCCACCGGCACGCAAGTGGCGCGCCAGCATCTTGGCCAGCGGCTCGTCGGGTGTCGCCTCCGTCTCGGCCAGGAGCGCGCTCGGAGGCGCGACTCCTCTCGGCCAGCGGCGAGCGCCCGTCTTGGCTCTGTGTTCCGTCAGGTGGCTCGAGCTCTCGGCCAGCAGTGCGCACGGTGGCGCGGCTGCTCTCGGCCAGCTCGGACCGCCCATCTCGGTCCATCTCACTCCAGCTCATCCCACTGCCCCAACCAGCGACACGCCAACAGGCTCGACGCTCTCGGCCAGGTGTTCCGTCGGGTGGCGCCGGACCTTCCGCCTAGGGTTCGGCCTGGCGCCTCAGCACCTCGGCACGTTCTCGGTCGAACTGCCGTGCCACTCCATCCGCCGTTTCGATCTCGACGCGGGTCCGCCTGGGTTTGCGGTCTCGGCCAGCGACGTGCACGAGCCCACGCGCCTGCGCGTCGCCTTATGACCGTGATCCCTCGGCTCCCACTCAATCGACAACCCTACCTCGTTCGCGGGTGGTGCGATCCATCTCGGTGCGAGCGCCGACGGATCGCATGTCTCGTACATTCGAGCAATTCAAGTTCATTGATTCGATAGTTCTTGAGTTCAATATGCATAAAAATTTAAACAAAAACACAAGAATTTAAATCAAACTGGACATGCATACATGAATTTTGCGAAATTTAAATCCAAATAATCATAGCCAAAACCTGGCTCTGATACCAATTGAAGGGGTTGGTAGCGGAAGCGTGCATAAATATCCGATCACATGAATTTGATCTATTTCGCAGATTATTCAGACAAATTCTATTCGCGCAATTATCACATGTATCATGCTCATAACTTGAATTAAAACATGCTTTAGCATATAAAATCCCTAAAACATGCTTACTACGGAATTAGCCAATTTACCTCATTGATTCAATCAAGAATTGATGATGGCTTGCTCCGTCTCCACGTGAAGATCTTCAATACAAGACCTCGGATCTTCTGACTGATGTCCCGGAATATACGCTGATATTTGTGTGGGAAAATCTCACCAACGTACTAGGACTCGAATAATGGAAGACAGAAACTGCTCACGGAGGAGGCACAAATTTCGAACACTCTCTCTCTAGAGGGGGACAAAATTTTTATGTAGAAAAAGTGTTTTCTGTCTCCTTTATTCTCCTATTTATATTAAGTCACAAATTGGGCCTAGTCACGGATCTAAGGAAGAATTGGATCAGGCCTCACCCAATTAGCTTTTTACTAATTAAACTGAACTCACAATTTAATATAAGCTTATATTGGAATATTACAAGCAGCCACTACAGAAGTAATATTGCACTGCCTTTCCAAATCCGAAATTGCAAGTATTCCGGATTTCCTTTATTTGCGTTCAATTCATTTCCCGCGCTTAAGATAGAAACATCCATTAATTAATTAATGTCTGCTATGGACTTAATTAATCAACATATTTAATCTCCAAGAGCGGACTTAGCAAGAAACTCTTATTTATTATTCATAGAGTAATCAAACTCCAACTAGCTAGGTTCTGAATAATAAAACCTTGTTTCGAGCTCCTCTTGTGGATGTTATCAAACGAGACTCTCCTCGCGCACGATTCAACGTAATAGCAATCCTAGCACCGCTAGATAATGATCACCACTACCCAATATACCTGGATCGTTGGGTTACGAAAAACTGCACCTTTTTTTAAGTCAAAGTAGTAGATACTCAATATCATATACTCAATGCTAACGTACATTGATTAAGAAATTATTATCAAGACCTCGTCTTTCAGTAGATAGCATAAAGACTTGTCTTGCTGTTAGATCCATTCAGTGCTATACCACACCAACGTCATCTTATTTCAATAAGGCTTAGAAATAATCGGACTGATATTGCAACCTTTCAGGATAGGTAGTCTAGGCGTATCTGGGTTGTGAATTTCTTCTTTTTCTTTGTTCAGAACTGACCGTGTTACCTTAAAGTGGACGACTCCCACAACCGGTCTACTAGAACAAAGACTTAGACTTTGTTACGTTCTTATACATTTAAATATGCAATAAACAACCATTAAAAGTAAAACATAACAACGTTATGACAAAAATAATCTGTTTTATTCATTGGAAAATAACATGTGGAGTTTTACATTATCCAATCACTCGAAAGGTGATTTCTAGTATGCAAAACCCTAACAGAATGTGCCCTCGTCATCATGCATTCAAGAAATTCACATAACATGAAATTAATCCACATAATCAGATCCAATAATTGACTCTGATACCAATTGTTGGGGTTTGGAGCCCCTTGCACAGCGGAAGATTTGTACAAAACAAATAAATCAGACGTGGGATCTGTTTGACCGATTACGGGATTAATCTATTCACATGTTAACACAGAATTGCATGCTAGAACGTAAATAATTCATGCTCATAGAATATAAATCCTAAACATGAATTCTACGGTTTAGAGTTACCGATTTAATTCTCCAAAGAATCGTCGATTGCTCGCGCCTTCTCCACGATGATCTTCAATACTAGACCATGGATCTTCTGACTGGTGTCCCGAACTGTATTCCGACATCAGAGTGGGCTGATCTTATCGAAACACTAGGACTCGAATAAAGAAGACACAAATTCCTCACGGAGGAAGAGAGAGAGAATTTTCGATCTCCTCTCTAAAATAGAGGGGAACGAAAATTTCATTGTGAAAATCCATTAATTTTCTGTGTCCTTTATTCTCCTATTTATAATAGTTCATATTGGGCCCAGTCAGGGATTTATGGAAGGCTTTGGATATGGGCTCCCCCAGTTAGCTTTTTACTAATTAAATTGAACCCACAATTTAATACAAGCTTATATTGGAATATTACGAACAGCCACTACAGAAGTAATATTGAACTCCCTCTCCAAATCCGAATTTACAAGTAATCCGGGTTTCCACTTTGTTTATTATTTATTTCCCGCGCTTAGATAGAAATGTTCATTAATTAATTAAAGTCTGCAATGGACTTAATTAATTAACATCTTATTAATTCCAAGAGTGGACTTAGCAAGAAACACTTACTTATTATTCATGGAATAATTAAATTCCAACTGGTCAGTTTCCGAATAATAAAACCTTGTTCAAGCTCCTCTTGAGGACATTATCAAACGAGACTCACCTCGCGCACGATTCAACATAATAGCAATCCTAGGACCGCTAGATAATGATCACCACTACCCAATATACCTGGATCGTTGGGTGACGAAAAACCCGCACCTTTGGTAAGTCAAAGTAGTAGATACTCAATATCGTAGCTCAATGCTAACGTATGTAGATTAAGAAATAGATATTTATCAAGGCCTCGTCTTTCAGTAGATAGCATAAAGACTCGTCTTGCTGTTAGATCCATTCAGTGCTATACCACACCAACGTCATCTTATTTCAATAAGGTTTAGAAATAATCGGACTGACATTGCAACCTTTCACGATAGGTAGCCAAAGCCTATCTAGGTTGTGAAATTCTTCTTTTCTTTTGCAAAGCATTGCATAGAACCAACTGTAGTTACCTTAAAGTGGACGACGCCCACAACCAGTCTACTAAGTAAAAGACTTAGGCTTTGTTTACTTCTTATGCATTTAAATGTTTATAAAACATCTTATAAACGCACAAGCAAACACAATGTAATAATATACTGATTCTATTCGTGCGAAATGCTCGAATAATACTGAATCGGGTCAAAAGTGGATTGTAGAGTTATTCCGTACACAAGCAAGATTCTATTCGTGCGAACTCGCTCGAAACATGCTTTTCAGTATACTAAACCTAACACTAGTTTACAATGCAGCCGAGCTCTGTCCTTTGGGATATACTGACTCAGACTTTCAGGCTGATCAGGACTCGAGAAAATCTACTTCAGGATATGTGTTCATCTTAGGAGGTGGAGCCGTAATTTGGAAGAGTGTGAAGTAGAAATGCATCGCGGACTCGACCATGGAAGCTGAGTATGTAGCCGCTTCGGAGGCTGCAAAAGAGGCAGTATGGCTCAAAAACTTCCTTATGGACTTAGGTGTGGTTTCGAATCTGCCCAAGAGCATCACTGCTTATTGTGACAACTCTGGCTGTGGCAAACTCGAAAGAACCAAGAACTCACAAAGCGAGCAAACACATAGAGCGGAAGTATCATATCATTAGAGATATACTGCAAAGATGAGACATACTAGTGGTCAAGATTGCGTCAGAGAACAACCTGACAGATCCTTTTACAAAGGCATTTGCCGTGAAACCGTTCGAATACCACGTTAAAGGGATGGGGGTTCGAATCATTCAAGACCTCAACTCGCTTTCAGTATAAGTGGGAGAAATACATGACGTGTGCACTAAATACTACTTTTGTATACTCGAAAGCTGTTTTGAGTATAAGTGGGAGATTGCTAGAGTTTGTATACTAGAAATCACATTTCGATTGATTGAATACTGTAAAACTCTATAAGCTATTTTCCAATAAATAGAACAGATTATTTTTGTCATAATGTTGTTATGTTTTACATTTAAAGGTTGTTTATTGCATATTTAAATGTATAAGAATGTAACAAAGTCTAAGTCTTTGTTCCAGTAGACCGGTTGTGGGCGTCGTCCAATTTAAGGTAACACGGTCAGTTCTGAACAAAGAAAAAGCAGAATTTCACAATCCAGATAGGCCTAGACTACCTATCGTGAAAGGTTGCAATGTCAGTCCGATTATTTCTAAGCCTTATTGAAATAAGATGACGTTGGTGTGTGAAAGAGCAGGTTTGTGTCAGGTGTCGTGTCGAGCATAGGATGTATCCTACTAATCAAGATGGAACCCCAGCTATGCCTGAACCTGGTATCAATAATTCCTCAACCCACTTCTACTGACTAGTATAGTGGACGTAAGGGTCGAATCTCACAGAGATGAATGCGCTTTGGGAATTTTGGTGAAATTCTGGAAAGGTTTGGTTAGCTACCACGCTTTGGGTTGAGACTTTATCTAGGCTGGAATTTAAGATGTAACTCTACTGACTAGGAGGCGGGGAGAAAGATGATTGGCATGTAACTGTGTACGTGGAAAGTGGGGAGCATAGGTTTCAAGAAATATATGGAAAGTACGAGTTTACTATAAAAGGCTAAACGGAATATCAGAGGAAAGTGGTAGTTAGGTGACTAGGCCTACAGATCTGAAAAGTGACAGCTGAAAAGTAAAGGACAAAAGTAAAAAGTGGTTAAAAAGCAAAAGTGGTCCAAAAGTTGGATGGAGATGTTATCTTCTTCAACATGAATCAAATCAGATCAGCGAATCCAGAATTATCACCATAGAAACACAAATTAATAACTTCATGAACACAGACCTAAAATTAAAACCTCAAATCAAAAGATCAAATACCGAAACTGCAACTAAACTTACTGGGTGACATGCAAGGTGCCAGAAACTGCGTAAACTAGGCTTTCACATTTAACCATTTCAGATTTAAAATCTACCAGCAAACTGAACTCAAGAACTCAGATCTATCAATTCGGAAATGGAAACATGCTCGCAACAACTAGAAATTACCGTAACTACTAGAATTAAGCTATCTAGGCAGAAAAGAACAAGATCAAACAAGAACCGATGCACAAAAAAACAACTTCATATCATAGAAACGTTTGGATCACAACTAAGACTGCAAAGTAAACAAATATTGAAAGTGCAACAAATCCAACGTAAGAAAACAAAGTGCGATTAACTAAGAAAGAAAATAAAGATTGTTTGCCACTCCGGGCGATGAAACAGTTAACACTACGAAACACGCTGACTGGAACGAAAGGATGTGGAACTCCGGTGAACTGATGAGCTTCAGGTGACCATGGCTGTCGGCGAGGAACAAGAATATGAAGGATAATGCTGAAGGATTGATCTACCGAATATAGATTGCTAACTAAGTGTAGGAGTGGATGAACTAATTCCCCTTTCTCTCTCCAAGTGGCTTCCTTTTATAGGGAGGCCTCCCTTGATTTTTAGGGTAGACTTCAAACATAAAATGACTCTTTTGCCCCCTTACTTGCGGCTGATCTTCCCAGCTATCCTTCTTTTCCATCTCGATCCTTTTTGGCATGCATACTAGTCAGGATAGCAACATCCTGACGCCCTTCTCACCTGAATTCTCCTAACATTCTCATACTGGCTAGAACACTTCCGTGCACACTTTAGCAACTGTTTTGCAGATATATTCCAATTATGCACATTATACTGACCAATAACCAAGGCCTAGAATACGACTTATCAGTGTGGTATAGCATTGAATGGATCTAACAGCACGACATGTCTTTATGCTATCTACTGAAAGATGAGGTCTTGGTAATTAATTTCTTAATCAATGTACGTTAGCATTGAGCATACGATATTGAGTATCTAATACTTTGACATACCAAAGGTGCAGGTTTTTCGTCACCCAACGATCCAGCTATATTGGGTAGTGGTGATCGTTATCTAGCGGTGCTAGGATTGCTATTACATTGAATCGTGCGCGAGGAGAGTCTAGTTTGATAGCATCCACGAGAGGAGCTCGAAACAAGGTTTTATTATTCGGAACCTACCTAGTTGGAGTTTAATTACTCTATGAATAATAAATAAGAGTTTCTTGCTGAGTCCACTCTTGGAGATTAAAATATGTTAATTAATTAAGTCCATAGCAGACATTGATTAATTAATGGATGTTTCCATCTTAAGCACGGGAAATAAATTACTTACTTAAAAAGGAAACTCGGAATACTCGTAATTTCGGATTTGGAGAGGCAGTGCAATATTACTTCTGTAGTGGTTGCTTGTAATATTTTAATATAAGCTTATATTAAATTGTGGGTTCAATTTAATTAGTAAAAAGCTAACTGGGTGAGGCCTGATCCAAATTCTTCCTTAGATCCCTGACTGGGCCCAATATGTGACTTAATATAAATAGGAGAATAAAGGAGACAGAAAAAAAAGATGAATAATTTTCATTACTCAAAATTTTCGTCCCCCTTAGAGAGAGAGAGTGTTCGAAAATTACTTCCTCCGTGAGCAGAGTTCTATCTTCGTTATTCAAGTCCTAGTACGCTGGTGAGATTTGCCCACACAAATATCAGTGTACAGTCCGGGACACCAGTCAGAAGATCCGAGGTCGAGTACTGAAGATCTTCACGTGGAGACGGAGCAAGCCATCATCGATTATTTATTGAATCAACGAGGTAAATTGGCTAATTCCGTAGTAAGCATATTTTAGGGTTTTAATATGCTAAAGCATGTTTTAATTCAAGTTATGAGCATGATACATGTGATAATTATGCGAATAGAATTTGTCTAAATAATCTGCTAAATAGATCAAATTATGTGATCGGATTTTACGCACGCTTCCGCTGCCAACCCCTTCAAAGTCATGCAAGATAAAATAGTCTCACAATGCTATGAACATGAACTATGCGTATCAACAATCAAGTCAACGGGGTATTCAAATTTCATCCACTAAAAGAAGCTAATTCAAGCACACCCAACAATAATTAATTCAAACAAATCCAACTCACAAATTCACCAACAAATTATCACAAGTATATCATCTCTCATCAAACTCCAATCTAAACTACCAAAATATATATACCAACAACAAATCCATTCAATGAAAGGATTCAAGATCAATGCTCAGAAATTACAAGAAGAACGTACCTTGAGTTGGTTGACAATTGAGCACAAGAACAATTTGATAGAATTCAAAGAATTTGAGTAGGTGATGTGAATTTGAAGTGTGGGTGTGTGAATTATGTGGAGAAAATATAATTTAAAGTGAGAGGAGGAAAGTGGATGCTAGGGTCAGAAAGAAAAAGAATGAAAGTAGGAGGAAACATACCTTATATGAAAATGCCGCGTCTGACTTGCCACAGCGGTCGCTGACTGCAGTCCAGCGGACCGCTGAGGATGGTCTGTCCTCACTGTTTGTCACGACCGCCCATACAAGGGTACCACAACGCGGCGATCGTGACCGACATGCATGGATAAAAATTTAAAAAGAACATCTTGATTAACTTAAAGGAAGAAAACAACTTAGTTTAAAGAGTTTAAAGTTAAATTTTTTTTAAAAAAAAGACATAAGGTAAAATACTTTTAAAAAGGACAACGGGAAAAATTAGACTTAGGAAATACATCAACTAACTAAAGTTGAACAAATACTTAACTTAAATCTCTAAGAATAAAATTTTCAAAAGACAACATAAACACTAGTTTAAAACTCATCACCACCATACATGTTCACACACAAAACATAAAGGAAAGATTAAGTCTTGAGTCATAGTTCAAGTTATAGCAGCGGAAAATACGGTTCAAGGAGAGTCAAGGACGACGCCTATGTATGACGACACAACGCATCCTAAGTACTTAAGCCAGCTCAACATCCACCGCAACATCCCGCTCAACCTGCACATAAGAAAATAATATGCAGGGCTGAGTACTTGTTGTACTCAATGGGCTCATGCCGAAAACATTTTAATAAGTTATGTCATCCATACCAGTGATCTCGAGTTTTATGTAGTAAGAAAATATCACGAGAAACACAAAAATATTCAAGTCTGGCCAGACAATTTATCTCCCCACTTTTCACATCAATCCATCAATCACAATCACAGTGCGACGAAAGTGTGGCCACACTATTCGCCCACGAGACCGGCCGACTTGCAAGGACGGCTCACGATCCCACCAGTGTGCACAGCCCGATAGGGTTTACGGCCCTACTCGGACCCGAATTCGTTTCACAACACAGCCATATAGCCTAACGAAGTAAACTCATACGAACTAGGCATCATGCACACAATCTCATAACAAAAACAACATGGCATGACATAACAGTTAAACCACCCTTATATCTCCACATAATATTTTTCGGAAAAGTAAAGAGGTTTGAAAAGAAAGCCCACCTCGTTCTCTTAGCAATTCACAACCCAACTTAGCAACTCTCGATCCTCGAGTTCACGAATACAAAACACCCTTGTCAATGACAACACAGTTAGCTTCCCACAACAACATATTACTATGCATGTCCTATCGATTCTCTCGTCGTTTTTCTCAAATTCCCGACCCAACATACGTCACAAAGATGGGAGAACACATCGTAACACATTTCAATTTATCACACGTGATCACATCATTTCAACACGTTCCTTGGACATACATGTATCATATAATACTTTTAAACATGAAAATAAGTGTCATTTTAACAGGGCAGAAAACTGGCAGAACTGCGCGACCGTATTGTAAAAATCACTATAAATTCACCCGAACTCAAAAGATGTTAAATTTTGGTCACAATACAGAGGACACATTCAAGCTCATTCATGAAAATTTTCACATCGAAATCACGTCATTTAGTCAGTCATATCACATATTAAACTCTCTGGTCGGAACATACAATTTCTGACAGTATTGCGCAGTTCATTTGAAAAATTCACCATAAATTCATCCAACGCCCAGAAAGGCTGAAAATTTACCACGACTCAGAAGACACTTCAAATTTTCATAGAGTTCAAGAATCACATCAATCGGAGGTAATTTGGTCAGTCAGACAGAAAATTAAACGTTCATGGCGAGAACTCAAGTTTCTGGCAGATTTGCGCAGTCAACTTCAAAAATTTATTAAAAATTCATTTTTCGATAAAAAGGGCTGAAATTCACACGGGACACAGAAAACACCTTGAAGTTTACTCAGTAAAAATTTCATAGCAAGATTCGTTCGTTTGATGGGTCAATCATAGATCGTAAGCCACAGGTCGTGCATCACAGATTTCTGGTTCAAGTTCGAAAATAGGGTTTCCATCTTCCACCACGCAAACACCGATTTCTCATGCTCGAAAACACATAATCATGCTTACAAGTTCCTCATACATATATTTGCACATAAACTCATATTATTCACCAAATATTCCAAACCAACAACACATGATTTCAAACGAAACACAATATCATCCAAGTTCTTACGAAAACACACTTTCCCCCGTTAAATCTTGCGATCTATCAATCCTACAACCACTACATGCATGTAGGACTCAAGAACATGGTTCAAACGGAAAAGGATGAGGAAAAGTGAGCAAATATACCTTCTTTGACAAAAATAAATCGGTAGAAGCAAAGAACGAAACGATTCTTCGGAGACTCTTGAAGATAACTTCAACGGATTGCAAGAACAAGGGTTGGATGGAGGATTTTTGGAGATGGGAGAGTGGGAGAAGAGGCGTGTGGTAGAGAGATTTGAGAGGTGGAGGCGGTTTTTTTTTTTGTGACTATGGTTAGGGTTTATTTGATTTTATGGCTAAGGTTTAATCCCATACTTAATTTAAATAATTAAAAAGAATATCTCCAAGTATGGAATAGGGGGTGGGCGTGTGGTATGGAAGTAGTGAAGAGAAAAATATTTAAATATTCCAATAAAATTGGAATATGATTTATATTTGGTACAATTTTTTTTTGGGAAAAGACTCTCACAAAATAGGTAACAAATAAATTAATTCCCCAAGGAAAATCATAGGTACATGGGCGAAAATTCATTGGCCTTAAAGACGGAAATAGTCAAATCCTAATTAAAATAGGATATGAAGGGATTTGACAACATACGGTTAGACTTAATTGGATTTTAAGTTCAAGAAGGGAAATTAAACAAGGCACCAATTAAATCTACAAAAATAATTCATCCTCCTAATTAATAGGGGATTTTCGAAAATCTCCAAGGAATAAGCTAAGGGTCGAAAATCATGTAGAATAAATTAGGGATAATTTGGTTTGGATTTAATTTGGATAAATATCCCAAAACAATTAATTAAATCCAAGAAAGAAAATATTAATTCCAACAATTTGAAGGGACCGAAAATTCCAACTAAAATGGCTAGGACAACATGCATGATCCCATTTAATTAATTTCCCATGTTGGAAAAATATAGTACATTATTCCACATAACTCACAACAATTAAAACTCGCATTGCTAACTCAACCACATATAAATTTAATTCCATAAATGATATTCCAAATTCAACAACCACATTAATGAGAACAAAAGTCGCAAATTTTCGGGGTGCTACACTGTTGGTGTTTGGAAATATGTAGCACGCCCTGATCGGACTTTAGAATCGCCAGCAAAATGAGTTTGAACACAGGCTGTCGTGCGCGACCAGGCCCGGCGGGCCGCTGGACAGCTCCAGAACTCTCTGGAATGGTTGCAGCGGGCCGCTGGGTTGCGCTTCAGTTCCAGCTTCCGAATTTTGACCTTTTTATGCTCTTTTTCTGCTTTATTTTGCACATTTCTCACAAAACACGTCAAAATATCAAAATGGATAAAATATGCAAATAATGGACATGTAATGCAATTTTAACACTCAAAACGAACCAAATAATGACCTCAAAACAGTGCAAAATCCGAGCGTATCAATAGTTTCGAAGGATCTCAAATCCTGGGTTCTTTTTCCTCTTTGCCTCTCTTTCTGCACAAAATTTGCATAAGTCTTGCGTGTTTTTCACCTCCCGGGCGGAATTTTCTAGACATGCAGGGTTCGTATACAGTCCATAACTTCTTCTATGGGACTCCGATTGAGGCGTTTAAGATACCCACGCGAAGCTCTTTCAAAGAGGAAGAGAATGATATGCATTAAGGACTAATTGGACTTTAAAATCTCCAGAAAAATTTTCTTGAACCAAGGCTGCTGCATATTCTACACATTCTTAACAAAATAGTCAAAATAATGAGTTTGAGAGAACTGTCCATAAATGGAAATGAAATAATTTTATGATACATACGAAAAAGGAAAGTGTCCTTATTTTTATAGAACAGGGGGAGCAATATATAAAAGTGATCCACATTTCACTAATTTTTTCCACTCACTATCCTTAACGAAGTTAATCAAATCCTTAACCAGTGAAATATGAGATATTTAATGCGGATAGGGGTATTTAGTGGGGAACGGATCCCCTGCAGTGGAGAAATCACAGCAGGGGCTGCTGTACTCAAAACATATCGTTTCAGAATCGGAGAACGGCGTCGTTTTGTTTTCACAATTCAATTGAAAGTTTCTTCCACGTTTTCATTTAACGCAAATTCCTCTCTTTTTCTGAATTTCTATTCTTTATTGAATATGGAAACTAAATCAATTTAATAAAAATAAGAAATCTGATGTTACGTATACAAATCTAATTATAAACTAAACTAATGAATAGCATTTGTGAAGGAGTTACAGAATTGTATTTGGTTAATTTGTAGTATAAGACAATGGGGTATGTATCCTTGCGATTAAGACCAAATATGTTCCCGGTAATGCATACCAAGTGCTCGAAGAAAAGACCAAGAGAAGTAATTTGCTTGGGATTTATTTAGAAATTTTAAAAAGTCTTGCCCACATTCCTACAATATCTATTTCATAAGTTCTGCCCACGACATTATTTTTTACATATGAAAAAGTGTGAAAGCCAATTCTATAAAAACAAAATAATAGTAGTAAAAAATAATGATTCCATGTTCGATAATAATATATGTAGAAAATATTGAACTAGGATTCATATGATCCAAAGAGGAATGAAATCAACTTCATAGAATGATTCATTGAGAATTACAAGAGAGAAAACTACACTATTTATACAAGAGAATGAGCTAAGTAAGTAAGCAAAATATCTTCTAACTAACTTCCCAACTAACTTATCCAAAATATCTAATGCTGACACGGCAGTGACATGGCATGCATGAGGTGGAAACGAGGAAGCTCCATGATGTCGACTGAAACACAGCTTGCATGGGAAGAAGTCGACATCAGTTTCATCATCTTTCAAAATATATATTTCCCAATATCATTTATAAAATATGCAATATATGGTTTGGGAAATGAGATACATACGTTCATGGAACAAATAAGTCGTTCTCTGATTTTTCATTTCTAAAATAAGTCTTCTCCCATTTCTCCAACTCCGAAACGCTGCGTTTTGAGCACAGCAGCTCATGCTGTGATTTCTCCACAGCAGGGGATTCATTCCCGTATTTAGTGACAATAGTGGATCCATGATGTAAAACTCATGGGTCGGACAATAAAAAAATAAATTATGTATAAAATATTTAAATAATTGTTATTTAAAAAATATAATATTTAAATAGAGTAATTTTTTGAAAGAGGATATTATCTTTTGTGCATTCTTATTAATATTCGTCTCACAAATTTATAATTTAATTGTTTGATAGTGAGTTCGTATTCTTTGTATTTTAAAGTATTCTTGTTTTTAATTTGTGATACTACATGTAATTAACCTACACTATTGTGTTGATTAATTTTTTAATTTGTTCTCAAAGTATATAGTAATAAATAATAGTAGTATCCAAATAGAGAAGAGTAATCCTAATAAACACCAAATTTTAAAATTGATTAACATTAAAGTAGTTTTCCTAAAAAAAAGAAAAAAAATGTTTTCTGTCTCATTTTTTATGCCCAAATTGAATCTCAAAAGTTAAAACAACGACGCATTTCTTCCCAAACTTGTCTTCCGGTAAAATCCTCAGCTCTCCTTTTTCTTTGTTCCAAATTTCCTATCGACATCTTATCTGCTTCTCTTATCTGCTTCTCTGTTCTTTATTATTTATCTAATTTTTAGTTTCACTGTCTTCTCTACTTGTCGGAGGCAGGGCTTTTGAGGCAGCAATCATGAACCTGTTTAGTGAATTCCCAATCTCGACGTTCTATCACTCCGGCGATTTAAGATTCTTCCACAGCCACAGCCACAGCCACTCGCGGTTAATTTCGATCAATTGGAAATGAATATAGGCGTATTCTCTAAGCTTCAAATTTCCCCACAGAAGTCCAAGTCATCGTTCAGGTTCTTGTATCTTTATTTATTGAGAATTTCAACTAGTACTGATTTCAATCTCATCTATATTTTTTAATCTTAAATGTGTATATTGGATTTGTGAACCAAGAATGATCGAATCAGGACTGCATTCATCCCGTGTGTGGAGCACAAGCGAGAGGAATTGCCTCTCTCTTCTCCAACTGAAAGGCCACCGCATACTCACCCTCCTCCAAATCCACGCTTTAATGCTCGTCAACGCGCTTCAAGGCAACATCAACCTCGCCACCAAGCTTATAACCGCCCTCTCCGCCGTTCCACACTGCGGCATTCCTCACGCCCGCTGCCTGTTCGATCAAATGCCCCACAAATCCGATGCCTTCCTCTGCAACACCATGTTGAAGTCACACCTCTCCTCCCGCCAGTTTTCTGTAGCCCTTAGGCTCTATGCTCATTTGAGGAGAGAACACGCCTTTGTGCCGGATAACTACACTTTCTCCACACTCTCCAAGAGCTGCGGGTTAGATTTATTGGCACGGGAAGGAATGGATGTGCACGCTCATGTTGTCCGCTATGGCTTTAACTCTAATTTGTATGTGATTACTTCTTTGGTTGATATGTATGGGAAGTTGGGGCTTATGGGTTTTGCCAGAAAAGCATTTGATGAAATGACTGAGAGGAGTTCGGTGTCGTGGACTGCACTTATCAATGGCTATATCAGGGGTGGGAATATGGATATAGCAAAACTAATTTTTGATGGGATGCCAAACACTGATAAGGATACTGCTGGTTTTAATGTGATGCTTGATGGGTATGCCAAGTTAGGACATATGAGATCAGCAAATATTTTGTTTGATGCCATGCCGGAGAAAAATGTAGTTTCCTGGACAATTATGATTGATGGATATTGCAGCAATGGAGGGGTAGATGATGCTAGGCGGTTGTTTGATTTGATGCCAGACAGGAATTTGTATTCTTGGAACGCAATGATTGGTGGATATTGTCAGAATAAGAGACCCCATGAGGCGCTAGTGTTGTTCGAGCTACTGCTTGCGTTGAAATTGTTTGAGCCGGATGATGTTACTGTTGTTAGTATTCTTCCGGCAATCGCTGATTTGGGTGCTCTGCATTTGGGGAATGAGGTTTATAAATTTGTGAAGAAGAAGAAGTTGGTTAGATCTGCAAATGTTTCCACAGCAATGGTTGATATGTTTGGTAAATGTGGGGAAATTGAGAAAGCAAGAAGAGTCTTTGATGAGGTTGCGGCAAGAGAGACATGCACATGGAATGCTTTGATTAATGCTTTTGCGATCAACGGGTGTGCTAGAAAGGCACTAGAGGTGTTTATGGAGATGAAGAGAGAGGGGTTCAATCCGAATGATATAACAATGCTTGGCGTCCTGTCAGCTTGCAACCATGGTGGATTAGTGGAGGAAGGAAAAAGTTTGTTCAGTAAAATGGCCTCATTCGGGCTTACTCCTAAAATTGAGCATTATGGTTGTTTGATTGATCTATTAGGGCCGGACATTTGGAGGAAGCTGAGAGATTGATCGAGAGCATGCCTTATAAGGCCAATGGAATAATTTTGAGTTCTTTTCTTTTTTGCTTGTGGTTATGCTAAGGATGTCACCAAGGCTGAAAAGGTGGTGAAGAAGGCAATTACTCTGGATCCATGTAATGATGGCAACTATATCATGCTGAGGAATTTGTATGCAACTGAGAGAAGATGGAGAGATGTGGAACAAGCCAAAAGAATGATGCTAATTGGAGGGGCTAAGAAAGAGGTTGGATGTAGTGCCATTGAGATCAATAGGCAGGTTTTGGAGTTTGTTGCTGGGGATAAGAATAAGCTCCCATATTTTGTCTTGGATCAATTGCGAATGCACATGAAGTTGCAGGAGCCCCACCTCAGTATATAGGTAGCAAAGCAAGTGCAGGTTATATCTTATACAGACACTAAACCATGAACATACACATCTTCTGAAACCATTTTTACATATGGAAGTTGCATGTAAAGAGCCGAGAACAGAAAATGTCCATTTTAGTAGTCACGAACAGCTCTATATGATACAGCAGCCGTCATGCTGGTGAGGAAATTTCTCTTATCTACGATGAGCTTTTCTCCAAGGGGAAAATTCTCCCCTTGAAGGAAAACTGCACCACGTTGTGCGACAAGCTGCTGGCAGGCGACGACGACTTTGAGGGACTGTCGGCCCGGGTGGTGAAGGGGGCGAGCTGGTGGAGGGAGAGGCTGGGGATGAAGAGATCATCCCATGTCAATGTGGCTAAGAAATCTGGTGGTGGTAAGAGCTTGGGGAGTATAGATGAGCTCAAGATTCAAGACATTATTGATGAGGCTGATGAGAATTGATGTGATTTTTTTTTCAAAGGTTAAGATTTGATCATCATCATCATGAGTGTGTAAAGTGATTTAGTGTTTTTTGGTGATTGTGATGCATGATTTTTCATGTCACTGTTTTTATTGAGTGTGAGTCAATGCTAGGATTGGTGTAAAGACGTATAAGGATCTATTTATGATGATCTATGTGTAGACAATTAATGTGATATGCAGCTAGTCTTGCCTTCCTTCCACATGTGTACAAATGTTTGGAGTTTAAGTAAGATCTTTTTGTTGTAATAATATGATTGTGGATCTTAGCTTCTTTTGAAGTGGATCTTGCTCTTAGTTGTCTTCTTTTTTTGTGTATGTTTTATGGTGGACAAAGAATTTTTTATTATTATTTAATCTTATAAAATGGTTAAATTATTGATATGTTGGCGCGCAAATCTTTTATTTCGTTGAAGGACGAGGCCCAACACTAGAGTCTTTCCTTTCTCAGGCAACTATTCCATGACTGGATCAAGAGCGGTAGTGGTAGTCCGCCTTTGTCCTTCTTTACCAGGGGTTGAACAAGCTAGATATGATCGCGTTCAAGAATACATATTCCTCGACTAGATATTAATCAAGTTATATACTCCCTGCATTCCCAAAGTGTATGAACATTTGGTTTGACATGAGTTTTAATAAATAATTGGAAAAGTAAGACATAGATAGAAAGAAAAAGTTTTTAAAGTATTGTTAGTGTAGAATGGGTCTTTCCTCATTAGAGATAAAGAAGATTCTAAAATTAGAAAGTTCCTACTTTTCAGGGACGAACTAAAAGGAAATAGTTCGTACTTTTCTGGGACAGATGAAGTAATATTATAAAGGTCAAAAGTGGTCCTAAATATATGGTTGAAATACAAAGTTGGTCCAAAACATTTACTTTTTGAATATCGGTTCCTAAACAAATGAAATTATTGTCGGATAGGTCGTTTTTTATGGTTCCGTTAAAATAAGATGTGTACGGTCTTTGTAGTTATCTTGTAATGTTTATTTTGTTTCCTTATTTTTGATCTAACTTATTGGTAAGACTCATTGCATACATTGACTTTTGGGTGATTTTATATGTTTTTGGAGAGATAATGCACAAATATGTGAAGATTAGTGTGCAGGACAAGTACTTAATAAGAGAAAAAAGTGGACGAGTCAAATAGAGGCAAAATGCAACAAAACAAGTGGCCTAATTGATCAAAAGCATACACATGGAGAGGCCGAGCTCCTAGAAGACATAAAGGGGGCAAAGAGAGGGATATGTCCTAAATCTCAAGGGCACAAACGTCAATCCTGAGGAGAAACCCTCAAGGGATAGGCTGCCAAGCCGCCCTATAAAAGAAGTAGAACATGAAGCAAAAAGAGAGCCCCCTTCATCTTTTACCTTAGTGCTTTAGTTGGCTGTTCGCATCTGCCATTTTGTTCTTCCGAATTTCACCCACGAAAGCCAAGTATTTCGTAGATAAGAAGTCATCCACCGCATTAAAAGTCCAGCCATTAAATTGTTCCGTACACCACTCTTTGGATTGAAGAAACAATTTCACTTTTTTATTTTGTTATTTATATTTGCACTTCCATTCGTATGAAGACATGTTTGATTTTAGTTTATTTGCTTTCATATTTATTTTTTCAAACTTCGTGACCTTTTCACAACTAGTTCTATCTTACTCATGTTTTCTAGGCTTATTCACTTCGCATTTGTTTTCGCTTGTGTTCGTTTTTCGTCAATTGGAAGCTTTCTAGATAGGTAGCTTTTTTTTTCATACAAAAGCACCCGGTGTGGGCTGGGGTTTAGGTGGGCCCCCAACCTGTGAATAAAATCAAAATATAACGTTCAAAAATATGATCGTAGCCCAAAAGTGACTAGGATCCAAACCAAGAACATGAGAAAGTAAACCGGAGGTCCCACAAGTCGGGATTCCCCATGCTATCAAATGTAAACTAGAAACTAAATAAACAAAAGGAAAAGTCTAGTATGTAATAATGATTTCTAGATAGGTAGCTTAATAAATCTGGAGTATTACGTAGTTAAGTCTGGTGATCAAGCAAGTTTTCGACTTATGTTTAGTTCCAGTTGATTAGTCGTCATTCCATGCTTGCCTAGGGTAGATCTCACATTTTAAGATGTTTTGATTTGTTGCTCTTCATGTTCATGTTGTTTTGTTAGTTGATAGTCCATGGATTACTCTGCAAATTGTAGCATGAAGAAGATAAAGTAGTTTGGATGTCGCTTTAGGAGATCTGATTCGGATCAGATTGTTGTCTTTTGTCTTTTGTCATTTGCACTTTTTGAGCTTTTTGCAATTTTAGGTAATGTACTTGTTTTTACTTTTTTGTGCATGTTCACCCTATTTAGGTTGTTAGCACAGAGCTACCTAAGTCAAGTGCTCTATTCTGTTTTGTTTCTTCTCTTCGCTATGATCCAAAAGTTTTGCATGCCCATTAAGTTTCGATCAACATTTTGCATTCGTTTTCCTGGTCGAGTTGATCAGTTTAGATTTAAGGTTTCATTTTATTTTTGTCCAGTGGTACTTAAACCACAATTGTTGTGTGGCAACAGCCAAACCCCCTCATGACACCCGAGTATAGTGTTCATGGCCTTTATCCATCTCTGCAGTATTCGACCCTTACATCCATGTGCTAGTTAGTTAGTAGAGCTGTGGGTTAAGGTTTTCTTTGGTAGCAGCAGTATGTCGCACCCAGTGTCTAACGATAACAGTCCAGCCTACCTGATCAATTGGGTGAATCACATGCACTTGCATACACGTAGACTGCTTAGGGTATGCGGTAAGCTATCGCATCATGTGACAATGCATATAACGACAACACGTGTGACCCAGATAACTGCAACAAGCTAGACTATTAAAGAAATAGGGAGAAAAAGTGGGTAAAGTATGAGGGAAAAACTTTCCAATTTTAGAAGTGAGACTATTTTTTTAGGATATCCCAAATTGAAAAAGTTAGATTATTATTCGTGGACGTAATGAGTATTTAATTAAATCTTTTTAGGTTTTCTTTTTTATTCTTTCCCGAATCGTAAAGTCAAATTAAGGAGAGTCTGGACACTATAAATAATACTCTCTCTGTCCCACAAGAATATGCATTCTTTCCTTTTTAGTTTGTCCCACAAGAATATGAACATTCTAGTTTTGTAAACTTATTTGTCTCTAATTAGGTGAGATCTATTTTCTACTAACAATACTTTAATTACCTTTTCTCTCTACCTCTCTCTTACTTTACCAATTTTGCATTAAAACATGTGTCGAACACAAATGCATATTCGTTTGGGATGGATGGAGTAGTCTTTAGAGAGTCAAAATTATTGAGAAATAAAATTTTATCTTTCTCTTCACGGTTCTGAACCCTAACACCTCAATTAAGGTAAATTATCTTCCATCTTTAAACTTATATCGCAATTCTCAAGTTAGGGGCTTAGGGCAAGTAAAACCAAACCCTAAGAATGGCTTTGTTTTCAGGAATAGTGATCAGGCCAAGTTTTGTGAGGAGAGTAGAGAAGTTTTGTTTTGTCGAAAAATTAAAGTTAATTTAATTTCTTTTTCATACATAGTCATAATCGACATGTTATGTTTTTGATCCATGTAGACATTTCGTTTTTCCACCTGAAAATAAAACATTGTCAGGAGACATTCCAACATGTCACATAATATTTTATTTGGGTGGAAACTGGTCTTGGTAGCTATTGCATACAAAGTCGGAGTTCATGACTTATTTCTGTCTATGTTTTAAGTTTATAGGAGATATTGAGATGCTTACAAATCAGCTCGAGGAATAGTCACTAGGCCCTCCGATGAATACCATTGGTAATTATAAAAAATTCATGTGTATAGAATTAGAGTCTAATACCGCCTAATAAAAATAATACTGTGAGATTTTAATTAAATCCTTTAATTGAACGTTTGGGCTTTATTCTAGAGCGACCTACAAAACTAGTACCCACAAAATGGAGTTTGAGCCATTTTAGTACCCAATATTTACAAAATTACTTTTTCAGTTAAAAGGTTCAATAAATTCCAAATTAAGTCTCGATTGTTACTATTCTACCATTTAGCTCTTGAGGGGTATATTTGTCCATTTTAATTTGATTTAAGGACCAAACTTATAATTTTTTAATGTTTATGTACTTCTTTTGTGATTTTTTAAGGACCAAAATTTTTGTGGCATTATTAATGAAGGGGTTGGCAGCGGAAGCGTGCGTTCTAACGGATCACATAAAAACTGATCTATTTAGCAAATTATTTAGATAAACTCTATTCGCGTAATTATCACATGTATCATGCTTATAACTTGAATTTAAACATGCTCTTCAGCATAAATAATACTTAAAACATGCTTGCTACGAAGTAAGCCAACTTACCTTGCTGATTCACTTAAGAATCGAAGATGGCTTGCGTCTACTCCACGTGAAGATCTTGAGTACTCGACCTCGGATCTTTTGATTGGTATCCCGGACTGTACACTGATATTTGTGTGGGTAAATCTCACCAGAATACTAGGACTTAAATAAAGAAGACAGAATCCTGCTCACGGAGGGAGAACAAAAATCGTTCATCTCCTTGGAATAAGGGGGGACGAAATTTTTTTAAGAAAAACAAGTGTATTTTCTGTCTCCTTTATTCTCCTATTTATATTAAAACACATATTGGGTCCAGACAGGGATCTATGGAAAAATTTGGATATAGCATCCCCAATCAGCTTTTTACTAATTAAACTGAACCCACAATTTAATATAAGCTTATATTGGAATATTACAGTCAGCCACTAAAGAAGTAATATTGCACTGTCCATCCAAATCTGAAATTACAAGTATTCCGGGTTTCCATTTGTGTGCAATTTATTTCTCGCGCTTAAGATAGAAACATCCATTAATTAATCAACGTCTGCTATGGACTTAATTAATTAACATATTGTATACTCCAAGAGTGGACTTAGCAAGAAACGCTTATTTATTATTCATAGAGTAATCAAACTCCAACTAGCTAGGTTCCGAATAATAAAACTTTGTTTCGAGCTCCTCTTGTGGATGTTATCAAACGAGACTCACCTCGCGCATGATTCAATATAATAGGTATCCTAGCACCGCTAGATATTAATCGCCACTACCCAAAATACCAGGATCGTTGGGTTACGAAAAACCCGCACCTATTGGTAAGCCAAAGTAGTAGATAATCAATATTGTATGCTCAATGATAACGTACATTGATTAAGAAATTAATTATCAAGACCTCGTCTTTCAGTAGATAGCATAAAGACTCGTCTTGCCGTTTAGATCCAATTCAGTGCTATACCACACCAACGTCATCTTATTTCAATAAGGTTTAGAAATATGCGGACTGACATTGCAACCTTTCACGTAGGTAGTCTAGGCCTATCTAGGTTGTGAAATTCTTATTTTTCTTTGTTCAGAACTTACCGTGTTACCTTAAAGTGGACAACGCCCACAACCGGTCTACTAAAGCAAAGACTTAGACTTTGTTACGTTCGCTTATACATTTAAATATGCAATAAACATCCATTAAATGTAAAACATCATAACATTATGACAAAAATAATCCGTTGCATTCATTGGAAAAGAATATATAGAGTTTTACAGTATTTAATCACTGGAAAGGTAATTTCTAGTATACAAAACCCTAACAGTCTCCCACTTATACTCAAAACAGCTTTCGAGTATACGAAATGGTAGTGCACACGTCTTAAAATTTCTCCAACTTATACTGAAAGCAAGTTGAGTTCTTGAATGAGTCGAACTCCCATCCCTTCAACGTGGCGTTCGAACGGTTTCACCGCCAATGCCTTTGTAAAAGGATCTGCCAGGTTGTTCTTTGACGCAATTTTGACCACTTGTATGTCTCCTCTCTGCACTATATCTCTAATAATATGATACTTTTTTTTACATAAAATTTAACTTCATATATCCTATATGAAGGAGGAAATTACAAATAAACTCCTATAGCAAGGAGGAAATTACAACTGATGTCAAGAGGACTCGAACTCGGTACCTCATACAATAATGTCTAAGCTCCTTGCCGCTAGGACAATGGCTCTGGACTCTAATGATATGATACTTCCGCTCATGTTTGCTCGCTTTGTGAGTGTCACGACCGCCCAAACTAGGGGTACTACAAACGAGGCGATCGTGACCACGGGATAACATTAAAGACAACATTTAAGGATAACATTTTATATGAAAACTTAATTAGCTTAAAGGAATAATATTTTAGTTCATTAAAAGTTTAGACAACAAATTTTTAGTTTAAAGAAACTTAATGTTATAAATTTATTATTAATTAGCAACGACTTATGGCAAAGGATTTTTCAAAAGAAGCAACGGAGAAAATAAATATTAAAATCCATTAACTTCCAAAAGAAAACATTTGGTTTAGTTCACGAAAAACCATTTCAGAGTAACAGGGTAAACATCAGATTAACGCCTAACACAATCAAACATGCTCAAACACAGTACGAAACAAAATAAAGTCTTGAGGCATAGTTCAAAAATATTGCAGCGGAAATAAGGTTTAAAGAGAGTCAAGGATGACGTCTATGTATGAAGACACAACGCATCCAAAATTCCTAGGCCAACTCAACATCCACCGCAACATCCCGCTCAACCTGCACATAGGGAAAAACATATGCAGGGCTGAGTACTTGCTGTACTCAATGGGCTCATGCCGAAAACATTTATACAGTTATGTCATCCATACCAGTGATCTCGAGTTTTATACGTAGTAAAGAAATATCATCGAGAACACAAAAACGTTTCATAGACTGGCTAGTCAAATAATCTCCCCATTTTCTCAACAATCCATCAATCACAATCATCAATCCACAGTGCGACGAAAGTGTGGCCACACTATTCGCCCACGAGACCGGCTGACTAGCAAGGACGACTCCCGATCTCACCAGTGTACACAGCCTGATAGGGTTTGCGGCCCTACTCAGACCCGAATTCGTTTCACAACACAGCCATATAGCCTAACAGAGTAAACTCAGACGAACTAGGCATCAGGCACACAATCTCAATCAAAACAATCCATGGCATGACATAACAAGTTAAACCACCCTTATAACACCACATCATATTTTCAGAAAATAAAAAGATTTGTAAGGAAAGCCCACCTCGTTGGTTTAATCAATTCAATATCCACTTAAGGCAACCCTCGTTCCTTGTGCTCACGTACACACAATAACCCTTGCCAATTATCACAACACAAATCAGCCTTCCAAAAATTCACATTACCATGCATGTCCTATTGTTCCTTTTATCATTCCCTGAATTTACCCATCCCAACATTCATCAACCTAAGGAACAACATGCCATAATATTTCTCAACGTGTCACACATAATCACGTCACAGGATACCTTCCCAAATCATACATGAATCATATAATTCATTAAAACTTGGCAACAAGTTATATTTCCACATAACAACAAATCTGGTAGAACTGCGCGATTTGTTTGTTAAAATCACCAAAAATCCATCCGACCTCATATGAAGCTAAAATTTTGGTCACAACACAGTAAACACATTCAAGTTCATCCAGTTAAAATTTCTCACTAAAATCATGTCGATTGGTCAGTCAAAATATTAATGCAACTCTCTGGTCGGAACATAAAAATTCTGGCAGCACTGCTCAGTTCATTTGAAAAATTCACCAAAATTTCATCTGATGCCCAATGAGGCTGAAATTTTCACAAAACACAGAAAACACTTCGAATTTCATCCAGTTCAAATAGAGGCCATTTGGTTGGTTAAATAGAAAACGAAACTTTCTGGGCGAGAATACAAGTTTCTGGTAGAATTGCGCAGTCGACTTCACAAATTTATTAAAAATTCATCTTTTGTCAAAAGGGGCTGAAATTTACACACCACACAGAAAACACCTTGAAGTTTACTCAGTTAAAAATTCGAACCAAAATAAGATCCTTTGGTCAGTCAAACACATGACGGAATCTACTGTCCGAATACCACAGTTTTCAGGTCTCAAAATTTCGATATTAGGGTTTCTTCCTAATTCAACCAAACACAATTTTTCATGCTTCCCACACACAAACATGCTTCAAAAGGTTCTCACAATCATGTTCTCATATAACCACACATCATTCACCAATGAATCATTCAAACTTTACACATACTCATTCACAATCGCATATACACAGTTTTTCCCATACAAACACAAATTCCCACCGATTAGTTTTGCGATCTATGATTCCTACACTCACTATATGCATGAAAGAATCAAGAACAAGGTTTCAATGGAGAAGATGAGGAAAATATTTAGTTATACCTTCTTGAATCGAAAACCAAACGGTAGAAGCAAAGATTGATGTGATTCGTCGGGAACTCTTGAAAATCAAACTTCAATGGATGCAAGAACAATGATGGTAGAAATTTTGGAGAAGATGAAGAGAGGGAGGAGAGGTGAGGTACGAAAATTATGAGGGAGAATGGGGGCTAGGGGTTAGTTTAGGTGATTATATAGTCCTAGGTTTAATCCCATAAATTAATTAATTATGGAGGAATAAATTAGAGGCCAATAAATATAATCCCACAATTAAAAAGAAGGCAAAATTTTGAAAATTAGGTTAATAAATTCAATAAGGAATTCATTTGGTATTTACTTGGAGAGCAATAGATTCACAATTTAGGAAATAAGTCAATGAATATTCCATAAACAAGGGAACAAAAATTCTCCAAGTAGGAAATAATGAGGGAAGGGGCGAAAATCTTGATGGTGTGCACAAGGAAATTATTTAAATCCTCAATTAAATAGAATATGATTTAAATTTGGTAATTTTTTTATAGGAAAAGACTCCCATAAAATAGGCAGCAATAAAATAGATTTATCCCAAGGAAATTAAGCTAAAAAAAGTGTGGGATAGAGACACAATAGAAGGAAAATAGGAAACAAATATATTCTCCTCTACAAATAGGGGGGCCGAAAATTGGCTTAATTAGCCACAAGGAAATAATGAAACTCTTAATTTAATTGGGGCGAGGGGATAAAATGTGGCAAGATTTAATTGGATTTAAAATAAATGAAGGAATCAACAAGGTACCAATTTTATCAAAGAAACTAATTCATCCTCTTAATTCAAGTCGAGGATATCCGAAACTCACAAAAATAATAGGTTAGAGTTCGAGTTTCATGTAGCACAATTTAGGGATAATTTGATTTTGATTTAATTTGGATGAATATCCCAAAACAATTAATTAAATCCAAGAAAATTTCCAATAATTGGAGGGGCCAACAATAGCCACTTTATTTGGCTAGAACAAGATGCATGATCTTTATTTAAATTGATTTCCCACATTAAATATAACTAGCACTTCATTCCAATTTCCCCATGACGATTTATTCCACATAATCAAACTCAATCACGTAGCAACAATTTAAATTTCATCAATTAAATTTCCAATTGACATATCTTAAATAAATGTCACAAAATTTGGGATGTTACATCCTTCCCCTCTAAACAGAAATTTCGTCCCAAAATTTGATCGTCTCACATAAACAACTCGGGAAACTTTTCTTTCATTTTATCTTCTAACTCCCACGTGGCTTACTCGGGACCATGGTGCTTCCACAACACCTTCACGGACGCTATCGACTTGTTTCGCAACTCTTGCACCTTCCGATCTAGGATTGCCTCGGGTCTTTCCTCGTAGCTCATGTCGGGGGTTGAGATCACTTCTTCTTGATGAATCACGTACTTGGGGTCGAACACGTACTTGCGCAACTGCGACACATGGAACACGCTGTGTACGTTCCCAAAACTGGGAGGTAACGCCAAGCGGTACGCTACAGGGCCTACTTCATCAATAATCTCGTACGGTCCTACAAAACGCGGTTTCAGCTTGCCCTTCACTCCAAACCTCACAACTCCTTTCGTCAGGGATACTTTCAAGAATACTTTGTCACCAACATCGAATTTGATTTTCGTTCGACGCACGTCAGCATACAACTTCTGCCTAGCTTGAGCTTCTTTGATCCTTACGCGGATTTGATGTATAATTTTGGTCATTTCCCTTATAGCGTCGGGTCCTAACATCTTCCTCTCGCCAACTTCATCCCAATAGAGTGGGGATTGACACTTCCTGCCATACAAAGCTTCATACGGAGCCATATCGATCGTCGCTTGATAGCTATTGTTGTAGGCGAATTCAACCAACGGTAGAACAGTTTCCCAACTTTCCCTTCGATCTAAGACAACGGCTCGCAGCATATCCTCAAGTGTTTGAATCGTCCTCTCTGACTGCCCGTCCGATTGTGGGTGATAAGCAGTGCTGGAGTTGAATTGTGGGCCCAATTCCCATTGCAAACTCATCCAAAATTTCGATGTGAACTTCGTATCGCGGTCGAATACAATGGTCTTTGGCACTCCATGCAAACGTACAATCTCACTCACATAGAGTTTAGCTAACTTGTCCGCTCCATAAGTAATCTTAATCGGTAAGAAGTGCGCGCTTTTAGTAAGTCGATCAATAATTACCCATATCGCAGTGTTGCCCTTTTGTGACTTCGGCAAACCCGTCACGAAATCCATAGCTAGATGCTCTCACTTCCACTCGAGAATTTCAAGTGGTTGCAATTTCCCATATGGTCGTTGGTGTAAGGCCTTCACTTGTTGACATGCTAGACATCGCTCCACATACGACGCTACGTCCCCTTTCATTCCATTCCATAAAAAATGTTGCTTCAAAACTCGATACATCTTCGTTCTTTCGGGGTGAGCTGTGTAAGGCTTGTCGTGCACTTAACTCAAAATCTCATCTTTTAGTGCCTCATCGCTCGGTACACACAAACGTTCATCGTACGTCAAAGCATTTTCCGCCTCCTCACGGTAGTGATCAAGCTTCTCGGCTCTCACCTTCACACGTTCTTCCAGCTTCTCATCACGTCGTTGGGCTTCTATGAGCTTGGTTCTCAAATCTGGCTCAATCACTAGTGTCGCGATTCTTCCTCCTACTATCTCGAGCGCTTTCACTATCTCCAATCTCATTTTGTCGAGTTCGCGAATCAACGCTTCCTCTTGCGTTAGGAAATAAGCCAATTGCGGTTGGTTCTTCCTACTCAAAGCATCGGCTACTACGTTTGCCTTGCCCGGATGATAGTGAATACCACAGTCGTAATCTTTCACGATCTCTAACCAACGTCGCTGCCGCATGTTTAGCTCCTTTTGCTCAAAGAAATACTTGAGACTCTTGTGATCCGTATATATTTCACATCTCACTCCATAGAGATGATGTCTCCAAATTTTCAGTGCATGCACTACTGCTGCTAGTTCCAAGTCGTGAGTCGGAAAATTCAATTCATTCGGTCTCAACTATCGGGAAGCGTATGCTATCACTTTCCCATCTTGCATCAACACACATCTAAGTCCTACTTTCGATGCATCAGTATAGACGACGAAGTCCTTGTCGGCTGCCGGTACAGCTAGAACAGGTGTTGTAGTCAACTTCTCTTTCAACAGTTGGTAACTCGCCTCGCACTCCGACGTCCAAACCACTTTGATTCCTTTCTACAACAGTTGTGTCATTGGTCTCGCGATTTTAGAGAATCCCTCGATGAAACGTCGGTAGTATCCCGCCAATCCCAAGAAACTATGGATTTCACTCGGCGTTTTCGGCGACTTCTGATTTTGCACAGCCTCGACCTTCACTGGGTCCTCTTGAATTCCATTAGCCGTCACGATAGGACCAAGAAAGTTCACTTGAGTCAACCAAACTCACTCTTACTGAACTTGGCATAAAGCTTCTCTTTTCGTAACGTTCCCAACACAGTTTGCAGGTGCCATCCATGTTCCTCCTCGTTCTCCGAGTGTACTAAAACGCCGTCGATGAAGACTAACACAAACTTGTTAAGGTACTCGTGGAAAACTCGGTTCATCAAGTCCATGAAGACGGCCGGGGCGTTGGTCAGCCCAAATGGCATCACGACGAATTCATAATGGCCATAACGAGTGCGAAAAGCAGTCTTAGGCACATCCTCTCGTCGGACCTTTAGTTGATGATATCCCGATCTCCAGTCCATTTTCGAAAATACGCCTGCTCCTAAAAGTTGGTCAAATAAATCATCAATCCTTGGCAGTGGGTACTTGTTCTTCAAGGTCATCTTGTTAAGCTCACGATAGTCGATGCACATCCTCATTGTTCCATCCTTCTTCTTAGCGAACAAACCTGGCGCTCCACACGGTAACACACTAGGTCGAATAAAATCCAAGTCTAACAGTTCTTGCAACTGGATCATCAACTCTGCCAACTCTTTAGGGGTCATTCGGTATGGCGCCTTTGATACTGGCGCAGACCCTGGTTCCAAATCAATAGTGAACTCTACATGTCTGTCGGGTGGCGGTCCAGGCAAAGCTTCGGGAAACACATCGGGAAAATCTCGTACTACTGCCACGTCTCCCACTTTCAAATCCTTCTTTTCCTCTCCGTTCAAGTACACAAGATACACCGGGCGCCCTTTTCTTATCATCGTGGTTGCTTGCAAAACGGAGATTATGGAGGCTCGTCGGTTCATGGAGATCCCATATAAGATAGTCGGCTCTTTGCCCGGGGCTTGAAAAGAAATCTGTCTCTCTTTACAGTGACTCGTTGCGTGGTTCTCGGTAAGCCAATTCATTCCCAAAATTATGACTACGTTCTCCAAAGGCATAACGTACAAAAGTTAGGCCACTACTCCTAATTCTCCTAACACAAACTCTATGTTCGAGCAAGTTCACACAATATCAATTAAACTTCCACTAGGTGAAGACAACCTCAAACCCAATTCAACCTGTCTACAAACACGTCCGCATAAAGTGTATTCGAAAAGCTCAACCTCACCCATTCCTCCAAGTGTAGCATTAAGAACTCGAAAATTGATCAAGCAGTCTTACTTGGATATGAATTGATTTCAAAATTGTAGCTACACTGCTGAAAGTGTCTTAAGCAGAAAGGTTGCAGAATTAATCAAGAAAACAACGTCTCTAGCTCGACTATTTCGGGTCTCACTAACTTGCAACAATTAGTTATGATCATCTCCACGGAGCTTGAAAGAACATAAGATAGATCATGAATATAGGGTGGAATCGAATTAAATCTCAAGTCTCGTAGTAGGCTACGAAGGTCAAAGGAACTTTTGAAAGAAAATCTAGTGGATTGAATTCGTTAAGGAAAGGTACAAAATGTAGGCCTTAACTTTGTTTTGTAAAAAGAAAAGTTATAATATGGAAATGATACGTATAGTGGAATAGAACCAAAAGAATTTCACTCTGTATGGAAGATCTTGAACAGACATGGTTACAGAATGAAAGGCTGAAAAAAATAGTTCGAAGAAGAATATCCCATAGAAAACATGTCTGTGAAACGTGAACATGTTGAAGGACATAACTGCAAGCAGCCTTAGAAATGAAGTTTAATAGCAAAGGCTCACAAGGTCAAAATATTGTTCGTAAATAATAGGTCAAGGAAGACTACAATCAATCCAAGTGTCGAAAATTATGCAGGCAACACCACTTTCCAAGAACTGAAAGTGAGTTATGACTCAATGGATGAAAAGAAATAATAAGCGTTACTTGCAAAGAGTGAGTGAAACAAGATGTTAAATAGACAGGGGCTCACGATTATTTGAAAGGTCTTGAAAGACAACTCCTTAGAATCCAAGTAAGAGCTGTTGATTAAAAAGTTCGTTCTAGCTTTTAAAATCGCACCTCCTCATTCATCTTTCGCGGGCCTGAAAGACAACTCCTTAGAATCCAAGTAAGGAGCTGTGGGTTCCACGCTGAGATTCTTCATATCGTTACTACTAATAATGATAGTCGGAATCCATATCTTCATAATATTCTTTGCACGTCATAAAAACCATTCTCTTAAAACATCGCAATTATACTCGCGCTCCCAGCGTGCTATAACAGTCATCTTCGTCGCACCACCACTTTTGACGCAAGAATGAGTTTACATCTTATATCACAAGTATGATCTCTCCCCGTTGTAGGATTAAATCATTTAGCATCTCCTCTTGAAGTTCTTTTTGTACGTAATGTCTCTTCGTATTCTCTTTATTCTTATCGTTCAGGAAAAACGATAGTGAATTTGTAATCATCTAATGGAGGTTGAATTCGCACTATATATTTCCATTTATCTTATCCCTCAGAAAAGTGATATTGTAGTTGTAACAACAAAGTTCGATATCGTTCGATCAAACAGACATCTTGGGCATTCTAGGTTTGCAACAAAGTTCATAGTATCATACTTTCTTCTACCAACACTTTCATAAATTACCTCACACCTTTACGTTCATAATTCATCACTTAAAAAATGATTCACATACCAAAAGATTCAACAAGCATAAACGTATATCGCCATGCATAACTATGTCATATTCCTCATACACTTCCAGATCTAAATTTACCCAAAAGAAACAAACTAACATGCTTTCATTCAAGGTTCAAAGATTTTCTAAAATTTTCAACAATTTCCCATAACATGTTATAGTTTTGTCAATCAAATTCCACTATGAACAACTAGTCCTTACCATTGTAAAACATCAACCTCAAAGTTTTTTTTTCCACATAATCAGACACCATGCACTTCACCTATATGTTTGAAACAAACATTTTTTTAAAAAAAAGTTACAATATTCTCAAAACAACTCATCAATCTTATACATCGTTCTCATATTTCATCAACAACTTAAAACATACCTCACTTTCCTTGGTTGAGCGTGATGCTTGGATGTTGAGCCTTCGTGACACTTCTAGTCAATAAGGGTTCACTAATCTAGACCTAAAGTGAAAGGAGACTCTCGGACCAGAGCGAAAGAACAAAGCTCTGATACCACTCTGTCACGACCGCCCAAACTAGGGGTACTACAAACGAGGCGATCGTGACCACGGGATAACATTAAAGACAATATTTAAGGATAACATTTTATATGAAAACTTAATTAGCTTAAAGGAATAATATTTTAGTTCATTAAAAGTTTAGACAATAAATTTTTAGTTTAAAGAAACTTAATGTTATAAATTTATTATTAATTAGCAACGACTTATGGCAAAGGATTTTTCAAAAGAAGCAACGGAGAAAATAAATATTAAAATCCAATTAACTTCCAAAAGAAAACATTTGGTTTAGTTCACGAAAAACCATTTCAGAGTAACAGGGTAAACATCAGATTAACGCCTAACACAATCAAACATGCTCAAACACAGTACGAAACAGAATAAAGTCTTGAGGCATAGTTCAAAAATATTGCAGCGGAAATAAGGTTTAAAGAGAGTCAAGGATGACGTCTATGTATGAAGACACAACGCATCCAAAGTTCTTAGGCCAACTCAACATCAACCGCAACATCCCGCTCAAACCTGCACATAGGGAAAAACATATGCAGGGTTGAGTACTTGTTGTACTCAATGGGCTCATGCCGAAAACATTTATACAGTTATGTCATCCATACCAGTGATCTCGAGTTTTATACGTAGTAAAGAAATATCATCGAGAACACAAAAACGTTTCATAGACTGGCCAGTCAAATAATCTCCCCATTTTCTCAACAATCCATCAATCACAATCATCAATCCACAGTGCGACGAAAGTGTGGCCACACTATTCGCCCACGAGACCGGCCGACTAGCAAGGACGGCTCCCGATCTCACCAGTGTACACAGCCTGATAGGGTTTCCGGCCCTACTTAGACCCGAATTCGTTTCGCAACACAGCCATATAGCCTAACGGGGTAAACTCAGACGAACTAGGCATCAGGCACACAATCTCAATCAAAACAATCCATGGCATGACATAACAAGTTAAACCACCCTTATAACACCACATCATATTTTCGGAAAATAAAAAGATTTGTAAGGAAAGCCCACCTCGTTGGTTTAATCAATTCAATATCCACTTAAGGCAACCCTCGTTCCTTGTGCTCATGTACACAAAATAACCCTTGTCAATCATCACAACACAAATCAGCCTTCCATAAATTCACATTACCATGCATGTCTTATCGTTCCTTTTATCATTCCCTTAATTTACCCATCCCAACATTCATCAACCTAAGGAACAACATGCCATAATATTTCTCAACGTGTCACACATAATTACGTTACATGATACCTTCCCAAATCATACATGCATCATATAATTCATTAAAACTTGGCAACAAGTGACATATCCACATAACAACAAATCTGGCAGAACTGCGCGGTTTGTTTGTAAAAATCACCAAAAATCCATCCGACCTTATATGAAGCTAAAATTTGGTCACAACACAGTAGACACATTCAAGTTCATCCAGTTAAAATTTCTCACTCAAATCATGTTGATTGGTCAGTCAAAACATTAATGAAACTCTCTGGTCGAAACATAAAAATTCTGGCAGCACTGCGCAGTTCATTTGAAAAATTCACCAAATATTCATCCGATGCTCAATGAGGCTGAAATTTTCACAAAACACAGAAGACACTTCGAATTTCGTCCATTTCAAAATTCACATCAAAATGAGGCATTTGGTCTGTCAAATAGAAAACGAAACTTTCTGGGCGAGAATACAAGTTTCGGGCAGAATTGCGCAGTCTACTTCAAAAATTTATTAAAAATTCATCTTTCGTCAAAATGGGCTGAAATTTACACACCTCACAGAAAACACCTTGAAGTTTACTCAGTTAACAATTCGTACGAAAATAAGATCCTTTGGTCAGTCAAACACACGTCGGAATCCACTGTCCGAACACCACAGTTTTCAGGTCTCAAAATTTCGAAATTAGGGTTTCTTCCTCATTCAACCAAACACAATTTTTCATGCTTTCCACAGACAAACATGTTTCAAAAGGTTCTCACAATCATGTTCTCATACAAACACACATCATTCACCAATGAATCATTCAAACTTTACACATATTCATTCACAATCGCATATTCACAGTTTTTCTCATACAAACACAAATTCCCACCGATTAGTTTTGCGATCTATGATTCCTACACTCACTATATGCATGAAGGAATCAAGAACAAGATTTCAATGGAGATGATGAGGAAAATATTTAGTTATACCTTCTTGAATCGAAAACCAAACGGTAGAAGCAAAGATTGATGCGATTCGTCGGGAACTCTTGAAAATCAAACTTCAATGGATGCAAGAACAATGATGGAAGAAATTTTGGAGAGGATGAAGAGAGGAAGGAGAGGTGAGACACGAAAATTATGAGGGAGAATGGGGGCTAGGGTTTAGTTTAGGTGATTATATAGTCCTAGGTTTAATCCCATAAATTAATTAATTAATTAATTGTGGAGGAATAAAATAGAGGCCAATAAATATAATCCCACAATTAAAAAGAAGGCAAAATTTCAAAAATTAGGTTAATAAATTCAAAAAGGAATTTATTTGGTATTTACTTGGAGAACAATAGATTCACAATTTAGGAAATAAGTCAATGAATATTCCATAAACAAGGGAACAAAATAAATTAAATCTTCAAGTAGGAAATAATGAGGGATGGGGCGAAAATCTTGATGGTGTGCACAAGGAAATTATTTAAATCCTCAATTAAATAGAATATGATTTAAATTTGGTAATTTCTTTATAGGAAAGACTCTCATAAAATAGGCAGCAATAAAATAGATTTTCCCCAAGGAAATTAAGCTAAAAAAAGTGTGGGATGGAGACACAACAGAAGGAAAATATTCACATCCCCAGTTAATTTGGCTTAGGTATTAATTTGGTATTGAATAAAGGGAATTCCACAAAATAGGAAACAAATATATTCTCCTCTGCAAATAGGGGGCCGAAAATTGGCTTAATTAGCCATAAGGAAATAATGCAACTCTTAATTTAATTGGGGTGAGGGAATAAAATGTGGCAAGATTTAATTGGATTTAAAATAAATGAAGGAATCAACAAGGTACCAATTTTATCAAAGAAACTAATTCATCCTCTTAATTCAAGTAGAGGATATCCGAAACTCACAAAAATAATAGGTTAGAGTTTGAGTTTCATGTAGCACAATTTAGGGATAATTTGATTTGGATTTAATTTGGATGAATATCCCAAAACAATTAATTAAATCCAAGAAAATTTTCAATAATTGGAGGGGCCAACAATTGCCACTTTATTTGGCTAGAACAAGATGTATGATCTTTATTTAAATTGATTTCTCACATTAAATATAACTAGCACTTCATTCCAATTTCCCCATGACGATTTATTCCACATAATCAAACTCAATCACGCAGCAACAATTTAAATTTCATAAATGAAATTTCCAATCGACATATCTTAAATAAATGTCACAAAATTTGGGATGTTACAGTTAGCTCTTGGTTCTTTTGAGTTTGCCACATCACCAGAATTGTCACAATAAATAGTGATGCTCTTGGGAAGATTCGTAACCACACCTAAATCCATAAGGAAGTTCTTGACCCATACTGCCTCTTTTGCAGTCTCCGAAGCGGCCACATACTCGGCTTCCTTGGTCGAGTCCGCGATGCATTTCTGCTTCACACTCTTCCAAATTACGGCTCCACCTCCTAAGGTGAACACATAACCTGAAGTAGATTTTCTCGAGTCCTGATCAGCTTGAAAGTCCGAGTCAGTATATCTCAAAGGAAAAAAGCTCGATTGCTTTGTAAAGTAGAGCATAGTCCTTAGTCCGTTTAAGGTACTTGAGTATGTTCTTTACGACAGTCCAATGCCCGTGGCCCGGATTCGACTGATATCTTGCCACCATGCCAACAGCAAAGCAAATATCAGGTCTCGTACAAAGCATAACATTCATGAGACTTCCAACTGCCGAAGCATATGGAATCCTTCTCATTTCTTGTATCTCAGACGGCGTTTTGGGGCACATCTCTTGAGATAGATGGATGCCATGTCTAAAAGGTAAGAAACCTTTCTTGGCGTCCTGCATGCTAAAGCGACTAAGTACTGTGTTGATGTAAGGTTCTTGAGATAAGCACAACATCTTCTTTTCTCGATTCCGAATAACCTTGATACCGAGGATGTGTCCCGCGACTCCCATATCCTTCATCTCAAACTGGTTTGACAGCCAAGTTCTTACTGATGACAACATCTTTTTATTGTTTTCAATTAGAAGAACGTCATCTACATATAAAACTAAGAACACAACATTCCCCTTTTCAATCTTCTTATAAACGCAACTTTCATTTGAGCACTTTTCGAATCCAAACTTGCGAACAGTTTGATTGAAACACTGGTTCCATAATCTAGATGCTTGCTTAAGGCCATAAATAGCCTTCTTAAGCTTCCAAACCATGTGTTCCTTGCCCTTTATGGCATATCCCTCTGGTTGTTCCATTTAGATGGTCTCCTCAAGACTGCCGTTCAGGAACGCAGTCTTAACGTCCATCTGCCATACTTCTCAATCCATATAAGCTGTTGTAGACAATAGTATCCGGATCGATTTGAGCATGGCCACCGGGGAGAAAGTCTCATCATAATTGACAGCTTCCTTTTGGGTATACCCTTTGGCCATTAGTCTTGCTTTAAAGACTTTAACTCGTCCATCGGGTCCACGTTTATGTTTGTATATCCACTTGCTCCCAATGGCAGTACAGCCTTCGGATAGGACGGACAAATCGTAGACGTCTTTTTCTATCATAGATTGTAGTTCCAAATCCATTGCTTTCACCCATTCACAATGATCGACATCTGCCAGCACCTCTGCAAAGTTTCAGGGTCTAATACATTGTTGTCCGATGAGTAATTCATAGATTCCCCCAAACCAATGTCTCTATCGGGCTCATGAGAGACCCTCCCACTGCGGCTCGACACTACAATGCTTGGAGTAGAAGTTGAAGTTTCTAGAATTGTTTGTACACTAGGTACGGGTTCTTGGTTAATGGAACTTGTGACCGAAGTTAGCTCATCTAGAGCCACTTCACTGCTGGGTTTATGATTCATTACATAGTCTTCCTCTAAGAATGTCGCGTGAGTACTCACAATGACTTTCTTGTCTCGGAGACTAAAGAATTCATAAGCTTTCGATCTTCTAGGGTACCCTATAAACAAACATACCTCCGTCCTTGATCCTAGTTTAGTTGGATCATTTTCCAATACATGAGCCGGGCAACCCCAAATGTTGAGATGTGCTAGATTGGGCTTGCACCCAGTCCATAACTCATAACGAGTAGTAGGCACAAATTTTGATGGTAAATTGTCTAAAATATGGCTTGCAGAAAGCAAGGCATGTCCCCAAAACGAAATAGGTAGCATTGCATAACTCATCATCGACCGGACCATGTTTAACAAGGTCTTATTCCTTCTTTTAGCCACGCCGTTCTGCTGGGGCGTGCCCGGCGCAGTCAGTTGGGATTCAATTCCCGACTCCGATAAGTAGTCCAAAAACTCGGCACTGAGGTACTCGCCTCCGCGATCAGATCGCAGGCGTTTGATACTCTTTCCATGATATGTCTCCACATAAGCCTTAAAGTCTTTGAACTTATCAAAGGATTCTGACTTGTGGCGCATCAAATAGACATATCCAATTCTCGAGAAGTCATCAATAAATGTGATGAAATATCGAAAACCACCTCTTGCTTTTGTTGACATTGGTCCACATACATCGGTATGAACGAGCTCAAGTACATCCTAGGCCCTATTGCCCTTAGCCTGAAAAGGCCTTCCGATCATCTTGCCTTCTAAGCATGACTCACACTTATGAAAAAGGTTCCTCCTCTAGACCTTTAATAAGATCTTGTTCCACAAGAGAATGGATCCTCCTTTCATTGGCATAACCAAGTCTAAGGTGCCATAAGTACGTTTCTTTCATTGAACTTGAAGGTTCTTTTCGTTTCTTTGAAATTTTCGATGTTGTATTGAGTTCTGATTTGCGATTATTAAACTGTGTAGATGTGATCGTGTACAGATTGTTTTCCATGATACCACGACAGATATAAGAACCATCTTTCTTAATACGCAATTGTCATTAAAAGAAATCGAATATCCATCAAAAACAATTTGGAAACCGAAATTAAATTTCTTCTAAAGGAAGGTATCAACAAAACATTCTACAAAATCAAAATTCTATCACTACTAAAACGCAAATAAATGTCTACCACTGCAACGGCCGCCAATTTTGTAGCGTCGCCCAGCTGGACTTCAATCTCACGATCATGTAGCCATCTTGTCACCTGCATTAAGTCAGGATCAAAACAAATATGATCAGTGGCTCCTGTGTCAATAACCCAAGTGCAAGTAGATGTCGAAGTCAAACACGACTCGACTACTAGAGCTTGGTGCATACCTGTAGCCTTGCTCTTTTTAGGACAGTCTGGCTTCCAATGCCCCTTCTCACCACACTTGAAACACTTCCCCCATGGGCTTCTTGTTTGCCCTCTTCTTCTTATTTCCCTTAGCCATCTTGGCCGCTCTTGAGTTCGGTGCCGACTTCTTTCCTACGCCAGGCTTAGAGCCAGAGGAACGAGGCACCAAAGTCATCATGGCCGCCTTAGCTTGAACCATAAGGTCCTCTGCAGACTGAAGTTCAGTCAACAGCTCCGCCAAGGTGTAATTCCTTTTGTTCATCTCGAAATTGAGCTTGAACTGCTGGAAGCTAGGCGGAAGCCTTTGAAGGATGATTGTTACTTGGGACTCGGGATCGATCGTCCCTCCCAAAACCTCAATTTGGTTGAGGTGGCCCATCATCTCGAGGACATGGTCCCTCACTGACGAGCCTTCCTTCATTGTCTTCGACATGATACTCCGAAAGGCTTGAGACTTAGCCATTCGATTCTGAGTACCAAAATGATTCTTGAGATTCCTCATGATCTCGGCGGCCGTTTCCATGGCAGAATGCTGATGCTTGAGTACTGAAGACATAGAAGCCAACATGTGGCACTTAGCCATCTCATTCACCTTATGCCGTCTGTGTGCATCTCCGATTCCTGCCGCAGCATTAGCCGGCGGCACTGGAGGTCGCGGGGTTGTGAGTACAAAGTTGTACTCTTCTGCTGTAAGAACGATGTCCAAGTTTTGTTTCCATTCTGTGTAATTTTGGCCATCGAGTTTGTTTTCTTTAAGAATTGCAGAAAGAGGATTTAATGACATCTTGACGATTTGATTTGCACTGCAAAACAGAGTATTTACTATTTGTTATAAACTTATGTAAGAAGTTTGATTAGATTAACCATAAAACTTTTCAAAATCTTACAACTGTAAAATTAAAATTTTGTACCCTTTCATAAGAGGTCAATACGCATTAAAATTCTACAATTTTACTGGTCACAACACCGACGAATAGTCCAAAGACCACATAATGGCATGGCCGCCTAATATTGCCTAAGCAAGACCACCGAGTTTAGCATTACAGAGTCTCATTTCTACAACACACTCCCATAACAATGTTCATGTGCTGCTAACAAGATCAAGCTATCTCATAAATCCTGTGTGAACTTCTGAATCTCGCAGTTTCTTAGGATTATTGTCCCCACATAACGGGTGGCGATAATATTGGAAACCACATCCTAGTTCATACTATTTATCTTTGAGAAGTGCGCCCTCATGAACTTGCTATTTAGTAGGATTATTATCCCCACATAATGGGTAGCGATAATATTGGAAATAAGCTTCATAAATTGCAGACCAATTGATGGAGACCATATACAAACATTAAGTTCGTAATTATAGCTTAGATATTTGGGTAACGCACAGGTGGCGCCTGCGTCTCGGCCATCTGGCTCGTCGGGCGTCGCAGACTCTCGGCCAGGAGCATGCGCGGTGGCGCGGCTCTTCTCGGCCAGCCGCGATCTTCCGTCTCGGCGCCATGATTCCTCGGGTGGCGCAAGCTCTCGGCCAGAAGCGTGTGCGGTGGCGCGCCTGCTCTCGGCTAGCTCGGACTACCCGTCTCAGCCTTCCGCTCCCACTACTCTGGCACACGTCGCACCTGGTGGCACGCCCGTCTCGGCCAGGAGCTAGGGCTCCATCACGGGTTCCTCTGCTTGGTGGCTCGCGGTGTCTCGGCGGCTCTCGGTCAAACCGTCATGCCGCGCTTGCCGCCTAGCGTCGACCTTGGTGCGTGCGCCGCCTAGGGTTTGGTCTCGGTCGGCGGCGCGCACGAGCCCTTGCTCGTCTGCGTGTCGCCCGTGACCGTGAACCCTTGGCTCCCACTCAATCGACAACCCTTTCTCGATCATGCGTGATGCAATCCGTCTCGGCGCGAGCGCCGACGGATCGCACTTCTCGTTCGATCAAAAAATTCAAGTTTCTTGATTCGATTGTTCTTGAGTTCATCATCCATAATAAATAAACAAAACACCAAGAACATGCTTCGTAATCAAATAACACATGCATACATTAATTTCGCGAAATTTAAATCCAAATAATTAGAGCTAAAGACTGGCTCTGATACCAATTGAAGGGGTTGGCTGCTGAAGCGTGCAGTCTAACGGATCACATAAAAACTGATCTATTTAGCAGATTATTTAGATAAACTCTATTCGCGTAATTATCACATGTATCATGCTTATAACTTGAATTTAAACATGCTTCAGCATAAATAATACTTAAAATATGCTTGCTACGAAGTAAGCCAACTTACCTTGCTGATTCATTTAAGAATTGAAGATGGCTTGCGTCTACTCCACGTGAAGATCTTGAGTACTCGACATCGGATCTTCTGACTGGTATCCCGGACTGTATACTGATATTTGTGTGGACAAATCTCACCAGAATACTAGGACTTAAATAAAGAAGACAGAATCCTGCTCACGGAGGGAGAACAAAAATCATTCCTCTCCTTGGAATAAGGGGGGACGAATTTTTTTTAAGAAAAACAAGTGTATTTTCTGTCTCCTTTATTCTCCTATTTATATTAAGTCACATATTGGGCCTAGTCAGGGATCTAAGGAAGAATTCGGATATGGCATCCCCCAATTAGCTTTTTACTAATTAAATTGAACCCACAATTTAACATAAGCTTATATTGGAATATTACATTCAGCCACTAAAGAAGTAATATTGCACTGCCCATCCAAATCTGAAATTACAAGTATTCCGGGTTTCCATTTGTGTTCAATTTATTTCTCGCGCTTAAGATAGAAACATTCATTAATTAATCAATATCTGCTATGGACTTAATTAATTAACATATTATATAATCCAAGAGTGGACTTAGTAAGAAACGCTTATTTATTATTCATAGAGTAATCAAACTCCAACTAGCTAAGTTCCGAATAATAAAACCTTGTTTCGAGCTCCTCTTGTGGATGTTATCAAACGAGACTCACCTCGCGCACGATTCAATATAATTGCAATCCTAGCACCCCTAGATATTAATCGCCACTACCCAAGTTACCAGGATTGTTGGGTTACGAAAAAACCGCACCTATTGCTAAGTCAAAGTAGTAGATAATCAATATCGTATGCCCAATGCTAACGTACATTGATTAAGAAATTAATTATCAAGACCTTGTCTTTCAATAGATAGCATAAAGACTCGTCTTGCCGTTTAGATCCAATTTTGTGCTATACCACATCAACGTCATCTTATTTCAATAAGGTTTAGAAATATGCGGACTGACATTGCAACCTTTCACGATATGTAGTCTATGCCTATCTAGGTTGTGAAATTCTTATTTTTCTTTGTTCAGAACTGACCGTGTTACCTTAAAGTGGACGACACTCACAACCGGTCTACTAAAACAAAGACTTAGACTTTGTTACGTTCGCTTATATATTTAAATATGCAATAAACATCCATTAAATGTAAAACATCATAACATTATGATAAAAATAATCTGTTGCATTCATTGGAAAAGAATATATAGAGTTTTACAGTATTCAATCACTCGAAAGGTGATTTCTAGTATACAAAACCTAACAATTAAATCTTTGTAGTGTTATCTAAAAATGAATTATTTAAATCTTTGTAGTATTATTTAAATTATTGCATTACAATGGAGAAATTAATATGCATTTGTAGTACTTCCTTCGTCCCACAAAAGATGTCACACCTGTGGGACAACACGAGATTTTAAGAGATTTTGTTTTATGTGTTAGGTGGAAAGAGAAAATATAATATTTATATTATTGTGAGAAGAACTTTTTCTAAAAATGGCAATGTGACATTTTTAATGGGACAAACTTAAAAAGAAAGTGAGACATCTTTTATGGGACGGAAGGAGTATTATTTAGAAAATATTGAATGTTTATTTTTAATGTATTCATTTTATTTTAATGCTGGATTGCAACGACAATTTGTAATTTGTTGGATACCGATTTTTCTATATGAATCAAGTTGTAATTTATTTTAACTTAAATTGAACTAAGTTGTAGTTTATGTTATGTAAATGACTTTATTTAGATTATTGTTGCAATCAAGCATTAAACTAAAATGAATCCTTTAAAAATAACCCATTCAATTTTTTTTAAATAATACTACAAATACATATTAATTTTCTGATTGTAATACAATAATTTAAATAATACTATAAATATGTTTTGAGATAATATACAATGATTTAATAATAACACAAAGATTTTTGGTCCTTAAAAAATCACAAAAGAAGTACATAAACATTAAAAAATCGCAAGTTTGGTTCTCAAATCAAACTAAATGGAAAAATATATACTCCTTAAGGGCTAAAGAGTAGAATAGTAAAAATCAGGACCTAATTTGGAATTTATGGAACTTTTTGACTAAAAATGTAATTTTATATTATATGTTGAGTATTAAAAAGGTGCAAACTTCAATTTTTGGATACTAATTTTGTAGTTCACTCTTATTCTAATTCGAGGATATATGGGTTTGTTGTTGGGTCAAGGTAAATAATTTGGATTTTGATTAATTGTTTATAAATAAAAAGAATAAGAATTTTATCATTATGTTTATCCTCCATGAAATTAGTCATCATTCCTTTGGATGTCACAAAATTTTGACAAACTTTCTTAATTTAAATTGTACTCCTACTACATTAAAATTTTCTTTTACTAAAATAATCTTATCTAATGTTTCTGAACGGAGCAACAAATTGCATACTAATAAATTATGTTTTTTCAAAATTCAATAAATGCGTGAAAAATGAAAGTGAATTATATCGATGTAACGAATTTCTTTTACTAAAATATACGTATTAAAAATTTCTTTCACTGAAATAATGTTATCTAATGTTTATGAAGGTAGTAACATTTCTTCTTATTTAAATATTTACGTGACTTTTAAAATATCATAGTAACAAAGTAATCCTTTAATTGTTTATTTGTTTTTTCCTATTATAACATCTCACGTATCAAATGATGTCACTACACAACATCTCTAGACTAAGTTTAAGTATTAGCATGCAAATCTCATATAGTAAAACATATGCATTTGGAAGAATAAAAAAAATGTTTTTTGAGGTCATTAAATAAGAGAAAATATTAAAATACTCCAGAAATAGTATGGAATCTCAACCTCCCAAACACATACTAGATTCATGCAAAACAAATATGAGTAGATTACAACCAGCAATGCTTTTATCTTTCAACAAAAGCTGATAAAAAAAAGAAATTATAGAACAAACGTCACAATATGAAAACCAGCTCGGAAATTAAAGACAAACTAAAGGTTTTTGCAGCACAAAAAAAAAACTTAAGAAAACATGATTTTATATAAATATATATGATCTATCCAGAATGTCCAATTCCTGGACTGTGACCAGGAGAAGTTGCTTTGGAGTTCCTGACTTTCACCTTCTTTTTATTCATTTTTGGTGATAACTTTTTCCTATAATTCATTCCATCTTTCTTGAAAACCCTCTCTCCTTTGATCTGCTTCATGCGGCCCTTACTCACGTGCCGGTTTCCGACGCCGGAAAGTTGCACTTCTGAGCAAGAAACCATCACCCAAACAAGTATGAGTGTGAGAAGGAATATTATTTTCATTGCCATATGCACCAGTTTAAGGAATTGTGTGGTACTACTTATATCTCTATTGCTATTGCTATTGCTATTGCTATTGCTATTGCTATTTATAGTAAGCGATGTCACTTTTTATTTAGCTTCACCTTCAAAATATTACGAATATGTTATATATTTATCTCTAATGTGCATTAAACAATTCAGCCAAAAATTTTCAGGTGACTTTAAACAACTTTTATTGATTTTTCAACTTTTAAAATTGTTTCATGTCCGTATCCTTAAAGTTAGTTTTGGTGCATAATTCTTAAAGATATATCAACTCACTATGAACTAAGTAAAAATAGAAATAGATACATTATATTTGTAAGGTATCTGATCAAATGCAAACTCCAAATATTGTATAAGCTCCAAACTATAATCTGGATCGTTAGAAAATGTCAATATATGACAAAATAGTAGCAACAAAAAATGTCAACACAGTGTCAATGGTTGAAGCTGTGTTGACATTGTGTTGAAACTGTGTTGATATTATTTTGTCAACTGTTGACATTTTCTAACAGTTCAGATCATATTTGGAGTTTAGAGTTTGTAGAATATTTAGAGTTGGTATTTTATCACTACCCATATTTATAATATTAAAGAATTTGAGTTAAAAAGAGGAGTATTATAAAATCAAAGTACGAGCTAATGTTTAAAATACTACCTCCGTCCCTGAAAGATTGTCCCATTTTTCTATTTCCGTCCGTCCCCAAAGTTGTCCCATTTCACTTTTTACTATTTTTGGTAGTGGACCTCATATTCCACTAACTCATTTCTACTCACATTTTATTATAAAACTAATATATAAAAGTAGGACCCACAATCCACTAACTTTTTCAACTCACTTTCCATTACATTTTTAAAAACCCGTGCCGAGTCAAAGTGGGACAATATTCAAGGCACGGAGGTAGTAATTGTTATTATACGCGCTATAATTTAAAAATAATCCTTTATTGTGAGTAAGTGAAAGCAATTTATTCGATTTGTTTGCTTATACGGTTGGAGATAGTGAGATGAAGATTTGGGACGTTAATATAATAATGTTAACTTGGATTCGGAAAAAAAATCCAATGTAATGTACGTACCACATGAAATTGATTCGAATTCTAAAACTAAATAACACTAATAATTTACTATAATAACAACAAAAGTAAAAGACACAACACAAAATACTGCTCGCTAAGTATAAATATGGAACATTTAGTTTCTGGCAAGATATTTTAGAGCATTAGCAATGACGCCCGTCCTGGCGGAATTCCGATCGGCGTGCCGGAAGTCCGCGCGGGACGTCCGCCATTGTGCAAGGGAGGCACGGATACGGACATCCGCTGCGGACACCGGAGTTCCGCGGCGTTCAGCGGATATCCGTCGCGACGTCCGTGCGGACGTGCGCCATTGGGTTGACTCTCACATACGTTCCCGGGGACGTCCCGATTATTGAATTAATTTCCTTTTTTAAATTGCGTTGTCCTTGGGGATGTCCGCCACTGTGCAGTGGGATGTCCGTACGATGTGGCATTCGCAGTGGGATGTCCGAATGACGTGGCAGGATGTGTTTTTGGGATGTCCGCGGGGATGTCCGCCTGGACATCCGCACCACTGCTAAAACTAAAAGTAATTTATGAGTTAATGACGAGGAAGTAATATAAGCGAGAAAAAAAAAGATGATATTGTTTCCATATTAGAAAAATATTTTATTTTTTTATGTGACAAAAGAAAATGTTTCTTTTTTACTGTTATAGTATATTAAAATATTAGAGTATGTAAGAATCTTGAGAATGATAAAAATTATAGTTAAAGGCTTGAAAATGAAATTCCATGAAAGTTGTCAAATTACTTTTATTGGGAAAAAATTCGTGTAAAACAAACGGACCCCAGAGCTCTTTCTTTTTTGAAGGAGACTATAACAATAAATTTAGGACAACAATTTCAGCACTATCATAAAATAAAGAACCCACCAAATTTACTTTTTACCAATTTTCTCTTTCTTGAATATAATTTTAAGAACAATAATAATTGTGTTCCATTATTTATTGGAAAGGACAGGTGCCCGTGCATAAATTAAGATTTTTTACAAGTTTGTTCGGTAGCCTTAGTTTATAGAAAAACTATTTATCAGTTTTTATGTGATTTCAAAAACTAGTAGGAGTATTTATCAATGAAGAGTAACAAAACGAAAATTGTGTTCAACACAAGTTGATTTTTGGAATGATACTATGTAGGAAAGTTTACTTGTAGTTAAATGGAAAAAGAACACTATGGAGGCTTTCCAGTTTTCATTGACAATGTTCGGTTTGCAAGATTGTATATCGAGATTAATTATTTAGTGTGTTTGGTTCATTAGATTTAATCTCACAACTCAATTCTGAATGGATAATATCATGAGATAATTAATCATAGTTAATACCCATCAACTAAAATAATTTCCCAACTCAATCATTTATATCTTGGTACTATTTTATCTAAGAAACCAAATACCACCATTATGCACCTAATCAGGACCAGCAGCCAAGCATTGCTCAATTCATATACACAATTAATAAAATAAAATTCATTTTAGTTAATCTACAAAAACTAATTCTTTTCATTCAAGGTAATACATACATTTTTCTTTTCATTTTACTCTCATCTATTTATCCATATTTAATTAACAATACTTAAATAATTTGTTTTCCTACATACAGTATCAATTTCACTTTAAAATGCGTGACGTCCAAAACCAAGACTATTGTTAACGGAGATGAAGAGAAATATTTGTAATTGAACCTTATTTCTGTATGTTAATGTAGAGAATACTCATTTAAGGGCATCCAATTAATGCATGCAGCCTTTTTTCACTACAGCAAAGTAAATGTTAGTAAAAATTTTGCAGCAAATATGTTCTTAAGCCGTCGTGCTTCAGTTTAGATTTCATCTGTAAAGGTCTCTGTATTTCATTTTGCTTTCAATTGTACATTAACAAGTCATTATTTGAAAAAATATCGACTGTTCCTCGTGCCTACAAAAAATATTTATGGAAAACACACTAGACACTATTAAAATTGTAGAAAAGTCTTGGAAAGATAGAACGCCGTCATATAATTAAGGAGAAATAATCACCTTTAATTTCCTATTGGGTTATGGTATTGATTTTAGTACTATGAAATGGAATTACATTACATGTCATTTTGTAGTTACCATCCTAATTGAGAAAAAAATTGTTTTGTCTAGAAAGAAATGTGTTCAAAACGAGCAAATAACTTTTCAAAGAGAGTGCCTTTCATTCATTTTTGCCCTTAAAAGCATCCGCAGCGGTGATGGACACACGTCCGTCTGTCCGTGCCAGTGGCGCGGCACCGCCTGCTCGCCGCTGGCGCGGCGCTGCTCGATGCATCGAGCACGTCCGTGCCAGCGAGCAGCTGACGTAGCGCGTTCTGATTGGCCAACGGAATTTCCGTTGGAAATTCATTTTTTTTTGTTTTTTTTAAAAAATTGAAAATAATACCAAAAATAAAAAAAATTCCAAAATATATGGCCGTTTTTTTTACCGTTTTTCTGGAATTTTTTTTATTTTTTTAATTTATTTATTCCCAAAATCATCTATAAATACACACATTCATCATCCATTTTTCACATCAAATCATCTCCCATTCATCTCTCATTCATATTTTTTCATACAACTTATCTACATCTTCCTCTCTCACTCAAACCCCCTCAAATGGATTTCACCAATCTCATTGCGGAAGCGGAGCGCGAAGAACAAGAATATTATGAACAATATCGTGTCGCCGTGAATACCCCCGCCCCTCCTCCTCGACCAACTAGATCAACTCGCCGCTACATCCATCGTGACCGGGAGGGAGCCAACGAAAGGCTCGTTGCCGACTATTTTTCCGACCAGCCGCGGTTTCCGGAAGATTACTTTCGGCGCCGTTTTCGCATGTCAAAACGCTTGTTTATGCGTATTGTCAACACATTATCCGCTCGTGTTGAATACTTTCAAACAAGTACAGCAACCGGTCGGCAAAGTCTCTCGGCATTACAGAAGTGTACGTATGCCATCCGACAACTTGCTACTGGGCAAACGGCTGACCTCTTCGACGAGTATTTGCATGTCGGTGAGTCAACTTGAATCCTTTGTCGGCGTTCGTTCAGTTTTCGGTGAGGAATTCCTTCGGGCACCCACCACCGATGATTGCCAACGGTTGCTTCGTCTTCACGAAATAGTCCATGATTTTCCCGGTATGCTTGGCAGCATTGACTGCATGCATTGGAGGAGGAAGAATTGCCCGACTACTTGGAGGGGGCAACACTTAAGCGGCCACAAAGGCGGAGGCCCAACACTTATCCTTGAAGCGGTCACTGACTACCGCCTATGGATTTGGTATGCATATTTTGGTATTGCCGGATCCAACAACGACTTGAATGTGCTCTATTATTCACCACTATTCAATGATGTTTTGAATGGTGTAGCACCGGCGATCGACTTCACCGTCAATGGAAATGCATACCACATGGGTTACTATCTCGCCGATGGTATCTAACCAAGGTGGTCGACTTTCGTGAAGACGCTCAGCAACTCGCAAGACCCGAGACGGGTTCTTTTTGCGCTCGGAAAGACGTCGAAAGAGCTTTTGGGATCCTTCAAGCCCGATTCAACATTGTGAAGATCCCGTCTCAGCTGTGGTACGTGAAAAATATCGCCGACATCATGTACACGTGTATTATCTTGCACAACATGATTATAGCTGACGAAGGACCGATGGCGGCTAGCTTTTACGACGAGGATGAAGCCGGAAGCTCAACCGCGAGGTCTCCCCCACGCCGAGGTGTGCATACGACGGTGGGCGAGAGGATCGAAATAAGGAACACAATGCGTGATACCCGAGCCCACATTGAGCTACAAGAAGACCTAATCAAACATATTTGGGCGAAATTCAGGCACGATTAGTGGGTTTTTTTAATTTTATGAATTTAATTATGTACTTTTTAATTTTTAGGATTTTAATTATGTAATTTTTATTTTTTTTTAATTTGTAATAGTATTACGGATATTTTTATTGCATTTTAATTTTATGGAAATATTTTTATTTAAATTGAATAATAGAATAGTAAGACCCTTGAGTTTGTCTTTGCGGAAGAGTACGGATGTAAGTGTTGTGCTCTTGCCTAAGAGCAGGGAGTAAAAGTGGATCCAGGCCCATATCCGTGCTCGTTGGCAAGAGCACGGACGAGGAGGATGCTCTAAAATCGCCGCCAACTGCTATTTGGCATCAAATTGTTCTTTTGAAATCTCTCAACTTTTCGTCACCGAATTGACCACTTGATAATTCGATTATTTAATTGCGTCGTTATTATGAAAATATGAATAATTTATGTACGTATAATTTTCCATATTTGAATAGGACTACTTAGGTGGCATGGAAGGAATGGTCAGTCCATTAGTTATATACATTTGAAATATCCAAATGAATATGGTCGATTACCTTGTTGTAATTAGGATGTGATATTCTTCTGTCTTCTTATTCTAATTATCTATTATTATAGTAACATTGTTAACAGATTAAGAATAATTATAATCTCATTAACCAGGTGTTCAAGGTTTAATATAATACTCCCTCCATCCCCAAAGAATATGCACTTTGGGTCCGATACATGTTTTAAGGAAAAATTGGTAAAGTAGGAGAGATGTAGAGAGAAAAGTAAATAAAATATTGTTAGTGGAGAATGAGTCATACCTTATTAAAGAGAAATGAATTTCTAAAATTGGAAAGTGCATATTCTTGTGGGACATATAGAGCAGTACTTAACACTTAATTATGACTACCTAAACTGAAAATAAAAAGGAAATAATATTCTAAATGAATACTACACAGAATTTTTTATTATCTTAAAAAGAATTTTTAATTCAAATTTGTGCAAGTCTTTCGTGAGATAATAATTATTTACAAGACTTGGAGTATTTGACTCTTCCACCAAAAATTAATAAATTTTTCTAATCAATCTTGAGCCATGAGGGAGAAAAGTAATTTATTAACGAAATAAATAAATAACTCACATCATAATGAAAGTTTCCTCATTAAAAAGATTCTTAGGCAAGAATATGAAAAGAAGAGGCAATCAAGTGCCTTGTATTATCACATAAGCATTTTATGAGGTCGTGACAGTCCAAAATCACATGAAATGGCAAACTATATTTGTATTAAAATGAGCCACATGGTTTTGTCTCCATGTAGTAAGAACCTTGATATTGTAAACTATAACATCTTTTGGAGATAACCACAAACATGAAAGTAGGGAGCCCTACCAAATCTTTGTATTTTAATGATGTTGCGATCTTTGCCTAATATTGAAAATAATATTTTGGGAAATAAAGTGCTTCATAAAGTAAATATAGATGCTGCTTCGAGTGACTAACTTGTTATTTATGGTCATGTTAGTTATGATCCTTTTCCTCTGTAATTTATTCCATCAAAGTCTACAACTTTTAATTTTTTGTGTATACAATATAATTTCATATTTTAGTCTATTAGGAAACAAATCATATAATGTTTGTTTGGCGAGATTTCAATCTAAATATTTAACTTGATACCTTGAATTATAAATCGTGTGGTACAAAAGTAATTTTCCTATATCAGATTAGTAAATTATATCAGGTCTGCAGAAGCATTAGAGAGATTCAAATCTACAACTTTTTATCCTCATGAATACCCACTCTATAACTACTATGGTCTATGCATATGTAAAGATGCATTCAACCAATTCAGTACATAGTATATGATACTCCTCTGTCCCAACTAAGTTGAGTCAAAACTTTTGAGCACGAAAATTAAGAAATTATGTTGAAAAGTAGAAGAGACAAAGAGAATAATGTATATGATGAAATAAAGTAAAAGTAGTTGAATGTTTTATTTTTTGTCAAAAAAGTAAATGACTCAACTTAATTGGGACATCCCAAAAAGGATTACGACTCAACTTAGTTGGGACGAAGAGAGTTTGGTAGAGGATCCTATTGGTATTGAGCTGGTTGCCGATGAGCAACCAGTGCAGGGGAGGAGGACGACGCCAAAGGAACGGTGGTTTGTAGGGTTTTGAAACAAAGAAATGCTTGAAATCTTTTTGGAAGCATGAGTTTGGAATTTTAGAGCATTTCCAACCATTTACACTAAACTCAAGCTCATGTTAGTGTAAATGCCCACTCAAATATGATTTACTCTAACCTTTACACTAAACTCAAACTTAAAAGAATACTAAACTCAAACTTAAAAGAATATTATCTATATAATGTTTTTTTACTACAAATTTGAAAACCTTTTGGTTTGAGTTAGTAAACATAAATATAGGCATTTTTTTTTTCAAAAACCAAAAATTAGATTGGTTATGGAGTACTATTGCAGCTAATTACTTATTCCATTTTGGGTTTTAGTGTATCCTTGGAGATGAAGATGGTATAAATGATTGTGAGCATAAAATAAGAAAGAGATCAAAATAGTTTCAAGAAGAAAATTGAGAATACTTGGAACACAATAACTTTTAAACTTGAAATTAAAATGACAACTACATAGCATAACACTCGAAAGAAATAAAAGACTCCGTAAAACTTGATCTAGCCTGATCTAAAATAACTAAATTCAAAACATAATAATCTTGTTCAAAGTGGAAAACAACAAATGCCACAAGCCCACAAGCTTCGACGACTTAAACAAACAAACAAACTAAATAAAATTGAAGTGCCTACTTGAATCAACTAACCCATAACTAATTTATGCAAGCAATAAAAGAAAACAATTATCAACATGGAACTAAACTCATTACGAAACTTAATCTGAAAATGAATTAACCTAAACAATTTATGCTAGGCACAACACTAACTAGCTGTCAAGTATCAATAAATACATTAAACTCGAATATTTGAGAAAATTAAACTTGCATTAAATTAACAATCTCCATTCAACTTCTTATTTAGATGGACAAGCTAATTAAACACAAATAAATTGTAAGTTACTAATTTAGTTAGATTTTGTATGGTTTTACAGAGGTAGTCTTGCATGATTTCGATCGTATTTTGTCTATTAATGAGCATAATTATGACTACTTCTCTATTAATATTGGTATTTAACGATTTTGTGAAGAATGTGTAAAAAAGATTCGGAATAGGTACTAAAAGGTGAGAGAGAGGCTCCGGGGTCGAAAATGTGGTAAACATCGTACACAGTCAGCGTGTTGCCGGGTTCGCACCATAAGCGAACCCAATGATCAGCTTGAATTGTCTAGGAAAACACAAAACAAAGTTAGCGGGTCTCTGACTTTGCATGAAGACCAACCTGGCGATTTGCCAGAAATGCAGGGAAATGTCAAACAAGACCAGCGAGTTGCCAACTTCGCCAGTTTACGAACCCGACGACTCACCGGTAATGACCGCCTCTGCGCACTAAAATTCATCCTAAGTATAAAAAATCCATGGCATGCTTCCCCACACACATTCTGAAGCCTACACGCCCCAAAATGCACATTTTCACCTTGGAAAGAAATGAAGAACGAGCACGAAACAAGTATTCATTGCAAGATTGAAGACGGAGCTTCCAGTTCGACTATTCTATTTCCAAGAGTTCTTATTTTAGTTTTTATTTATTTCTAAACAATGTTCGTTGAATATGAAGGGGTTGGCAGCGGAAGCATACATAAATCAATTACATAATAATTCAGATCTATTTAGCACATTATTTAGACAAATTCTATTCGCGCAATTATCTCATGTATCATGCTCATAACTTGAATTAAATCATGCTTTAGCGTAATTGAAACCTAAAACATGCTTTCTACGGATTAGCCAATTTACCTTGAGGATTCTCCAAAGAATCGAAGATAGCTAGCCCATTCTCCACGTGAAGATCTTGAGTATTAAACCACAGATCTTTTGACTGGTTCTCGGACTGTACGCTGATATCAGTGTGGGTTGATCTAACCAGAATACTAGGATTTAAATAAAGTAGACATAAATTCTATATGCAAGGAGGAGAGCTAAAGGGAAAATTTCGTCCCTCACACTATAGGAGAGGGGGACGAAAATTAAGCAATAAAATTAAGTGTATTTTCTGTCTCCTCTATTCTCCTATTTATATTAAGTCACATATTGGGCTGATGAGTCTCGTTCTCGGCCTTGGTTACTGGTCAGTATAAGGTGTTTTATTGGATAATATCTGCAAAATAGCTGCTAAAGTGTGCAGGTTGAAGTACTAAATCAGGAGGAAAGGTTCAGAAGGAATTCGAGTGAAAAAGCTGCGAAAAGTGTGCAAACTGGTTAGTATGACCATAAAATACGCAAACTGGTCAGGATGGATGCTACAGAACTGGACACGAGAAGGAAGGACTTGCTTGGAATAATCACCTATCTAAAGAAGGGAAAAATTGTCATTCCACATGAAGAGAAAGCCCTAGAAATTAGGGCAAGCCACCCTATAAATAGGAGTTGAACATAAAGACTGGGGAAATTTTGACACCACTTCACTTAGGACTTATCATCACTACTACATCACTTTTGAGGAGAATAGCTCCACTAGCTCTTAGTTCCATCTAAATCCAGCAGCCTGACTTGAAGATTCAGGCCACCTGCCGGCGAGGAGCATCATGCCTGATTCATTGCAGCCGCCGTAGTTCCAGAAATACCTCCAGTTTAAGTTTTCAATGAGCCAAATAATCTTTTACTTGCTTTGTTTTTAAGATTTCTTAGTTTAAGCACTTGTTTTTTTGCATGCCTTTGACTTGGATTCCAGTAGCTATTTAGTTGGAACATCTTTTGGGTGATAATCTTGAATGCAATGATGTTTATTGTGGTTTTATTTTATGTTTCAACTTGCATATTATTTCTTTCTGCCTAGTAGCTAGATCTTGTAGTTTTACGTTGATTTCTGTTGTTTAAGTGCTTGAATCTGCTTTGCTTAGTTAGATCTAGGTTTTCTTGGAGTGTTTACAAGTTTTAATCAGGTTAAGTTCCTCAAAATTACATGGGAATCGTTTCTGCTTGCTTCTGTCACCTTGTCCCGCTGACCAGTTTGCGTAGATCTCAGTTTTCTTAGCTTTCGTTCTCGATTTCAAGTTAAATATTGCATTTACGAATTTTCAAGCTTGATTATTCATCAATGGAGTTTGTTAGATCTTGTTTGTTTAGCTTGGTGAAGAAGATAATGTCACAATCAAAGAATGAGACCACTTGTGTTGGTTTTGTTGCTTTTTGCTTTTGTACTTGCATTTTTTCAGTTTTTCTGCACACACAGGAGAAAGTCTCCCAGCATGTCCTTTGATTCTCTTTACCTTTTGTCTAGACATTTTTAGTAAGTTTCATCTAGTAGTTTCTCACATGCACACTCGTACCCTAATTTACACACGCACTTTAATTTCTTTTATCACGCAGCATTTAGTGCCCACCCTGACCTACTGATCAGGAGGGGTATAGGTTCCATTTCATTTTCCAACTAGGTAAAACTCAACCCCAAAAAAAGCGTGGTAGCTAACCAACCGCTCCCAGAATGTCATCGCAAGTGTATCTCGCCTACATCCATCTCTGTGGGATTCGACCCTTACTCCACTATACTAGCCAGTAGAAGTGGGTTGGGGTATTTTTTTGTTGATAGGGAAGATAGACACAGACCCAACGACACAGCTAGGTCTAGGTACCCTCCTGGCCAGTTGACACACACACAAAGTCATAGTCTCATCTTTTCCCTCTATCAAATGGTGCCGTTGCCGGGGATGGATGGCATTTTTGCATACATCTGTTGCATGACACTTTGGTGTACATATAGTTAATTGTTTTTCTTTTCTTTTGTTACTTAGTTTTTGAGGAGTTTTGTTAAGAATTTTGGTGTGAATATTGTAATTAAATTTTTCTTTATTTTTTATTTTCCGCAGTTAAACGAAACTGAGTCCAACTGGCCAAAAGAAGAAGGGGCAAATCCAGTCACCACTCATTCAGAATTAACCACTGCCTTGCCTGTTGACTTGGATACGAGCGGTGAGGAGGATCGCGGCACTGCCATCAAGAGTGAACCGGAATCAATATCCGCAACTGAAGAGGAGAAAGCCAACATGGCTGACCAGGAAAATGATCCCGAGATAAACTCGTTGTACGCTCACTTGGATGGCGAACCACCGCAAGCAATCGTCACGCCCCTAGGACAAGAAGCAATCTACGTGGAGCCCTACATTATGGTCGTCCTGCCTGGTTCGGAATAGGTACTAAAAGGTGAGAGAGAGGCTCCGGGGTCGAAAATGTGGTAAACATCGTACACAGTCAGCGTGTTGCCGGGTTCGCACCATAAGCGAACCCAATGATCAGCTTGAATTGTCTAGGAAAACACAAAACAAAGTTAGCGGGTCTCTGACTTTGCATGAAGACCAACCTGGCGATTTGCCAGAAATGCAGGGAAATGTCAAACAAGACCAGCGAGTTGCCAACTTCGCCAGTTTACGAACCCGACGACTCACCGGTAATGACCGCCTCTGCGCACTAAAATTCATCCTAAGTATAAAAAATCCATGGCATGCTTCCCCACACACATTCTGAAGCCTACACGCCCCAAAATGCACATTTTCACCTTGGAAAGAAATGAAGAACGAGCACGAAACAAGTATTCATTGCAAGATTGAAGACGGAGCTTCCAGTTCGACTATTCTATTTCCAAGAGTTCTTATTTTAGTTTTTATTTATTTCTAAACAATGTTCGTTGAATATGAAGGGGTTGGCAGCGGAAGCATACATAAATTAATTACATAATAATTCAGATCTATTTAGCACATTATTTAGACAAATTCTATTCGCGCAATTATCTCATGTATCATGCTCATAACTTGAATTAAATCATGCTTTAGCGTAATTGAAACCTAAAACATGCTTTCTACGGATTAGCCAATTTACCTTGAGGATTCTCCAAAGAATCGAAGATAGCTAGCCCATTCTCCACGTGAAGATCTTGAGTATTAAACCACAGATCTTTTGACTGGTTCTCGGACTGTACGCTGATATCAGTGTGGGTTGATCTAACCAGAATACTAGGATTTAAATAAAGTAGACATAAATTCTATATGCAAGGAGGAGAGCTAAAGGGAAAATTTCGTCCCTCACACTATAGGAGAGGGGGACGAAAATTAAGCAATAAAATTAAGTGTATTTTCTGTCTCCTCTATTCTCCTATTTATATTAAGTCACATATTGGGCTGATGAGTCTCGTTCTCGGCCTTGGTTACTGGTCAGTATAAGGTGTTTTATTGGATAATATCTGCAAAATAGCTGCTAAAGTGTGCAGGTTGAAGTACTAAATCAGGAGGAAAGGTTCAGAAGGAATTCGAGTGAAAAAGCTGCGAAAAGTGTGCAAACTGGTTAGTATGACCATAAAATACGCAAACTGGTCAGGATGGATGCTACAGAACTGGACACGAGAAGGAAGGACTTGCTTGGAATAATCACCTATCTAAAGAAGGGAAAAATTGTCATTCCACATGAAGAGAAAGCCCTAGAAATTAGGGCAAGCCACCCTATAAATAGGAGTTGAACATAAAGACTGGGGAAATTTTGACACCACTTCACTTAGGACTTATCATCACTACTACATCACTTTTGAGGAGAATAGCTCCACTAGCTCTTAGTTCCATCTAAATCCAGCAGCCTGACTTGAAGATTCAGGCCACCTGCCGGCGAGGAGCATCATGCCTGATTCATTGCAGCCGCCGTAGTTCCAGAAATACCTCCAGTTTAAGTTTTCAATGAGCCAAATAATCTTTTACTTGCTTTGTTTTTAAGATTTCTTAGTTTAAGCACTTGTTTTTTTGCATGCCTTTGACTTGGATTCCAGTAGCTATTTAGTTGGAACATCTTTTGGGTGATAATCTTGAATGCAATGATGTTTATTGTGGTTTTATTTTATGTTTCAACTTGCATATTATTTCTTTCTGCCTAGTAGCTAGATCTTGTAGTTTTACGTTGATTTCTGTTGTTTAAGTGCTTGAATCTGCTTTGCTTAGTTAGATCTAGGTTTTCTTGGAGTGTTTACAAGTTTTAATCAGGTTAAGTTCCTCAAAATTACATGGGAATCGTTTCTGCTTGCTTCTGTCACCTTGTCCCGCTGACCAGTTTGCGTAGATCTCAGTTTTCTTAGCTTTCGTTCTCGATTTCAAGTTAAATATTGCATTTACGAATTTTCAAGCTTGATTATTCATCAATGGAGTTTGTTAGATCTTGTTTGTTTAGCTTGGTGAAGAAGATAATGTCACAATCAAAGAATGAGACCACTTGTGTTGGTTTTGTTGCTTTTTGCTTTTGTACTTGCATTTTTTCAGTTTTTCTGCACACACAGGAGAAAGTCTCCCAGCATGTCCTTTGATTCTCTTTACCTTTTGTCTAGACATTTTTAGTAAGTTTCATCTAGTAGTTTCTCACATGCACACTCGTACCCTAATTTACACACGCACTTTAATTTCTTTTATCACGCAGCATTTAGTGCCCACCCTGACCTACTGATCAGGAGGGGTATAGGTTCCATTTCATTTTCCAACTAGGTAAAACTCAACCCCAAAAAAAAGCGTGGTAGCTAACCAACCGCTCCCAGAATGTCATCGCAAGTGTATCTCGCCTACATCCATCTCTGTGGGATTCGACCCTTACTCCACTATACTAGCCAGTAGAAGTGGGTTGGGGTATTTTTTTGTTGATAGGGAAGATAGACACAGACCCAACGACACAGCTAGGTCTAGGTACCCTCCTGGCCAGTTGACACACACACAAAGTCATAGTCTCATCTTTTCCCTCTATCAAATGGTGCCGTTGCCGGGGATGGATGGCATTTTTGCATACATCTGTTGCATGACACTTTGGTGTACATATAGTTAATTGTTTTTCTTTTCTTTTGTTACTTAGTTTTTGAGGAGTTTTGTTAAGAATTTTGGTGTGAATATTGTAATTAAATTTTTCTTTATTTTTTATTTTCCGCAGTTAAACGAAACTGAGTCCAACTGGCCAAAAGAAGAAGGGGCAAATCCAGTCGCCACTCATTCAGAATTAACCACTGCCTTGCCTGTTGACTTGGATACGAGCGGTGAGGAGGATCGCGGCACTGCCATCAAGAGTGAACCGGAATCAATATCCGCAACTGAAGAGGAGAAAGCCAACATGGCTGACCAGGAAAATGATCCCGAGATAAACTCGTTGTACGCTCACTTGGATGGCGAACCACCGCAAGCAATCGTCACGCCCCTAGGACAAGAAGCAATCTACGTGGAGCCCTACATTATGGTCGTCCTGCCTGGTTCGGAATAGGTACTAAAAGGTGAGAGAGAGGCTCCGGGGTCGAAAATGTGGTAAACATCGTACACAGTCAGCGTGTTGCCGGGTTCGCACCATAAGCGAACCCAATGATCAGCTTGAATTGTCTAGGAAAACACAAAACAAAGTTAGCGGGTCTCTGACTTTGCATGAAGACCAACCTGGCGATTTGCCAGAAATGCAGGGAAATGTCAAACAAGACCAGCGAGTTGCCAACTTCGCCAGTTTACGAACCCGACGACTCACCGGTAATGACCGCCTCTGCGCACTAAAATTCATCCTAAGTATAAAAAATCCATGGCATGCTTCCCCACACACATTCTGAAGCCTACACGCCCCAAAATGCACATTTTCACCTTGGAAAGAAATGAAGAACGAGCACGAAACAAGTATTCATTGCAAGATTGAAGACGGAGCTTCCAGTTCGACTATTCTATTTCCAAGAGTTCTTATTTTAGTTTTTATTTATTTCTAAACAATGTTCGTTGAATATGAAGGGGTTGGCAGCGGAAGCATACATAAATCAATTACATAATAATTCAGATCTATTTAGCACTTTATTTAGACAAATTCTATTCGCGCAATTATCTCATGTATTATGCTCATAACTTGAATTAAATCATGCTTTAGCGTAATTGAAACCTAAAACATGCTTTCTACGGATTAGCCAATTTACCTTGAGGATTCTCCAAAGAATCGAAGATAGCTAGCCCATTCTCCACGTGAAGATCTTGAGTATTAAACCACAGATCTTTTGACTGGTTCTCGGACTGTACGCTGATATCAGTGTGGGTTGATCTAACCAGAATACTAGGATTTAAATAAAGTAGACATAAATTCTATATGCAAGGAGGAGAGCTAAAGGGAAAATTTCGTCCCTCACACTATAGGAGAGGGGGACGAAAATTAAGCAATAAAATTAAGTGTATTTTCTGTCTCCTTTATTCTCCTATTTATATTAAGTCACATATTGGGCTGATGAGTCTCGTTCTCGGCCTTGGTTACTGGTCAGTATAAGGTGTTTTATTGGATAATATCTGCAAAATAGCTGCTAAAGTGTGCAGGTTGAAGTACTAAATCAGGAGGAAAGGTTCAGAAGGAATTCGAGTGAAAAAGCTGCGAAAAGTGTGCAAACTGGTTAGTATGACCATAAAATACGCAAACTGGTCAGGATGGATGCTACAGAACTGGACACGAGAAGGAAGGACTTGCTTGGAATAATCACCTATCTAAAGAAGGGAAAAATTGTCATTCCACATGAAGAGAAAGCCCTAGAAATTAGGGCAAGCCACCCTATAAATAGGAGTTGAACATAAAGACTGGGGAAATTTTGACACCACTTCACTTAGGACTTATCATCACTACTACATCACTTTTGAGGAGAATAGCTCCACTAGCTCTTAGTTCCATCTAAATCCAGCAGCCTGACTTGAAGATTCCGGCCACCTTCCGGCGAGGAGCATCATGCTTGATTCATTGCAGCCGCCGTAGTTCCAGAAATACCTCCAGTTTAAGTTTTCAATGAGCCAAATAATCTTTTACTTGCTTTGTTTTTAAGATTTCTTAGTTTAAGCACTTGTTTTTTTGCATGCCTTTGACTTGGATTCCAGTAGCTATTTAGTTGGAACATCTTTTGGGTGATAATCTTGAATGCAATGATGTTTATTGTGGTTTTATTTTATGTTTCAACTTGCATATTATTTCTTTCTGCCTAGTAGCTAGATCTTGTAGTTTTACGTTGATTTCTGTTGTTTAAGTGCTTGAATCTGCTTTGCTTAGTTAGATCTAGGTTTTCTTGGAGTGTTTACAAGTTTTAATCAGGTTAAGTTCCTCAAAATTACATGGGAATCGTTTCTGCTTGCTTCTGTCACCTTGTCCCGCTGACCAGTTTGCGTAGATCTCAGTTTTCTTAGCTTTCGTTCTCGATTTCAAGTTAAATATTGCATTTACGAATTTTCAAGCTTGATTATTCATCAATGGAGTTTGTTAGATCTTGTTTGTTTAGCTTGGTGAAGAAGATAATGTCACAATCAAAGAATGAGACCACTTGTGTTGGTTTTGTTGCTTTTTGCTTTTGTACTTGCATTTTTTCAGTTTTTCTGCACACACAGGAGAAAGTCTCCCAGCATGTCCTTTGATTCTCTTTACCTTTTGTCTAGACATTTTTAGTAAGTTTCATCTAGTAGTTTCTCACATGCACACTCGTACCCTAATTTACACACGCACTTTAATTTCTTTTATCACGCAGCATTTAGTGCCCACCCTGACCTACTGATCAGGAGGGGTATAGGTTCCATTTCATTTTCCAACTAGGTAAAACTCAACCCCAAAAAAAGCGTGGTAGCTAACCAACCGCTCCCAAAATGTCATCGCAAGTGTATCTCGCCTACATCCATCTCTGTGGGATTCGACCCTTACTCCACTATACTAGCCAGTAGAAGTGGGTTGGGGTATTTTTTTGTTGATAGGGAAGATAGACACAGACCCAACGACACAGCTAGGTCTAGGTACCCTCCTGGCCAGTTGACACACACACAAAGTCATAGTCTCATCTTTTCCCTCTATCAAATGGTGCCGTTGCCGGGGATGGATGGCATTTTTGCATACATATAGTTAATTGTTTTTCTTTTCTTTTGTTACTTAGTTTTTGAGGAGTTTTGTTAAGAATTTTGGTGTGAATATTGTAATTAAATTTTTCTTTATTTTTTATTTTCCGCAGTTAAACGAAACTGAGTCCAACTGGCCAAAAGAAGAAGGGGCAAATCCAGTCACCACTCATTCAGAATTAACCACTGCCTTGCCTGTTGACTTGGATACGAGCGGTGAGGAGGATCGCGGCACTGCCATCAAGAGTGAACCGGAATCAATATCCGCAACTGAAGAGGAGAAAGCCAACATGGCTGACCAGGAAAATGATCCCGAGATAAACTCGTTGTACGCTCACTTGGATGGCGAACCACCGCAAGCAATCGTCACGCCCCTAGGACAAGAAGCAATCTACGTGGAGCCCTACATTATGGTCGTCCTGCCTGTGTTCTTGGGAAGGAGTTGTGACAGCTCATACGAGTTCTTGCATGAATTTTGCAAAATCTGCAAGGCTCTAAAGCGGCCAGCGGGGTCGAGCGAAGGCAACTACAGACTGAAGGCCCTTCCCTTTGCCCTTAAAGGGGAGGCGAATACTTGGTTTAAGAGGCTGCCACCAAATTGTATCAGAACCTGGTCTAACTTCAAGATGATCTTCTTGGATCAGTTCTTCCCAGCGGTCAGGACAAGTGCGCTAAGAGATAAAATCCGAGGAGTTACATTAGGTTATGATGAGACCCTGAGTCAGTACTGGACAAGATACATGGGTCTGTTGGACGCATGCCCAAACCACCACATGTTGGAAGTAGAAATTTACTCGATTTTCTATGAGAGGATGAATGCGGAGAGCAAGGACTTAGTGAACTCTTCAAGTGGAGGAAGTTTTTCAAACTACGAGTTAGTGAGGCCAAGAGAATCATGGAAAGACTTCTCTACGCAAAAAGAGCCTATGACAATCCACGTACTCTCCCGTCCAGAAGAGGTATGGCAAATGCTGCAGCAGTAGGAAATAATGATCAATAAGAGAGTCGGATTGACAAGCTCGAGTGGGCACTTTTGTCAGCAATTGAGAAGAGTAAACCACAAGTTCTTCCAGTCAATGCCACCACGGTAACTGCCCAAGAGGATCACTATCCAAATACGACTGAGCTTTGGAATTCAAATAGGACCTGGAATCCTGAAAAGCAGGACACTCCTTGGAGAGAACACCTGGACTTTAGATGGGGAGAGGGAAACTCTAACTAGCCCAACCCACCTCAGAATGCATACGATGGACCCCAACCCAAGATTCACAGCCGAACTGGTCAGGAAGAAACCAGCATAATCCGCACCCACCAAATCTATATCAAAATACCACCTATGTGCCACAATATCAGATGGGAAACCAGAATTATAAAATCCCACTCACCCCAACATTGCCAAAATCACCCATGCCCTAACCCTAACCAGCATCACCACCCCAAGGATTACAAATCCCACTCACCTGTGTTGGAAACGTTACGAAAAGTGAAGCTTTATGCTAAGTTCAGTAAGAGTGAGTTTGGTTGACTCGAGTGAACTTTCTTGTTCCTATCGTGACGGCTAATGGAATTCAAGAGGACCCAGTGAAGGTCGAGGCTGTGCAAAATCAGAAGTCGCTAAAAACGCCAAGTGAAATCCGTAGTTTCTTGGGATTGGCGGGATACTACCGACATTTCATCGAGGGATTCTCTAAAATCGGGAGACCAATGACACAACTGTTGAATAAAGGAATCAAAGTGGTTTGGACGCCGGAGTGCGAGGCGAGTTTCCAACTGTTGAAAGAGAAGTTGACTACAACACCTGTTCTAGCTGTACCGGCAGCCGACAAGAACTACACCATCTATACTGATGCATCGAAAGTAGGACTTGGATGCGTGTTGATGCAAGATGGGAAAGTGATAGCATACGCTTCCCGACAGTTGAGACCGAATGAATTGAATTTTCCGACTCACGACTTGGAACTAGCAGCAGTAGTGCATGCACTGAAAATTTGGAGACATCATCTCTATGGAGTGAGATGCAAAATATATACGGATCACAAGAGTCTCAAGTATTTCTTCGAGCAAAAGGAGCTAAACATGCGGCAGTGACGTTGGTTAGAGATCGTGAAAGATTACGACTGTGGTATTCACTATCATCCGGGCAAGGCAAACGTAGTAGCTGATGCTTTGAGTAGGAAGAACCAACCGCAATTGGCTTATTTCCTAACGCAAGAGGAAGCGTTGATTCGCGAACTCGACAGAATGAGATTGGAGATAGTAAAAGCGCCCGAGACAGTAGGAGGAAGAATAGCGACGCTAGTGATTGAGCCAGATTTGAGAACCAAGCTTATAGAAGCCCAACGACGTGATGAAACGTTGGAAGAATTACGTGTGAAGGTGAGAGCCGAGAAGCTTGACGTACGATAGACGATTGTGTGTGCCGAGCAATGAGCCGAGGATTTAAATAATTTCCTTATGCACACCATCAAGATTTTCGCCCCTTCCCTCATTATTTCCTACTTGGAGATTTAATTTATTTTGTTCCCTTGTTTATGGAATATTCATTGACTTATTTCCTAAATTGTGAATCTATTTCTCTCCAAGTAAATACCAAATAAATTCCTTATTGAATTTATTAACCTAATTTTTGAAATTTTGCCTTCTTTTTAATTGTGGGATTATATTTATTGGTCTCTATTTTATTCCTCCACAATTAATTAATTAATTAATTAATTTATGGGATTAAACCTAGGACTATATAATCACCTAAACTAAACCCTAGCCCCCATTCTCCCTCATAATTTTCGTGCGTCACCTCTCCTCCCTCTCTTCTACCTCTCCAAAATTTCTTCCATCCTTGTTCTTGCATCCATTGAAGTTTTATTTTCAAGAGTTCCCGACGAATCGCATCAATCTTTGCTTCTACCGTTTGGTTTTTGATTCAAGAAGGTATAACTAAATCTTTTCCTCATCTTCTCCATTGAAACCTTGTTCTTGATTCATTCATGCATATAGTGAGTGTAGGAATCACAGATCGCAAAAATAATCGGTGGGAATTTGTGTTTGTATGAGAAAAACTGTGAATATGCGATTGTGAATGAATATGTGTAAAGTTTGAATGATTCATTGGTGAATGATGTGTGGTTATATGAGAACATGATTGTGAGAACCTTTTGAAGCATGTTTGTGTGTGGGAAGCATGAAAAATTGTGTTTGGTTGAATGAGGAAGAAACCCTAATTTCGAAATTTTGAGACCTGAAAACTGTGGTGTTCGGACAGTGGATTCTGACGTGTGTTTGACTGACCAAAGGATCTTATTTTGGTTCGAATTTTTAACTGAGTAAACTTCAAGGTGTTTTCTGTGTGTTGTGTAAATTTCAGCCCCTTTTGACGAAATATGAATTTTTAATAAATTTTGAAGTCGACTGCGCAATTCTGCCAGAAATTTGTATTCTCGTCAAGAAAGTTTCGTTTTCTATTTGACCAAACAAATGGCCTTATTTTGATATGAATTTTGAACTGGATGAAATTCGAAGTGTCTTCTGTGTTTTGTGAAAATTTCAGCCTCATTGGGCATCAGATGAATGTTTGGTGAATTTTTCAAATGAACTGCGCAGTGCTGCCAGAATTTTTATGTTCCGACCAGAGAGTTGCATTAATGTTTTGACTGACCAATCGATATGATTTGAGTGAGAAATATTAACTGGATTAACTTGAATGTGTGTACTGTGTTGTGACCAGATTTTAGCTTCATATGAGATCGGATGGAGTTTTGGTGATTTTTACAAACAAACCGCGCAGTTCTGCCAGATTTGTTGTTATGTGGAAATATCACTTGTTGCCAAGTTTTAATGAATTATATGATGCATGTATGATTTGGGAAGGTATCCTGTGACGTGATTATGTGTGACACGTTGAGAAATATTATGGCATGTTGTTCCTTAGGTTGATGAATGTTGGGATGGGTAAATTAAGGGAATGATAAAAGGAACGATAGGACATGCATGGTAATGTGAATTTATGGAAGGTTGATTTGTGTTGTGATGATTGGCAAGGGTTATTGTGTGTACGTGAGCACAAGGAACGAGGGTTGCCTTAAATGGATAGTGTGGCCACACTTTCGTCGCACTGTGGATTGATGATTGTGATTGATGGATTGTTGAGAAAATGGGGAGATTATTTGACAGGACAGCCTATGAAACGTTTTTGTGTTCTCGATGATATTTCTTTACTACGTATAAAACTCGAGATCACTGGTATGGATGACATAACTTTTATCAACTGTTTTCGGCATGAGCCCATTGAGTACAACAAGTACTCAGCCCTGCATATGTTTTTCCCTATGTGCAGGTTGAGCGGGATGTTGAGGTGGATATTGAGTTGGCCTAGGAACTTTGGATGCGTTGTGTCTTCATACATAGACGTCATTCTTGACTCTCTTTAAACCTTATTTCCGCTGCTATATTTTTGAACTATGCCTCAAGACTTTATTCTGTTTCGTACTGTGTTTGAGCATGTTTTATTGTGTTAGGCGTTAATCTGATGTTTACCCTGTTACTCTGAAATGGTTTTTCGTGAGCTAAACCAAATGTTTTCTTTTGGAAGTTAATTGGATTTTAATATTTATTTTCTCCGCTGCTTCTTTTGAAAAATCCTTTGCCATAAGTCGTTGCTAATTAATAATAAATTTATAACATTAAGTTTCTTTAAACTAAAAATTTGTTGTCTAAACTTTTAATGAACTAAAATATTATTCCTTTAAGCTAATTAAGTTTTCATATAAAATGTTATCCTTAAATGTTGTCTTTAATGTTATCCCATGGTCACGATCGCCTCGTTTGTAGTACCCCTAGTTTGGGCGGTCGTGACAGATTGGTATCAGAGCTTTGTTCTTTCGCTCTGGTCCGAGAGTCTTCTTTCACTTTAAGTTTAGATTAGTGAACCCTTATTGACTAGAAGTGTCACGAAGGCTCAACATCCAAGCATTACGCTCAACCAAGGAAAGTGAGGTATGTTTTAAGTTGTTGATGAAATATGAGAACGATGTATAAGATTGATGATATGATGAGGATGGTTTGGGCAAAAGAATGCATGAGCATGTAATTACGTGATGATGTGATGTGATTCTAAATTCGTGAATAAATGATGTGAAAAGGACGTAAATGTGAGCATGATTTGCGTGATGATCTAAACACGTGTTATATGTGTGAAAACGATATTGTGATAGTGTGATTATGTGAAATATGAGCATGATTGGCAATATGATCTAAGCACGTGTTGTATGTGTGAATATGATATTGTTATGGTATGATTATGTGGGACATGAGCAAGATTGGTATGATGACCTAAGTATGTGTTATATGTGTGAAAGTGATGACGTAAGCATGTGAACATAGGAAGATGAAGTGTTTTATACGAAAGATGAAGATTGATGAGTTGTTTTGAGAATGTTGTAACTTTTTAAAAAAAATGTTTGTTTCAAACATATAGGTGATGAGCATGGTGTCTGATTATGTGGAAAAAAAAAACTTTGAGGTTGATGTTTTACAATGGTAAGGACTAGTTGTTCATAGTGGAATTTGATTGACAAAACTATAACATGTTATGGGAAATTGTTGAAAATTTCAGAAAATCTTTGAACCTTGAACGAAAGCATGTTAGTTCGTTTCTTTTGGGAAAATTTAGATCTGGAAGTGAATGAGGAATATGACGTAGTTATGCATGGCGATATACGTTTATGCATGTTGAATCTTTTGGTATGTGAATCATGCTTTAAGTGATGAATTATGAACGTAAAAGTGTGAGGTACTTTATGAAAGTGTTGGTAGAAGAAAGTATGATACTATGAACTTTGTTGCAAACCTAGAATGCATAAGATGTCTGTTTGATTGAACGATATCGAAATTAGTTGTTACAACTACAATATCACTTTTCTAAGGGATAAGATAAATGGAAATATGTAGTGCGAATTCAAACTCAATTAGATGATTACAAATTCACTATCGTTTTTCCTGAACGATAAGAATAAAGAGAATACGAAGAGACATTACGTAAAAAAAGAACTTCAAGAGGAGATGCTAAATGATTTAATCCTACAACGGGGAGAGATCATACTTGTGATCAAAGATGTAAACTCATTCTTGCGTCAAAAGTGGTGGTGCGACGAAGATGATTGATATAGCACGCTGGGAGCGCGAGTATAATTGCGATGTTTTAAGAGAATGGTTTTTATGAGGTGCAAAGAATATTATGAAGATATGGTTTCCGACTATCATTATTAGTGGCAACGATATGAAGAATCTCAGCGTGGAACCCACAACTCCTTGAGCGATGTTACCAGTTTCGGCCCGCGAAAGATGAATGAGGAGGTGGGATTTTAAAAGCTAGAATGAACTTTTTAATCAACAGTTCTTACTTGGATTCTAAGGAGTTGTCTTTCAGGACCTTTCAAATAATCGTGAGCCTCTGTCTATTTAACATCTTGTTTCACTCACTCTTTGCAAGTAACGCTTATTATTTCTTTTCATTCATTGAGTCATAACTCACTTTCAGTTCTTGGAAAGTGGTGTTGCCTTCATAACTTTGGACACTTGGATTGATTGTAATCTTCCTTGACCTATTATTTACGAACAATATTTTGACCTTGTGAGCCTTTGCTATTAAACTTAATTTCTAAGGCTGCTTGCAGTTATGTCCTTCAACATGTTCACGTTTCATAGACATATTTTCTATGGGATAATTCTTCTTCGAACTATATTTTTTTTCAGCCTTTCATTCTGTAACCATGTCTGTTCAAGATCTTTCTTACAGAGTGGAATTCTTTTGGTTCTATTCCACTATACGTATCATTTCCATATTATAACTTTTCTATTTACAAAACAAAGTTAAGGCCTACATTTTTACCTTGCCTTAACGAATTCAATCCACTAGATTTTCTTTCAAAAGTTCCTTTAACCTTCGTAGCCTACTACGAGATTTGAGATTTAATTCGATTCCACCCTATATTCATGATCTATCTTATGTTCCTTCAAGCTCCCTGGAGCCAATTGTTGCAAGCTAGTGAGACCCGGAAGAGTAGAGCTAGAGATGTTTTTTTTCTTGATTAATTTGCAGCCTTTTTGCTTAAGACACTTTCAGCAGTGTAGCTACAATTTTGAAATCAGTTCATATCCAAGTAAGACTGCTTGATCATTTTTCGAGTTCTTAATGCTACACTTGGAGGAATGGGTAAGGTTGAGATTTTCGAATGCACTTTATGCGGACGTGTTTGTAGACAGGTTGAATTGGGTTTGAGGTTGTCTTCACCGGTTGGAGGTTTGGTTGATTTTGTGCGAACTTGCTCTAACATAGAGTTTGTGTTAGGAGGATTACGAGTAATGGCCCAACTGATGCACGTTATACCTTTGGAGAACGTAGACATAATTTTGGGAATGGATTGGCTTACCGAGAACCATGCAATGATTTACTGTAAAGAGAGACAGATTTCTTTTCAAGCCCCGGGCAAAGAGCCGACTATCTTATATGGGATCTCCATGAACCGACGAACCACCATAATCTCCGCATTGCAAGCAACCACGACGATAAGAAAAGGGCGTCCGGCGTATCTTGTGTACTTGAACAGATAGGTAAAGAAGGATTTGAAAGTGGGAGACGTGGCAGTAGTACGAAATTTTCCCGATGTGTTTCCCAAAGCTTTGCCTGGACCGCCACCCGACAGACGGGTAGAGTTCACTATTGATTTGGAACCAGGGTCTGCGCCAGTATCAAAGGCGCCATACCGAATGGCCCCTAAAGAGTTGGCAGAGTTGAAGATCCAGTAGCAAGAACTGTTAGACTTGGGTTTTATTTGACCTAGTGTGTTACCATGTGGAGCGCCAGTGTTGTTCGTTAAGAAGAAGGATGGAACAATGAGGATGTGCATCGACTATCGTGAGCTTAACAAGATGACCTTGAAGAACAAGTACCCACTGCCAATGATTGATGATTTGTTTAACCAACATCGAGGAGCGGGCGTATTTTCGAAAATGGACTTGAGATCGGGATATCATCAACTAAAGGTCCGACGAGAGGATGTGCCTAAGACTGCTTTTCGCACTCGTTATGGCCATTATGAATTCGTCGTGATGCCATTTGGGCTGACCAACGCCCCGGCCGTCTTCATGGACTTGATGAACCGAATTTTCCACGAGTACCTTGACAAGTTTGTGTTAGTCTTCATCGACGACGTTTTAGTACACTTGGAGAACGAGGAGAAACATGGATGGCGCCTGCAAACTGTGTTTGGAACGTTACGAAAAGAGAAGCTTTATGCCATGTTCAGTAAGAGTGAGTTTGGTTGACTCGAGTGAACTTTATTGGTCTTATCGTGACGGCTAATGGAATTCAAGAGGACCCAGTGAAGGTCGAGGCTGTGCAAAATCGGAAGTCACCGAAAACGCTGAGTGAAATCCGTAGTTTCTTGGGATTGGCGGGATACTACCGACGTTTCATCGAGGGATTCTTTAAAATCGCGAGACCAATGACACAACTGTTGAAGAAAAGAATCAAAGTGGTTTGGACGCCGGAGTGCGAGGCGAGTTTCCAACTGTTGAAAGAGAAGTTGACTACAACACCTGTTCTAGCTGTACCGGCAGCCGACAAGGACTTCACCGTCTATACTGATGCATCGAAAGTAGGACTTGGATGCGTGTTGATGCAAGATGGGAAAGTGATAGCATACGCTTCCCGACAGTTGAGACCGAATGAATTGAATTTTCCGACTCACGACTTGGAACTAGCAGCAGTAGTGCATGCACTGAAAATTTGGAGACATCATCTCTATGGAGTGAGATGCGAAATATATACGGATCACAAGAGTCTCAAGTATTTCTTCGAGCAAAAGGAGCTAAACATGCGGCAGCGACGTTGCTTAGAGATCGTGCAAGATTACGACTGTGGTATTCACTATCATCCGGGCAAGGCAAACGTAGTATCCGATACTTTGAGTAGGAAGAACCAACCGCAATTGGCTTATTTCTTAACGCAAGAGGAAGCGTTGATTCGCGAACTCGACAGAATGAGATTGGAGATAGTGAAAGCGCCCGAGACAGTAGGAGGAAGAATAGCGACGCTAGTGATTGAGCCAGATTTGAGAACCAAGCTCATATAAGCCCAACGACGTGATGAAACGTTGGAAGAATTACGTGTGAAGGTGAGAGCCGAGAAGCTTGACGTACGATAGACGATTGTGTGTGCCGAGCGATGAGCCGAGGATTTAAATAATTTCCTTGTGCACACCATCAAGATTTTCGCCCCTTCCTTCATTATTTCATACTTGGAGATTTAATTTATTTTGTTCCCTTGTTTATGGAATATTCATTGACTTATTTCCTAAATTGTGAATCTATTTCTCTCCAAGTAAATACCAAATAAATTCCTTATTGAATTTATTAACCTAATTTTTGAAATTTTACCTTCTTTTTAATTGTGGGATTATATTTATTGGCATCTATTTTATTCCTCCACAATTAATTATTTAATTAATTTATGGGATTAAACCTAGGACTATATAATCACCTAAACTAAACCCTAGACCTCATTCTCCCTCATAATTTTCGTGCCTCACCTCTCCTCCCTCTCTTCAACCTCTCCAAAATTTCTTCCATCCTTGTTCTTGCATCCATTGAAGTTTTATTTTCAAGAGTTCCCGACGAATCGCATCAATCTTTGCTTCTACCGTTTGGTTTTCGATTCAAGAAGGTATAACTAAATCTTTTCCTCATCTTCTCTATTGAAACCTTGTTCTTGATTCATTCATGCATATAGTGAGTGTAGGAATCACAGATCGCAAAATTAATAAGTGGGAATTTGTGTTTGTATGAGAAAAACTGTGAATATGCGATTGTGAATGAATATGTGTAAAGTTTGAATAATTCATTGGTGAATGATGTGTGGTTATATGAAAACATGATTGTGAGAACCTTTTGAAGCATGTTTGTGTGTGGGAAGCATGAAAAATTGTGTTTGGTTGAATGAGGAAGAAAACCTAATTTCGAAATTTTGAGACCTGAAAACTGTGGTGTTCGGACAGTGGATTCCGACGTGTGTTTGACTGACCAAAGGATCTTATTTTGGTCCATATTTTAACTGAGTACACTTCAAGGTGTTTTCTATGTGGTGTGTAAATTTCAGCCCCTTTTGACGAAAGATGAATTTTAAATAAATATTTGAAGTCGACTGCGCAATTCTGCCAGAAACTTGTATTCTCGCCCAAAAGGTTTCGTTTTCTATTTGACCAACCAAATGGCCTCATTTTGATGTGAATTTTGGCATGGATGAAATTCAAAGTGTCTTCTGTGTTTTGTGAAAATTTCAGCCTCATTGGGGCATCGGATGAAATTTTGGTGAATTTTTCAAATGAACTGCGCAGTGCTGCCAGAATTTTTATGTTCCGACCGGAGAGTTGCATTAGTGTTTTGACTGACCAATCGACATGATTTAAGTGAGAAATTTTAACTGGATGAACTTGAATGTGTGTACTGTGTTGTGACCAAATTTTAGCTTCATATGAGGTTGGACGGATTTTTTGTGATATTTAGAAACAAACCGCGCAGTTCTGCCAGATTTGTTGTTATGTGGAAATATCACTTGTTGCCAAGTTTTAATGAATTATATGATGCATGTATGATTTGGGAAGGTATCCTGTGACGTGATTATGTGAGACATGTTGAGAAATATTATGGCATGTTGTTCCTTAGGTTGATGAATGTTGGGATGGGTAAATTAAGGGAATGATAAAAGGAACGATAGGACATGCATGGTAATGTGAATTTATGGAAGGCTGATTTGTGTTGTGATGATTGGCAAGGGTTATTGTGTGTACGTGAGCACAAGGAACGAGGGTTGCCTTAAGTGGATATTGAATTGATTAAGCCAACGAGGTGGGCTTTCTTTACAAATCTTTTTATTTTCTGAAAATATGATGTGGTGTTATAAGGGTGGTTTAACTTGTTATGTCATGCCATGGATTGTTTTGATTGAGATTGTGTGCCTGATGCCTAGTTCGTCTGAGTTTACTCCGTTAGGCTATATGGCTGTGTTGTGAAATGAATTCGGGTCTGAGTAGGGCCGCAAACCCTATCAGGCTGTGTACACTGGTGAGATCGGGAGCTGTCCTTGCTAGTCGGCCGGCCTCGTGGGTGAATAGTGTGGCCACACTTTCGTCGCACTGTGGATTGATGATTGTGATTGATGGATTGTTGAGAAAATGGGGAGATTATTTGACAGGCCAGCCTATGAAACGTTTTTGTGTTCCCGATGATATTTCTTTACTATGTATAAAACTCGAGATCACTGGTATGGATGACATAACTTTTATCAACTGTTTTCGGCATGAGCCCATTGAGTACAACAAGTACTCAGCCCTGCATATGTTTTTCCCTATGTGCAGGTTGAGCGGGATGTTGAGGTGGATATTGAGTTGGCCTAGGAACTTTGGATGCGTTGTGTCTTCATACATAGACGTCATCCTTGACTCTCTTTAAACCTTATTTTCGCTGCTTTTTTTTTGAACTATGCCTCAAGACTTTATTCTGTTTCGTACTGTGTTTGAGCATGTTTTATTGTGTTAGGCGTTAATCTGATGTTTACCCTGTTACTCTGAAATGGTTTTTCGTGAACTAAACCAAATGTTTTCTTTTGGAAGTTAATTGGATTTTAATATTTATTTTCTCCACTGCTTCTTTTGAAAAATCCTTTGCCATAAATCGTTGCTAATTAATAATAAATTTATAACATTAAGTTTCTTTAAACTAAAAATTTGTTGTCTAAATTTTTAATGAACTAAAATATTATTCCTTTAAGCTAATTAAGTTTTCATATAAAATGTTATCCTTAAATGTTGTCTTTAATGTTATCCCGTGGTCACGATCGCCTCGTTTGTAGTACCCCTAGTTTGGGCGGTCGTGACAGAGTGGTATCAGAGCTTTGTTCTTTCGCTCTGGTCCGAGTGTCTTCTTTCACTTTAAGTAATAGATTAGTGAACCCTTATTGACTAGAAGTGTCACGAAGGCTCAACATCCAAGCATCACGCTCAACCAAGGAAAGTGAGGTATGCTTTAAATTGTTGATGAAATATGAGAACGATGTATAAGATTGATGATATGATTAGGATGGTTTGGGAAAAAGAATACATGAGCATGTAATTACGTGATGATGTGATGTGATTCTAAATTCGTGAATAAATGATGTGAAAAGGACGTAAATGTGAGCATGATTTGCGTGATGATCTAAACACGTGTTATATGTGTGAAAACGATATTGTGATAGTGTGATTATGTGGAATATGAGCATGATTGGCAATATGATCTAAGCACGTGTTGTATGTGTGAATATGATATTGTTATGGTATGATTATGTGGGACATGAGCAAGATTGGTATGATGACCTAAGTATGTGTTATAAGTGTGAAAGTGATGACGTAAGCATGTGAACATAGGAAGATGAAGTGTTTTATACGAAAGATGAAGATTGATGAGTTGTTTTGAGAATGTTGTAACTTTTAAAAAAAATGTTTGTTTCAAACATATAGGTGAAGTGCATGGTGTCTGCTTATGTGGAAAAAAAAACTTTGAGGTTGATGTTTTACAATGGTAAGGACTAGTTGTTCATAGTGGAATTTGATTGACAAAACTATAACATGTTATGGGAAATTGTTGAAAATTTCGGACAATCTTTGAACCTTGAACGAAAGCATGTTAGTTCGTTTCTTTTGGGAAAATTTAGATCTGGAAGTGAATGAGGAATATGACGTAGTTATGCATGGCGATATACGTTTATGCATGTTGAATATTTTGGTATGTGAATCATGTTTTAAGTGATGAATTATGAACGTAAAAATGTGAGGTACTTTATGAAAATGTTGGTAGAAGAAAGTATGATACTATGAACTTTGTTGCTAACCTAGAATGCCCAAGATGTCTGTTTGATCGAACGATATTGAAGTGGGACAAGTCGGATCGTGTTTTCGTGTGCTTACAGGGAAAACTATGCAAGTGCTGGGTCAAGACACCGCGCTTCTTAAATCCGCTGGATCACTAGGTCCAGGAACTCAAGGAACACAGAGTGTTTTTGTCGTTGGACACACTCGACTCCCCTTCAAAAATTAAATCCCTCAACCCGAATACTATGGATTAGTATAGGGAAGTGGGGTCGATCCCACGAAAATGGAGTCGTGAAATAGTGCTTAGAGACTCTGGAAACAAGCGGCTGCTGCCACGCAAAAGGGTTGAGGTTTAAACTACCACTAGACCTAGGCACGGAAATTAATTGCTAGACCTAGGACACAGAACACTTATAAAATCAGACATCAACACCGAAAGAAACAATTACTCACTAGACTGTGTAAATGACTGACTAAATATGACTAGGCAGAGAGAATTAAAAAGTGGGGACCATGACATTCAAATAAGGTAAGTACGGAAAAAGCTGCAACTAACAAACTCATGCAATTTCCTAACCAACTCAGACGCGTAAATGAAGAAAACAGAGCATACTCCTATATTCGAACAGAATATAGAAATCGGGACGCCGGAAACTTGCTACGAATCGGACGTACGCCAGATCTACATAAACTAGGCGAAATGAAATGAAAACACGTAGGCTAGGCATAAAATTAAATCAACACGGCTCAGATTCACGTCGAAGGCTTAATCCACTCCGGATCCAAGCCATCCGAACTCAACACCCAGCAAAATCAACTCCATAACTCCGATTCTCACAGATCTGCTCAGATCAACTCCAAATCCCAACAATCACAGACAGCCTTACAACATCAGCAAGTTAAAAACCCGATTCATCCATAAACAAACTCCATTCTCCCAGATCCAACCACGAACCTGCAATAATCCTGAAAACAACCTCGAAAACAACCAACTCCAACAATCCAACTCAGAATTCAAGTAAACATAATCAACAAACAAAGTTCAACACAATCGGCATAAGCTAAAATGAAACTTGCATAAAAACAGAGAAATATCGAGAAAACAAAGAGGTCCGAGCTTCGAACAGCGAAGCTCGGCGAATTCAGCAGAAACGAAAACGGAAAATAAATTGTTTCTTCGCCTTAAAGAAGGACGGTGTTACGACCAGATCGAAATGTATGAAAACTAGAGGTGAACCCCAAGTACGCCCTGAATCTCCCCACGAAAGAACCCAAGTGTGTGAAAAAGTGAACTAAGCTACAAGCTGTTCTCGAGGTCCCCAACCGAGAAGATCCCTCCAGCGTGCATGCTTCTCCCTTTTATAGACGCGGACATAACCTTCTAGAGTCTTCGTAGAAATCTCTATTCTACCCTTTAACTCCGAGGCTTCCTCCGTTGAGCAATTTTCCGCATAATGTCCACTCTTTCGCCTTCTTCCTAGGTCCACTCAACTGTCTCCCTCCTTTGCTGGACCTGGCGAAAATCTTCACACACCTGGCTTAAAACGTGTGTTAGACCCAGAAATTTCACGAATTGAAGCCCTAGACCTCTGCATGAAATTAGCCTTATCAAACTGCTTACACTTAAACCATGCTTGTCCTCAAGTATGAAAGACAAAAAAATGAAATAAGGCGAATTTCAATGCACGGTTCCCAAGAACGACTCTACAAACAAGATCTAACAAAAACAAAAACCTAGACCTAGAAAACTTACAGACTCAGAAAAGAAAATAACACACAAAGAACACAAAACACAACACATAAACATGCACTAGTTTCAACTTTTAGGCGACTGTCACCACAAGCTTAAGTTCTCTCGGATCGTCTACAGTCTCCAAATCCTCCTTCTTCCTTCGTCAACCCAAACGGTTCGTCAGTTTGTCAAGAAACCTATGGATTCCCTAGCGGTTAGGTTCGCTCGATCACTCATTCCTCACCAGGGATGTTAGGATCAAAAACGCTCCAGAGTTAAAGTTACATCACTGATGCGTTGGGTTATGAGAGTTTCTCCTTTTTATCATCTCCTCTTTTTTCCTGGGTCAGGCAAATATTTCTTGGGTCAGGTAATTTTTACTTCCTGCCCTTAGATAATTAAGCTTCTTTTTTCCTCTTTTTATTTTCCCCCTGGACTTCGTCCAGCTTATACCTCCGAATTTTTAGTTTATTTCTCCCATAGACTTCGTCCAGCTTATACCTCCATTTCCTGGACTTCGTCCAGCTTATACCACCAGTTCTGGACTTTGTCCAGCTTATTCCTTCATAACCCATTTTTTCTCCTTTATACTCTACTCCCTAAGCATCAAGTGGTTGCCCATTTGTTACAAGTTAGCTCAAAGTGTTTAGGCTTATAACTCACTTTATAGTAGGGCTGCACAACTAGGTTATCTAAGGTATCCTCTATCGTCCTCACTTCATCCAAACCGTTTTAAGTTTATTAAGGAAAAGGGCATCAAAGTTCACGTGTATCCTATCTTCAATCGCTCTTACTAAGAGAATTTTTCTGCCTTATTGTATCCACTAGCTCATGCAGCACGTAACACACAGGCAAAACTAAAAAAAACTATAAGACTCACATTCACATTCTGCACCTATTCCCTCCCCCTCCCACTTCACTCAAGCTTGTCCCCAAGCTATCCTAGTGGAGGGGGGAAATAGGGAAGTACAAACACATAAAACAGAACACAAAACAGACAAACAACATGCCAAAACAAACAAACTTCTCACACTTAGACCGTACACCGGGCTAAGTGGGAGAAAGCACAACAACTAAAATCAAACATGCAAAACAGTCCAACCCCTTCTCACACTTAGACCAGGAATTGGGCTAAGTGCGGGAAGTAGTAACGCATATGTACAGAACAAGCGTGCTGGCACAGAAAATTAAAACAGAAAGCAAAAACAGAAAACAATGAAAGAAAAAAAAAGTAAAAGTTACTTGGGCTGGGAGGATTAATTAAGTGCCTGGCCCCCTCGGGAGCCAGACTTGGGCGGCACGGCCTGTTGGGTCACCTTAGCTTTCTTTCTTGCCAGCGACTCCGGCTTCTCTTTCCTCTCTTTTGTCTGTCCGGGTATGGTCTTCTTCAAGGTCATGGGTCTAGTAGAGGACGGGGTGATTAGAGGCTTGGTGACTTGTGGCTGCTTCTGGATAGATAGATCTCCTGGATTTGGCGCCTTGGGTTCGCCACTAGGTCCAGGAAGTAACATTGGTGCGTCCGGGAATTTCTCGCGCAACCACTTCATCATTGTCATCATTAACGCGACACCCTCCGTCATCTTCTCAGTACATCGGGACGACATTACCACCAGATCAGAAACGCGCCCCTTGAGAGCTACCATTTCCTCCCTAACCTTCCGAACCTCCGTTCTCATTTCTTCCATTTCCGTTCGTACTCCGGCAACTTCCTTCCTTACTCTCTCAGCTTCATCACTGTCCTTCCCTTTACCCCGCAGGGCCACTATCCCTTCCATCACCTTTTGAATCTCGGATCTCATCCAGCTGACTTCCTTCCTCATTGCGTCCACTTCCACGATTGGCTTCCTGGCTTCACCCACGTCAGCAACGTCCTTCACTCCCGCCACCTCTTGTTCCTGTTTGATCTGGGCCTCCGACTTACCAACTTCGTAAAAACAGACATCCCTCTTGTGCATGATTAGCAGCCCCTTGTTGAAGAAGTACTCCATATTGAAAACCTCGGGGGGTAGACACATCTTCACTTCCCGGCAAGCCTTGTGGATCTTCATGATCACATTGCGCTGCAAATAAGCCACCAGAAGGTGGCATGTGTATAGATGCCGGGAGGGGTTGGCAGTTACTTGGTGGCAGGCTTGAGCTAACCAGTAACCCAAGTGGACACGTACACCCGTGGCCATGCACCAGGTAAAGTATAAGTCGGCGGTTGTCAAGGCGGTGTTGGTTGTGCTCATCAGATTGTAGCTAATGAAGGTTTGGGCGAACCTCAGAACCCAGTCTTCGATATGGTGAGCCGTCGAGCAACTAGTTTTAAATTGACCCACCCTCGGGTGAGTCAAGAACTCCCATGCGCTCTGCGCTTTGAAACCTGGTGTGAGCTTTGGTGGGCCGACCATTCTCTCATTCCATAATCCTTCGTCATCTTCTGTACGCGTCAGCAGACCCATCCGTAGAGTCCACTCCCTGATGCTCATCACATGCTCTTCATTGAAGAGCCTGAAGTTAATGGAATCGACATCCAAGTCGGTGGTGGATTTAAACCGGAAAGTCGAGAAAAATTCCCGCGCCACGTCTATCGGAACCTCAATGGTGCTATGCTTTAGCAACCAGTCAAAGCCGATTGCCCCTATATACCCCCGAAAATCGTAATTGCTTGAGATCCCCTTAAGCTTGGCCGAATCGTACATCTTCCCAGATTTGGCATATTTCCCCACGGCACTCATCTCCGCATATATTGCTGTACATTTTGGGTCCTCAAACTTCCCCATCGCGTTCAGCAGTTCCTTAGTGATCCAGATTTCTTTCGGCTCAAAATTGAGCTCCACTTCTTGTTCTTCCTCGGAGTCACTGGACTCATTAGGGCTTTCCGACTCGGCATCGGACGGTACTTTAGCAGGTGGAGAGGGAGAGTGGTTAGCGGACTTCCCTTTTGCTTTCTTGGTCGAGGAAGGAGCAATCTGCTTCCCCTTCCTCTTCCTCTCTACCGCGTGTCTGCGCTCCTCCTCGTCACTCTCCCCATCAGTAGGTCTAGGAGAGTTTACCTGCTCAGGAGCCGCAGTCTCTAGACTCAGCGATCCTTCTTCTGTCTGCGGAACGGTTTCATATATCTCATCAGGCAGACTCCAACGAGCTTATCTTCGCTCCTCCCTCAGATTTACTGGCGAATTGGTGTCCCCCGTCAGGTTTACGAGCAAATTCAACCCGACATCGACGGGTTCTTGAGCATTCTCAGCATCGAGGGCCTATCCCTCCTTGTTCAACAATGGGGTTGCCCCCGAAATGTAAACAAGGGTTTCTGTCCCCTCAGACTTCTCAGGGGTTTCCCCTTCTCTGACATCTTTCTCACCAATTTGGGCTTCGGCGCCCCCAACCACTTCTGAAACATTACTATCAACAACAAGGGTTTCCCCTATTGCAAATTCTTCCAAAACAGGGATTTCCCCCTCTGTAATTCCTACAGCCGCAGAAAAATGTATACCCACAGATGCATTCAGGGTTTCCTTCTCAGCAAATATCACAGTGGCAATAACAGGATTTACCTCCTCAGTGACAGAACCTAACCTGGGTTCACTTACGACCAACAACTCCAACCCCGCGGTCAGATCTGCTTCTTCTTCGTGAGTTTCTGCGGCGGTTGGTTCTTGAACAGTGACGGCTTCTTCTGGTACAGCGGGGGTGGGTTCTGCGGCAGCCACCGATTTGGGTGTTGAAACCCCTGAAGTTTCCGGTTGTGATACGGCAGATGTCGAAACGACTGGTATAGATTTCCCCATTACCGCCACGAACATGGAAAACGCCTCCATTGCCTTGTCTGGCCCCCCAAATTTTTGTAGTATATCCGCCATAAACGCCGCCGCACTTGAATCGGCGGATCCTGAAGTGTTTCTGGTACTCTGCTTGTTATCCATGAAGAAATCTGTAGAAGTTTTGACAAAAACTTGGACAGAAATTTCTTTGATTAGAGTTAGAGAAAGAAAACCTAGAGAGAAATTTGGGGAATTTTGGATGTAGAGAGAGAGTGAGTAAGGAAAAATAAAAGGAGAACACGGTTATTAGCCGATAGGTATGGGAGAGGACAGTTTGCAGGCGGTTGCAGGCATGACGCTAGCGACTGTACGCCTCCCCATAACGGTGTCCTTTGAAATTCGAACCGGTGCCAACTCCCTCCAAAATTTTACTTCTCAACTCTTTGCCCTAGCAAATTCCTTCTGCGAAACCATACTTACGAAAAACATTAAACAAAAAAAAACTGAAACGCCAGACTCCCTGTTTCTAGGATATGACAGTATCAAAAACATTCCTAAGGAGTCTGGTATTTCAAAAATATTTTTGGAAGATTTTTATTATTTATTTATTTATTATTATTTTTTTCTGAGTTTGTTTGGGTTTTTCTTGATTTAAAGAAAATGATTAAATATTTACAATTTATGTTCAAGTGTTCTCAAGATTTCCTGGGTCAGGGTATGGTAAAACTTCCTTGAATACTGGACCTAGGAGAGCTTTTAAGAACACTCACTTCCCAGACTGATTAGGCGAATTCAGGGAGTGCGCGTAATGGCATTTCGTCCACTACACGCATCTCCGAGTTATCCCTAAATACCTTTACCCTATGACCATTGACAAGAAAAGGAGTAGAGTTTAAAAAACTTCCCTGGATCTCTACTGCTCCATTTGCACGCAAACTCACAACAGTGTACGGCCCAATCCATTTGGATTTTAACTTACCGGGCATTAACTTGAGTCGGGACTGGAACAGGAGAACCTTCTGCCCAACTTGTTGTTCCTTGGTCTGGAGATTTTTAACATGCCACAACTTGGTCTTTTCCTTGTACCACATTGCTGACTCGTAAGACTCAAGTCGCAATTTTTCCAACTCCTGGAGCTGCAGTTTCCTCTCTCCCTCATAAGCTCGAGGATTCATATTAATCTCTTTGACCGCCCAGTACGCCCTGTGCTCAATTTCCACCGGTAGGTGACATATCTTGCCGAATACTAACCTGTAAGGAGACATTCCAATGGGCGTTTTATATGCTGTTCTGTATGCCCATAATGCATCATCAATTCTCTTGCTCCAGTCTTTCCTCGACGGATTCACCGTCTTTTCCAGGATAGATTTGATTTCTCTGTTTGATATTTCTGCTTGGCCGTTGGACTGAGGATGGTATGGTGTGGAAAGGCGATGGTGAACTCTGTACTTTCTCATTAGAGCTTCAATAGTACGGTTGCGGAAATGTGTCCCATTGTCAGATATTATAGCTCTGGGCACTCCGTACCTGTTGAAAATGTTAGCTCTAAGGAACTTTGCTACCTCTTTAGCTTCACACGATGTGGTTGCTTTTGCCTCTATCCACTTCGAAACATAATCCACTGCCACAAGTATGAAGACGGAAATGGACCCATGAAGTCCATTCCCCAGACATCGAAGATCTCACATACAATTATGGGAACTTGTGGCATTTCGTCCCTACTGGAGATTCCCCCGGTCTGTTGACACCTCACACAGTTTTAAAAAAATCAAAAGCATCCTTATTCAACGTAGGCCAGTAAAACCCACTGTCCAACACCTTCCTTCCGGTCTTCCTAGGTCTGAAGTGACCTCCACACGTGTAACACCCCTACTTTTTCTACCCTTTTATTGTATTCTTGAAAGGATCGTTTGAAGAATTAATATTTAGCACAACACTAAATATTAATTGTTTGCGTTGAGTGATTTTTTTAATCTTTGTTGGAAACGGGACGACGAAATTGATTAAAGTTTTCCGTGAACTTTAATTAATAGAAAGGAATGAGAGAATGCAAAATATATACTCTTGGGCTTCTCAAATAAAAATTTGAGTCCAAATGTTTTTATTAAATATGGCTTTGGGCCATGACAATCAAAAGGTCCAACAAATAGATAATTATACAAATTTGGGGCTTTGCAACTAAATGAGCCCAAACTAATTTAAATAAATTATGTTGAGCCCAATACTTTTTCCAAAATATGGGAGTAAGCCCAAAGATCTTCTTTTTCTTCTTCTCCTCTTCATGATCGACGGTTTCTTCAAGTAGAGACTCTCCATCTTCAACTTCTCCACTCTCCATCTTCCACCATTAATCCTACAAACCAAAGGTCACCCATTACTTCTTCATGTAACCTCTTCCCTAACTCCTCACAATACACACTTTACAATGAGCAAATTGAGAGAGAGGGAGGGAGCCGAGAGGAGAAGAAGTAGAAGAAATTGTTGCTTCCATTTTGTTTCAACCACAACCAAGTTCAAATTCTTGAGGTATAATCCCTTTCCTAGCCCAAAGCATGAAATGTTAGTAGCTAATTTCATACATTGATTTCATACTTTCACCTTCACAAGCAATTCAAACAATTTAACAACAAAGAACTAATCGAACATAGCCGTACTTAATCGAACACATGAAAGAACTTAACTTGGAATGAGAACTTGTCTGGTGGGGCTGCTTTGGGGTTGGTTTCGGGGCTGTTCGGGGTTGTTGAGAATAGTTAATGGGGCTGCCGGATGCTTACGGGGTAGTTTTCGCGCTCGGTCGGGACTACCGGTGGCGATTCGGGGCTATTTTCGGACTGCCCGACAGCTGGGAATGCCGGAAGGCAGCGGTTCAACGATGACTGCTGATGATGGTTGTCTACCGCGATGGTGAAGGATCTGGACTGCGACGATACAACAGCACACAACGGAGCCTGGCGAAGGCTGACCCGAGACAGCAGTTCCGTCTGACAGCAGCAGCACTTCCTGACGGTGCGTGTTTGAGCCGCGGGCAGTGAGTAGTGAGCCGCGGGCAGCGAGCAGCGGCGACCGTCCTCCCCTCTCGCTGCAGTGGCGTTCCTGGGTGGAATACGCAGCAGACGGCGACGGGAAGTGAATTGAAGGCGACGAACTTTGGAGCATCTGCAATTTGGGGATCTTGATTTGGGAAATTCCCTAATTTTGGGATGAAGTAACATCATAGAGGGAGAGGGAGTAAACCGAGAGAGATTGGGGAGGTGGAAGTCAAATTTGGGCCTTTGTTGATAAAAGAATTTGCGCCCTTTTTGCCTTGTAAAAAAAAATGAATTGATTGTGCCTCATTCTCTTAAGTCTTGTTGGGCTCTTTTCTTTTAATTGGAGGAACAAGGTGGGCTAAGTAAATAAATCTTTGGGCCGTCAATTAAAATAATCGCGAGAAATTAATTAATTAATTTCCGAATAATTCGATGTACAAATAATTTTATCCCCAGTCTGAAATAATATAATTGCGAAGAGAAATAGTTGCGATAATTATACGCTTAGAAAATTTTGGAATTTATTTCGATATCATGGAGGGAAATACGAGGAGCCAGTGGAGGAATTTTGGGCGTAAGCGGCCGACCGGCGTCGCACGCGACGCCTTGGGCGGCAGCCGAATAATAAAAAAATGTACAAAAAACCGAGAAACGTGATAAAAGACTTTAATTAGAGTGCATGCATTCTAAATATCTTGGTTATCGAGATTGATGGGTACTTTATGTATTTTCCGAAAAGGTGGTTCGCACGCACGCTAGAAGTCGGAACGAGGAACTATTTACGGAAATTCTAAGCTTTTGAGGTGGGCTCTATTACTTAAAATCTTTTAAATTGCAATGGTATGTTTATGGAGAGATAATGGTGGTTTGAATGTTATGTCATACCATACTTTATGTTTTGAATTGCCTATCTGATTGTCTACTAGGATAATATCCTACTAGACTTTGATGGTTAACGAATTCGGGTCTGACTAGGGAGTGAGTCCCTACTCACACTAGTGCACTGATGGGGATCGTGAGCCGTCCTTTGTGGTCGGTCGGTCCAGTGATCGAGTTTGTGGCCACATTCTCGTTTCACATGATGGTTCAGATATGGTACATGAATGGGGATGATAATGATATTTGTCTGCAGACAACTTTTTATGGAATGGTTTTAGTGATTCTCGGCCTTTTAAAGTAAAATCCGAGTTTCACTCAATGATGGCTTGACATAACTTAAATGATGAATGTATTTTGGGCATGAGTTCACTGAGTGCATTAAAGTACTCAGCCCGTGCATATGTTTTCCCTATGTGCAGGTTGAGCGGTGACGAGCGCGGTGGGTGTTGAGCATAAAAGTGAAGAATGTCCATCAAATGTCTAGAATATGGTGTGTCTTCATACATAGCATTATTCTACTCTCGAAATGCTTCCGCTAAATATTGTTTCTTTTGAGTTCGTGTATTGTTGAGATATTTTTCATTTGGAGTTGTTGATTGTTGAAATGATACTCTGATTTTATTCGAGCTATTCCCATTTGTTTCGGGCTATGGTTGAGTTGTGTTGTTTTCCCCCTTTCTTCCCCGCTTCTTTAACCCTCCCCTAGTCGCGATCAACCGTGTTTTCTATCTTTAGAAAATGCGGGCGTGACAGAATGGTATCAGAGCAATTTTTCTTTCCGCTCTGGCCCGAGAGTCTTTTTCAGTCTTAGTCTAGACTCGTTTCGCTAGACTATGAGGTTGTGAATTGAAGGCTCAACATCCCGCTTCGCCACGCTCATCCAAAAAAAAAGAGGTAATATATTTTGTATGGGAAAATTTTTATGAGAAAGTTTCGGAGAAAGGACGACGAGAAAAATTTTGAGAAAGAAAGGGGAGAAAATTTTTATAAGAAGGAGGAAGTAGAATCTTTCTTTGAGAGATTGATTTCGAGTTGAGAAGAGTATTTGCTAATGTTTGAGAAAAGAACGAGTTTTGATGAGGGACGATGGATTGTTTGTTTTTACATGAAAGATGAAAGTTGATGTTCAAGTATATATTGAGTTTTGATTCAAAACTTGTACTTCAAAGTTGAAAGTGAGATGTTGAAATATTTGAGAAAAGTGTGAGTTTTGAAGAAAATGGTTGTTTTGAAAGTAGATGTGAAATGTGAAAGCACTGGGTTCTGGGAAGCGAAATGTTATGTATTATACTTGTTATTTGAGGTATGAATGACTTTAAATGTGATATTTGTTGATCTATGAGGTGGTGAAATGTGTTGTGAACTTAGAGTGCCTAAGACTAAGCTAGATGAAACGTGCGCGAACCATAGTTGTAAGTTGACAATTTATCCATCGCTTTCCCGAGCGATGAAAACCAACGAGAATCTGAAAGTGTGGGGTGAATCCCTAATGTGTCAAGGCACGACGAGGCAAGGAGAGCGAGAATGCGAATGGAGGTCGGTGGACCATGGAACTTTTGTTATTTCTTTGGAATGACGCGAAACGTTAGAGCAAGCTTAGTGTGTGAACCATTTTACTATTTTCTATCATTTTTCGTGAACGATAAGGAAAAATGCGAGGAAGATTTCAAGAAGATGAGGATAGAGAAGATGAAATGAAGCTTCAAACACGAAAAAGGTGCGAGACAAGAAGAACTGATGCTAAGTGATGTAGCTATGCAACGACAAGAGATCATACTCGCGATGCAAATTAATATAACATTATCTCGCATAATTTTGCTAAAAGTAGCAACACGATGGAGACGACCTTTATTGGAGGCAGAGAAGCACACGGATGATGAAAATGTTTTAAGAGAATGGTTGTTATAATATGCAAGAATATTAAGAAGATATGGCCTTTGATTGACTACAATTATTTGGTTGTAATGACGTGATGAATATCAACTTGGAATCCACGGTTTCTTAGAACGATGTTACCATGTTCGGCCTCAGAAAGACGAGCGAACGAGTGCGACCTTCGTAGCTAGAAAGAACAATTTTAAATCAGCAGTACTTACTTGGATTCTAAGTTCTTTTCGATACGTATTGAATAACCGTGAGCCCTTGCCTATTTAATCACCTTGGTTGAGTCATGCTTTGCAAGTAGTGCCCATTATTATTATTATTTCTTTTCCTATATCGAGTCATGACTCACTTTCAGTTCTTGAAAATTTGTGCTTGCCTTTGTAACTTTGGACATCTAGATTAGTAGTTTTCTTTGATTCATCTTTTGTAAGGATAATGTTTTGACCTTATGAGCTGCCGTCATTGAACTCCATTCCTAAAGTTGTTTGAAGTTATGACTTTCAGTATGATCACATCTCCATACACGTTTCTTCAAATGATGGAATATTCTTCTTGGAACTTTTGTACACCTTTTTATTTCGTAACTATGCATGCGGCAAGTTTTCTTTCTTGCAGAAGTGAAATTCTTTTTAGCTCAGTTTCACTACATATATTGTCCATGCAATGATTTTTTCTTTCTTGCAACATCAAGTTAAGGCTATCGTGTTCTCTTTTTTTTCTTAACGTGTTTGATCTAGCTGTTTTTCCTAAAAAGTTCACTTTATGTTGGTAGCAAACCTGTGAATCCATTGATGTGATTTCATTATTCAATAACCTGATATCGTCGAATCATGATCAGTGCTACTTCATGACATTTGTCTATGCTTCTAAACCCTCCCACGATTGATCATCTCATGTCATGACATGTTTGAGCCATCATTCATTGATGCCGAAATTTTACACATTTGATTTGACAATTGAAATATCTTATTTGGCAACCTACTATGGAATTTGAGACTTAATTCAATTTCATCCTGTTTTCAAGACCTATCCCATATTCTTTCGAGCTCTCACCAGAAGCAAATTCCCAAGCTCTATGGATTTTATTTGATACCGTTTAAACCATTTAATTCTCAGAATGGATGTGTTAAGTTCAATGGGTTTAGTCCTTGCTTTGTTTACAAACCTATTTTTGCAAGTTTGTGATGAGATCTAAAAGAGTCGAGCTAGAAATGTTGTTCTTGGTTTCTTGATTACTTCTGCAACCTTTCTGATTAAGACACTTTCAGCAGTGTTGCTACAATTTTTGAAATCAGTTCATATCCAAGTAAGACTGCTTGATCAATTTTCGAGTTCTTGATACTAGACTTGGAGAAAAGGGTGAGATAGAGCTTATCGAATGCACACGGGGGGAAAGAGTTTCTATAATCAGATATGCAGAAAAGTGATACACCAACTAGAGGCAACGATATAACCACGAACACGAGGTGTTAAATTTTTTTTCAGCTTTTACATACCGCTAATAGCGAGTTGCTAAGGGATCGAACATTATGCTATACCTCTAGATATTGGATCTTGAGCAACAACATGTGGTGAAAATGAGGGCGTGACGTCTCGCCGCGCTCAACAAGAGAGAAGGTAAAATATTTTTTAAATGAGAAATGTTTATGCAAATGATGTTGGACGTGATGATGAATGGAGTATGATTGATGATAGTATGAGATGAGCAAATTTCGGGACGAAATTTTTGTTAAGATGGGTAGATTGTAACACCCCTACTTTTTCTACCCTTTTATTGTATTCTTGAAAGGATCGTTTGAAGAATTAATATTTAGCACAACAATAAATATTAATTGTTTGCGTTGAGTGATTTTTTTAATCTTTGTTGGAAACGGGACGACGAAATTGATTAAAGTTTTCCGTGAACTTTAATTAATAGAAAGGAATGAGAGAATGCAAAATATATACTCTTGGGCTTCTCAAATAAAAATTTGAGTCCAAATGTTTTTATTAAAAATGGCTTTGGGCCATGACAATCAAAAGGTCCAACAAATATATAATTATACAAATTTGGGGCTTTGCAACTAAATGAGCCCAAACTAATTTAAATAAATTATGTTGAGCCCAATACTTTTTCCAAAATATGGGAGTAAGCCCAAAGATCTTCTTTTTCTTCTTCTCCTCTTCATGATCGACGGTTTCTTCAAGTGGAGACTCCCCATCTTCAACTTCTCCACTCTCCATCTTCCACCATTAATCCTACAAACCAAAGGTCACCCATTACTTCTTCAGGTAACCTCTTCCCTAACTCCTCACAATACACACTTTACAATAAGCAAATTGAGAGAGAGGGAGGGAGCCGAGAGGAGAAGAAGTAGAAGAAATTGTTCCTTCCATTTTGTTTCAACCACAACCAAGTTCAAATTCTTGAGGTATAATCCCTTTCCTAGCCCAAAGCATGAAATGTTAGTAGCTAATTTCATACATTGATTTCATACTTTCACCTTCACAAGCAATTCAAATAATTTAACAACAAAGAACTAATCGAACATCGCCGTACTTAATCGAACACATGAAAGAACTTAACTTGGAATGAGAACTTGTCTGGCGGGGCTGCTTTGGGGTTGGTTTCGGGGCTGTTCGGGGTTGTTGAGAATAGTTAATGGGGCTGCCGGATGCTTACGGGGTAGTTTTCGCGCTCGGTCGGGACTACCGGTGGCGATTCGGGGCTGTTTTCGGACTGCCCGACAGCTGGGAATGCCGGAAGGCAGCGGTTCAACGATGACTGCTAATGATGGTCGTCTACCGCGATGGTGAAGGATCTGGACCGCGACGGTACAACAGCGCACAACGGAGCCTGGGGAAGGCTGACCCGAGACAGCAGTTCAGTCTGACAGCAACAGCACTTCCCGACGGTGCGTGTTTGAGCCGCGGGCAGTGAGCAGTGAGCTACGGGCAGCGAGCAGCGGCGACCGTCCTCCCCTCTCGCTGCAGTGGCGTTCCTGGGTGGAATACGCAGCAGACGGCGACGGGAAGTGAATTGAAGGCGACGAACTTTGGAGCTTCTGCAATTTGGGGATCTTGATTTGGGAAATTCCCTAATTTTGGGATGAAGTAACATCATAGAGGGAGAGGGAGTAAACCGAGAGAGATTGGGGAGGTGGAAGTCAAATTTGGGCCTTTGTTGATAAAAGAATTTGGGCCCTTTTTGCCTTGTAAAAAAAAATGAATTGATTGGGCCTCATTCTCTTAAGTCATGTTGGGCTCTTTTCTTTTAATTGGAGGAACAAGGTGGGCTAAGTAAATAAATCTTTGGGCCGTCAATTAAAATAATCGCGAGAAATTAATTAATTAATTTCCGAATAATTCGATGTACAAATAATTTTATCCCCAGTCTGAAATAATATAATTGCGAAGAGAAATAGTTGCGATAATTATACGCTTAGAAAATTTTGGAATTTATTTCGATATCATGGAGGGAAATACGACGAGCCAGCGGAGGAATTTTGGGCGTAAGCGGCCGACCGGCGTCGCACGCGACGCCTTGGGCGGCAGCCGAATAATAAAAAAATATACCAAAAACCGAGAAACGTGGTAAAAGACTTTAATTAGAGTGCATGCATTCTAAATATCTTGGTTATCGAGATTGATGGGTACTTTATGTATTTTCCGAAAAGGTGGTTCGCACGCACGCTAGAAGTCGGAACGAGGAACTATTTACGGAAATTCTAAGCTTTTGAGGTGGGCTCTATTACTTAAAATCTTTTAAATTGCAATGGTATGTTTATGGAGAGATAATGGTGGTTTGAATGTTATGTCATACCATACTTTATGTTTTGAATTGCCTATCTGATTGTCTACTAGGATAATATCCTACTAGACTTTGATGGTTAACGAATTCAGGTCTGACTAGGGAGTGAGTCCCTACTCACACTAGTGCACTGATGGGGATCGTGAGCCGTCCTTTGTGGTCGGTCGGTCCAGTGATCGAGTTTGTGGCCACATTCTCGTTTCACATGATGGTTCAAATATGGTACATGAATGGGGATGATAATGATATTTGTCTGCAGACAACTTTTTATGGAATGGTTTTAGTGATTCTCGGCCTTTTAAAGTAAAACCCGAGTTTCACTCAATGATGGCTTGACATAACTTAAATGATGAATGTATTTTGGGCATGAGTTCACTGAGTGCATTAAAGTACTCAGCCCGTGCATATGTTTTCCCTATGTGCAGGTTGAGCGGTGACGAGCGCGGTGGGTGTTGAGCATAAAAGTGAAGAATGTCCATCAAATGTCTAGAATATGGTGTGTCTTCATACATAGCATTATTCTACTCTCGAAATGCTTCCGCTAAATATTGTTTCTTTTGAGTTCGTGTATTGTTGAGATATTTTTCATTTGGAGTTGTTGATTGTTGAAATGATACTCTGATTTTATTCGAGCTATTCCCATTTGTTTCGGGCTATGGTTGAGTTGTGTTGTTTTCCCCCTTTCTTCCCCGCTTCTTTAACCCTCCCCTAGTCGCGATCAACCGTGTTTTCTATCCTTAGAAAATGCGGGCGCTACAACATGCTAGGGCATGGCAATGATTCAGCACATCCCTCTGTTCCCACTCCGGGATACACCTCCGGATTACTTGGTCGGCTCCCATTCGCCACAACTACGGGTCATACCAGAAATAGTACTTGGCCTCGCTCTTCAATTTCATATTCTGGGCCCGGGAGATTCTTGGGAACTGGGCACCTCTCCAGTGACTAAGTAATTTGCCAGGTCCGCGAACCATGGCTCAGCATTTGTCTGACATTTCCCTTTCTCGGCATCCCCTGGACCTATTAATGCCATGAGCTTTTCCCAATTGATGGGTCTAGGAAATTCTTCCAGATAGTACAAATGTTCCTCGGGGAATGCATCTGGAAAAGCTTCCTCGGTCTCCCCTTGAAAAATACGACTTAGGTGGTCAGCCACCTTATTCTCAGTTCCTTTCTTGTCCTTAACTTTCCAATCAAATTCTTGTAAAAGTAATACCCAACGGATTAATCTTGGTTTAGACTCCTTCTTCGCCAGCAAGTACTTAATAGCTGCGTGGTCCGTGAAGACGATCACCTTCGACCCCAGCAAGTACGGGCGAAACTTCTCAAATGAGTATACCACCGCCAGCATTTCTTTTTCGGTGGTGTCATAATTCTTCTGAGCTTGATTCAGTGTTTTGGATGCATAAAAGATCACATAGCTTTTTCCATCAATTCTTTGACCTAACACCGCTCCCACGGCATAGTCGCTTGCGTCACACATAATTTCAAAGGGTAGATTCCAGTCGGGTGCTCTAATAATGGGGGCAGATATTAGTCTATCTTTCAACAACTGAAAAGCCTTTTTGCACTCCTCATCGAACACAAACTCCACATCGTTATGCAATAAGTGAGTGAGTGGTTGAGCAATCCTCGTGAAATCCTTTATAAACCTCCTATAAAATCCTGCATGCCTAGGAATCCTCTCACCTCTTTCTGATTCGTCGGGTAAGGCAGTTTTGAGATGACATCGATTTTTGCTTGATCTACCTGTATGCCTCTTTCTGTACCACATGCCCTAGGACAATTCCTTCAGGGACCATAAAGTGGCATTTCTCGAAATTCAAAACCAAATGCTTTTCCTGGCACCTCCTTAGCACTATATCCAAACTTGCCAAACACGAGTCAAATGAATTCTCGTACACCGTGAAGTCATCCATAAAAATCTCAATGCAATCCTCTAGGAGATCCGAGAAAATACTCATCATACACCGCTGAAAAGTCTCTGGCGCATTGCAGAGACCAAACGGCATCCTCCTATAAGCATACGTTCCAAAGGGACACGTGAAAGTTGTCTTCTCTTGATCCTCGGGATCCACATAGATTTGAAAATACCCACTATATCCGTCCAGGAAACAGAAATATTGCTTGCCCGCCAGCCTCTCCAACATCTGGTCAATGAAAGGTAACGGGAAGTGATCCTTCTTAGTAGCCTCGTTCAGCTTCCGGTAGTCAATACACATCCTCCACCCTGTAACAAGTCGAGTGGGGACCAATTCATTTTAATCGTTCTTAACTACCTGTATACCTAACTTCTTGGGTACCATATGTACGGGACTAACCCATTCACTGTCTGGTATGGAATATATGATTCCTAGGGATAGCAGCTTTAATACTTCCTTCAGCACTTCTTCCCTCATGTTCGGATTCAACTTGCGTTGCGGATCCCTACAGGCCTTTGCTCCTTCTTCTAAACGAATGTGATGCATGCACATATCTGGACTGATTCCAACCAAGTCAGAGAGCGCCCACCCAATGGCTTTCTTGTTTCTCCTGATTACATTCAGCAGTTCCTCTTCTTGTCCCTCGGTCAAGCTGCTGTTAATAATCACCGGTAAGTTTTCGTTCTCCTCCAGATACGCATACTTGAGCCCAGGTGGAAGTGTTTTCAATTCTTTCTTGGGGACATCTTTTTCCTGGGGCAATGGGTTTTGTTCTGTTGTCATTCCCTTCTTAGACTCAATAGAACTGTCCATGCTCGCCACATAAGGTGTCTTCCTTGACCTAGCTAGCTCCGGACTTGAACAGAATTCCAGAATTGCTTCCGCTAGTTCCTCATCCGATAACTCACTTGTGTTCATCGCTTGACACCAACTGGCTACTTCTCTATCAATGGCATGACTCATCTCAGAATTCTCGATCTGTTCCTGCATTAACTCTGTCTCAAGATATTCCTGGACCATGGGGTTAATAACATCTATAACATGCAAATTTTCAACGTCAAGAGGTCTTTTCATTGCCTCATCTATGCTGAATGTATATTTCTCCCCATTGTAATCAAGGCAGATAGCACCGTCAAAAACATCAATGATAGTTTTAGCGGTACGCAGGAAAGGTCTCCCTAGAAGTACTCCGCCAGACTCTGCAGACTCATTATCACTCATCCTAATCACATGGAAATCAGCTGGGTACAAGAAATCATGTACCTTTCACTATCACATTCTCAAGCACTCCTTCAGGACAAATGCATGACCTGTCTGCCAATTGGATCACAACTTTCGTGTCCACCATGCCTACCCCTACTAACTTCTTGTATATAGACAATTGTAGCACATTTATCGACGCACCTAAATCACACATAGCGTGCTCGATTTTCACATCACCAATAGAGATGGGTAAGGTAAACATACCTGGATCATTGCATTTCGAAGGCATCCTCCGCTTCTGAATCACTGCCGAGACATTCTCGCCTATCAAAATTTTCCCACTGGGTCTAGCCTTTCCAGCTATAAATTCCTTGATGAACTTGCTAAACACCGGCAATTTCAAGGCCTGCAGGAATGGTAGATTAATTTCTAGTTTTCCAAAAATGTCCATGAAATCCACCGGCTCTTCCTTCTTCTTCTTGGCTTCCCCCCGGTTTGGGAAAGGCTTCAGTCGTTTTCCTGCTCCTGGAGAGCCTTCGGCTAAGAATTCTCCAGTCTCCTCCCTTACTGCCTCGTTCTCAAACACTGGCTCTGGATCGAGGAAGAATGGTTCAGTTGACTTAGGCAAGGGTTTCTCAAAGTCTCCTATCTTAAGGTCATCCTTGACCAAGGAACGTTCTCCTTCCGAGTCCCTAGATCTAGGAATTGTATCCTCTTCCTTACCTTCCTTGGGGCTTATCGCTTCCTTCGTTCTTACCACTGGCCCATCATATGCCTTCCCGGATCTCAAGGTAACCTGACTTATATTCGCCCTATCTGGTGGCCTTACGGAGGCGGGAATCTTTCCCTCATTTCCCCTCATATCACTCAAAGAAGTGGCTATCTGGGACAATTGTTTAGCCAGCATATCCATGGCTGCCTTTTGCTCCTGTTGAGCATCTTGAAGCTTGTGCACTACGTCATTAGTCGATTGTAGGTTGCTTTGCATATGTTGCTGAGAACTGACGAGGTCGTGCACCATATCATCGATACTCTTTGGTGACTTTCGTGGTTGATTGGACCCTGGCCCTATACTCAGAGTCGGTCCACTCGCTTGATTCTGACGAGCGTTCCCTTGACCGTCTGAAGAGTTGTTGTATTGATTTCCTTGGCCCTGGTGATTGTTCTGAAAATTCCTTTGGTGCGGTGGCACATAAGAGGTCCCTTGATTATTCTGATTTCTGTTCCCCCAGCTTGAGTGGTCTCCTTGGTTCCGATTGATCCAGCTGCCCTGCCCCTCTTGATTCCTTCCTGACCAGTTACCTTGCCTTTCGGGCTGAGGTGCAAACTGCTGACTTTGTTGTGGTGCTGGCTGATTCTGCTCATTGTCAGTCCATCTGAAATTCGGATGATTCCTCCAAGGTGCATCTCTCTGTCTTCCTGGATTTCAGCTCCCATCGGGATTCCAACTACCCATTGCACTAACCTGGACCTGATAATCTCCTTCCTGGGTCCCGTAATATTGCTGAATTTGACTATCTCCTGCACCAGGAGACTTCTCCTTCCCTTGTGAAGTCAGTGGATTCGTCTTCTCAATCGCGTTCAAAAGAGCCTTCTCGAGCCTATCAATCCTTGCCTCCACTTTATCATCTTCTCGCTCTCTTACGGCATGCACCGACCCTCTTCTTACTGCATTCCTAGGGTTATCGTACGCCTTCTTAGCGTCGATCAACTTTCCCAGGATTTCCCTTGCTTCACTTCCCTTCTTTCTTGTTAAATTCCCCCCACTCGAGGAATTCATTAAGTCCTTTGACTCAGGAGTCGCTCCTTCGTAAAACAGAGAGTAGGTCTCTGCCTCTATCATTCGGTGGTTCGGGCATGCATCCAACAACCCCTTAAATCTCGACCAATACTGACTCAAGGATTCGTCGTAATCCTGCTTACACTCCAATATCTCTTTCTTCAGTGCATTCGTCTTGTTGGATGGGAAGAAATAATCTAGGAACTCCAATTTGAAATCCCTCCTGAGCGGATAGAATCCGGGGGCAACCTTAATAACCACGTGTTAGCTTCCCCCTTCAAGGTAAACAGAATCGCACGTAGGCGATAATCCTCCTCTGTTGCATCATTCGGTCTCTTCTGAATACCACACAACTTACTGAATTCATTTAAGAACTCATACGGACACTCATTTCTACACCCAGAGAATGTCGGCAAGATGCCGAGAACGTTTGTCTTGATCTCAATAGTTCTCTGGCGTGGATTCATCACTATGGCTTGTACTGGCTCTCCATCTAAGTGGGCAGTGAGAGAGCCGATCTCTGGATCTGGATCTACTACTTGCACCATGACTACTTCCTCTGCTTCCCCTATTTCCGACTCTGTTTCTGATTCGGGTGGGGACTCTGGATCTTCACGTCCTGACGACGTCCAAGATTCGTCGCTAGTGAATTCACTCGGAAACGGATCTCCTGTGGTGAACCCTGATCTGGTGGTCACAGTAGAGGCTGTGTCCTTGACCCGCCAATTAAACTGGCCGTGTTTCCTCCCAGACGAGTTGCTCCGGTAGGTAGATCCTGAGCCTCTGCTCATAAACTACAAACAAAAGAGAAAGAAAACAAGTAAAAATTATTTACACCACAGACTCTGAACACTAACACTAAGCACGCCCTCCATCCTTGGCAACGGCGCCATTTGAAGTGGGACAAGTCGGATCGTGTCTTCGTGTGCTTACAGGGAAAACTATGCAAGTGCTGGGTCAAGACACCGCACTTCTTAAATCCGCTGGATCACTAGGTCCAGGAACTCAAGGAACACAGAGTGTTTTTGTCGTTGGACACACTCGACTCCCCTTCAAAAATTAAATCCCTCAACCCGAATACAATGGATTAGTATAGGGAAGTGGGGTCGATCCCACGAAGATGGAGTCGTGAAGTAGTGCTTAGAGACTCTGGAAACAAGCGGCTGCTGCCACGCAAAAGGGTTGAGGTTTAAACTACCACTAGACCTAGGCACGGAAATTAAATGCTAGACCTAGGACACAGAACACTTATAAAATCAGACATCAACGCCGAAAGAAACAATTAATCACTAGACCGTGTAAATGACTGACTAAATATGACTAGGCAGAGAGAATTAAAAAGTGGGGACCATGACATTCAAATAAGGTAAGTACGGAAAAAGCTGCAACTAACAAACTCATGCAATTTCCTAACCAACTCAGACGCGTAAATGAAGAAAACAGAGCATACTCCTAGATTCGAACAGAATATAGAAATCGGGACGCCAGAAACTTGCTACGAATCGGACGTACGTCAGATCTACATAAACTAGGCGAAATGAAATGAAAACACGTAGGCTAGGCATAAAATTAAATCAACACGGATCAGATTCACGTCGAAGGCTTAATCCACTCCGGATCCAAGCCATCCGAACTCAACACCCAGCAAAATCAACTCCATAACTCCGATTCTCACAGATCTGCTCAGATCAACTCCAAATCCCAACAATCACAGACAGCCTTACAACATCAGCAAGTTAAAAACCCGATTCATCCACAAACAAACCCCATTCTCCCAAATCCAACCACGAACCTGCAATAATCCAGAAAACAACCTCGAAAACAACTAACTCCAACAATCCGACTAGGAATTCAAGTAAACATAATCAACAAACAAAGTTCAACACAATCGGCATAAGCTAAAACAAAACTTGCATAAAAACAGAGAAATATCCAGAAAACAAAGAGGTCCGAGCTTCGAACAGCGAAGCTCGGCGAATTCAGCAGAAACGAAAACGGAAAATAAATTGTTTATTCGCCCTAAAGAAGGACGGTGTTAGGACCAGATCGATATGTATGAAAACTAAAGGTGAACCCCAAGTACGCCCTGAATCTCCCCACGAAAGAACCCAAGTGTGTGAAAAAGTGAACTAAGCTACAAGCTGTTCTCGAGGTCTCCAACCGAGAAGATCCCTCCAGCGTGCATGCTTCTCCCTTTTATAGACGCGGACATAACCTTCTAGAGTCTTCGTAGAAATCTCTATTCTACCCTTCAACTCCGAGGCTTCCTCCGTTGAGCAATTTTCCGCATAATGTCCACTCTTTCGCCTTCTTCCTAGGTCCACGCAACTGTCTCCCTCCTTTGCTGGACCTGGCGAAAATCTTCACACATCTGGCTTAAAACGTGTGTTAGACCCAGAAATTTCACGAATTAAAGCCCTAGACCTATGCATGAAATTAGCCTGATCAGATATCGAACTTAGTTGTTACAACTACAATATCAGTTTTTCCTGAACGATAAGAATAAAGAGAATACGAAGAGACATTACGTACAAAAAGAACTTCAAGAGGAGATGCTAAATGATTTAATCCTACAACGGGGAGAGATCATACTTGTGATCTAAGACGTAAACTCATTCTTACGTCAAAAGTGGTGGTGCGACGAAGATGACTGATATAACACGTTGGGAGCGTGAGTATAATTGCGATGTTTTAAGAGAATGGTTTTTATGAGGTGCAAAGAATATTATGAAGATATGGTTTCCGACTATCATTATTAGTGGCAACGATATGAAGAATCTCAGCGTGGAACCCACAGCACCTTGAGCGATGTTACTAGTTTTGGCCCGCGAAAGATAAATGAGGAGGTGCGATTTTAAAAGCTAGAACGAACTTTTTAATCAACAGTTCTTACTTGGATTCTAAGGAGTTGTCTTTCAGGACCTTTCAAATAATCGTGAGCCCCTGTCTATTTAATATCTTGTTTCACTCACTCTTTGCAAGTAACGCTTATTATTTCTTTTCATCCATTGAGTCATAACTCACTTTCAGTTCTTGGAATGTGGTGTTGCCTTCATAACTTTGGACACTTGGATTGATTGTAGTCTTCCTTGACCTATTATTTACGAACAATATTTTGACCTTGTGAGCCTTTGCTAATAAACTTCATTTCTAAGGCTGCTTGCAGTTATGTCCTTCAACATGTTCACGTTTCACAGACATGTTTTCTATGGGATAATTCTTCTTCGAACTATTTTTTTTTCAGCCTTTCATTCTGTAACCATGTCTGTTCAAGATCTTTCTTATAGAGTGGAATTCTTTTGGTTCTGTTCCACTATACGTATCATTTCCATATTATAACTTTTCTTTTTACAAAACAAAGTTAAGGCCTACATTTTGTACATTGCCTTAACGAATTCAATCCACTAGATTTTCTTTCAAAAGTTCCTTTGACCTTCGTAGCCTACTACGAGATTTGAGATTTAATTCGATTCCACCCTATATTCATGATCTATCTTATGTTCCTTCAAGCTCCGTGGAGATGATCAAAACCAATTGTTCCAAGTTAGTGAGACCCAGAAGAGTCGAGCTAGAGATGTTTTTTTTCTTGATTAATTCTGCAGCCTTTCTTCTTAAGACACTTTCAGCAGTGTAGCTACAATTTTGAAATTAGTTCATATCCAAGTAAGACTGCTTGATCATTTTTTGAGTTCTTAATGCTACACTTGGAGGAATGGGTGAGGTTGAGATTTTCGAATGCACTTTATGCGGACGTGTTTGTAGACAGGTTGAATTGAGTTTGAGGTTGTCTTCACCGGTTGGAGGTTTGGTTGATTTTGTGCCAACTTGCTCGAACATAGAGTTTGTGTTAGGAGGATTACAAGTAATGGCCCAACTGATGCACGTTATACCTTTGGAGAACGTAGACATAATTTTGGGAATGGATTGGCTTACCGAGAACCATGCAATGATTTACTGTAAAGAGAGACAGATTTCTTTTCAAGCCACGGGCAAAGAGCCGACTATCTTATATGGGATCTCCATGAACCGATGAACCTCCATAATCTCCGCATTGCAAGCAACCACGGTGATAAGAAAAGGGCGTCCGGCGTATCTTGTGTACTTGAACAGAGAGGTAAAGAAGGATTTGAAAGTGGGAGACGTGGCAGTAGTATGAGATTTTCCCGATGTGTTTCCCAAAGCTTTGCCTGGACCGCCACCCGACAGACAGGTAGAGTTCACTATTGATTTGGAACCAGGGTCTGCGCCAGTATCAAAGGCGCCATACCGAATGGCCCCTAAAGAGTTGGCAGAGTTGAAGATCCAGTTGCAAGAACTGTTAAACTTGGGTTTTATTCGACCTAGTGTGTTACCGTGTGGAGCGCCAGTGTTGTTCGTTAAGAAGAAGGATGGAACAATAAGGATGTGCATCGACTATCGTGAGCTTAACAAGATGACCTTGAAGAATAATAACCCACTGCCAAGGATTGATGATTTGTTTGACCAACTTCAAGGAGCGGGCGTATTTTCGAAAATGGACTTGAGATCGGGAAATCATCAACTAAAGGTCCGACGAGAGGATGTGCCTAAGACTGCTTTTCGCACTCGTTATGGCCATTTTGAATTCGTCGTGATGCCATTTGGGCTGACCAATGCCTCAGCCGTCTTCATGGACTTGATGAACCGAGTTTTCCATGAGTACCTTGACAAGTTTGTGTTAGTCTTCATCGACGACGTTTTAATACACTCGGAGAACGAGGAGGAACATGGATGGCACCTGCAAACTGTGTTGGGAACGTTACGAAAAGAGAAGCTTTATGCCAAGTTCAGTAAGAGTGAGTTTGGTTGACTCGAGTGAACTTTCTTGGTCCTATCGTGACGGCTAATGGAATTCAAGAGGACCTAGTGAAGGTCGAGGCTGTGCAAAATCGGAAGTCGCCGAAAATGCCCAGTGAAATCCGTAGTTTCTTGGGATTGGCGGGATACTACCGACATTTCATCGAGGGATTCTCTAAAATCGGGAGACCAATGACACAACTGTTGAATAAAGGAATCAAAGTGGTTTGGACGCCGGAGTGCGAGGCGAGTTTCCAACTGTTGAAAGAGAAGTTGACTACAACACCTGTTCTAGCTGTACCGGCAGCCGACAAGAACTTCACCGTCTATACTGATGCATCGAAAGTAGGACTTGGATGCGTGTTGATGCAAGATGGGAAAGTGATAGCATACGCTTCCGGACAGTTGAGACCGAATGAATTGAATTTTCCGACTCACGACTTGGAACTAGCAGCAGTAGTGCATGCACTAAAAATTTAGAGACATCATCTCTATGGAGTGAGATGCGAAATATATACGGATCACAAGAGTCTCAAGTATTTCTTCGAGCAAAAGAAGCTAAACATGCGGCAGCGACGTTGGTTAGAGATCGTGAAAGATTACGACTGTGGTATTCACTATCATCCGGGCAAGGCAAACATAGTAGCCGATGCTTTGAGTAGGAAGAACCAACCGCAATTGGCTTATTTCCTAACACAAGAGGAAGCGTTGATTCGCGAACTCGACAGAATGAGATTGGAAATAGTGAAAGCGCCCGAGACAGTAGGAGGAAGAATAGCGACGCTAGTGATTGAGCCTGATTTGAGAACCAAGCTCATAGAAGCCCAACGACGTGATGAGAAGTTGGAAGAATTACGTGTGAAGGTGAGAGCCGAGAAGCTTGATGTACGATAGACGATTGTGTGTGCCGAGCAATGAGCTGATGATTTAAATAATTTCCTTGTGCAGACCATCAAGATTTCCGCGCCTTCCCTCATTATTTTCTACTTGGAGATTTAATTTATTTTGTTCCCTTGTTTATGGAATATTCATTGACTTATTTCCTAAATTGTGAATCTATTTCTCTCCAAGTAAATACCAAATAAATTCCTTATTGAATTTATTAACCTAATTTTCAAAAATTTGCCTTCTTTTTAATTGTGGGATTATATTTATTGGTCTCTATTTTATTCCTCCACAATTAATTAATTAATTAATTTATGGGATTAAACCTAGGACTATATAATCACCTAAACTAAACCCTAGCCCCCATTCTCCCTCATAATTTTCGTGCCTCACCTCTCCTCCCTCTGTTCAACCTCTCCAAAATTTCTTCCATCCTAGTTCTTGCATCCATTGAAGTTTTATTTTCAAGAGTTCCCGACGAATCGCATCAATCTTTGCTTCTACCGTTTGGTTTTCGATTCAAGAAGGTATAACTAAATCTTTTCCTCATCTTCTCCATTGAAACCTTGTTCTTGATTCATTCATGCATATAGTGAGTGTAGGAATCACAGATCGCAAAAATTAATCGGTGGGAATTTGTGTTTGTATGAGAAAAACTGTGAATATGCGATTGTGAATGAATATGTGTAAAGTTTGAATGATTCATTGGTGAATGATGTGTGGTTATATGAGAACATGATTGTGAGAACCTTTTGAAGCATGTTTGTGTGTGGGAAGCATGAAAAATTGTGTTTGGTTGAATGAGGAAGAAACCCTAATTTCGAAATTTTGAGACCTGAAAACTGTGGTGTTCGGACAGTGGATTACGACGTGTGTTTGACTGACCAAAGGATCTTATTTTGGTTCGAATTTTTAACTGAGTAAACTTCAAGGTGTTTTCTGTGTGGTGTGTAAATTTCAGCCCCTTTTGACGAAAGATGTATTTTTAACAAATATTTGAAGTCGACTGCGCAATTCTGCCAGAAACTTGTATTCTCACCCAGAAAGTTTCGTTTTCTATTTGACCGACCAAATGGACTCATTTTGATGTGAATTTTGTACTGGATGAAATTCGAAGTGTCTTCTGTGTTTTGTGAAAATATCAGCCTCATTGGGCATCGGATGAATTTTTGGTGAATTTTTCAAATGAACTGCGCAGTGCTGTCAGAATTTTTATGTTCCGACCAGAGAGTTGCATTAATGTTGAGAAATATTATGGCATGTTGTTCCTTAGGTTGATGAATGTTGGGATGGGTAAATTAAGGGAATGATAAAAGGAACGAAAGGACATGCATGGTAATGTGAATTTATGGAAGGCTGATTTGTGTTGTGATGATTGGCAAGGGTTATTGTGTGTACGTGAGCACAAGGAACGAGGGTTTCCTTAAGTGGATATTGAATTGATTAAGCCAACGAGGTGGGCTTTCTTTACAAATATTTTTATTTTCCGAAAATATGATGTGGTGTTATAAGGGTGGTTTAACTTGTTATGTCATGCCATGGATTGTTTTGATTGAGATTGTGTGCCTGATGCCTAGTTCGTCTGAGTTTACTCCGTTAGGCTATATGGCTGTGTTGTGAAATGAATTCGGGTCTGTGTAGGGCCGCAAACCCTATCAGGCTGTGTACACTGGTGAGATCGGGAGCCGTCCTTGCTAGTCGGCCGGTCTCGTGGGCGAATAGTGTGGCCACACTTTCGTCGCACTGTGGATTGATGATTGTGATTGATGGATTGTTGAGAAAATGGGGAGATTATTTGACTGGCCAGTCTATGAAACATTTTTGTGTTCTTGATGATATTTCTTTACTATGTATAAAACTCGAGATCACTGGTATGGATGACATAACTTTTATCAACTGTTTTCGGCATGAGCCCATTGAGTACAACAAGTACTCAGCCTGCATATGTTTTTCCCTATGTGCAGGTTGAGCGGGATGTTGCGGTGGATGTTGAGTTGGCCTAGGAACTTTGGATGCGTTGTGTCTTCATACATAGACATCATCCTTGACTCTCTTTAAACCTTATTTCCGCTGCTATATTTTTGAACTATGCCTCAAGACTTTATTCTGTTTCGTACTGTGTTTGAGCATGTTTGATTGTGTTAGGCGTTAATCTGATGTTTACCTTGTTACTCTGAAATGGTTTTTCGTGAACTAAACCAAATGTTTTCTTCTGGAAGTTAATTGGATTTTAATATTTATTTTCTCCGCTGCTTCTTTTGAAAAATCCTTTGCCATAAGTCGTTGCTAATTAATAATAAATTTATAACATTAAGTTTTTTTAAACTAAAAATTTGTTGTCTAAACTTTTAATGAACTAAAATATTATTCCTTTAAGATAATTAAGTTTTCATATAAAATGTAATCCTTAAATGTTGTCTTTAATGTTATCCCGTGGTCACGATCGCCTTGTTTGTAGTACCCCTAGTTTGGGCGGTCGTGACACCGATGAACCGAACAATCTTTTACTTGCTTTGTTTTTAAGATTTCTTAGTTTAAGTACTTGTTTTGTTGCTTGCCTTTGACTTAGATTCCAATAGCTACTTGATTCGAACATCTTTTGGGTTATAATCTTGAATGCAATGAAGTTTATTGTGGTTTTATTTTGTATTTCAGCTTGCTTATTATTTCTTTCTGCCTAGTAGCTAGATCTGGTAGTTTTACGTTGATTTCTGTTGATTAAGTGCTTGAATCTACTTTGCTTAGTTAGATCTATATTTTCTTTGAGTGTTTACAAGTTTTAATCAGGTTAAGTTCCTCAAAAATGCATGGGAATCATTTCTGCTTGCTTCGGTCACCTTGTCCCGCTGACCAGTTCGCGTAGATCTCAGTTTTCTTAGCTTTCGTTCTCGATTTCAAGTTAAATAATGCATTTACGAATTGTCAAGCTTGATCATTCATCAATGGAGTTTGTTAGATCTTGTTTGTTTAGCTTGGTGAAGAAGATATCGTCAGAATCAAAGAATAGGACCACTTGTATTGCTTTTGTTACTTTTTGCTTTTGTACTTGCATTTTTTCAGCTTTTCTGCACACCCAGGAGACAGTGTGCCAGCATGTCCTTTGATTCTCTTTACCTTTTGCCAACAATTTTTAGTTAGTTTCGTCTAGTAGTTTCACACATGCACACTCGTACCCTAATTTACACACGCACTTTAATTTCTTTTATCACGCAACATTTAGAGCCCACCCTGACATACTGGTCAGGAGGGGTATAGGTTCCATTTCATTTTCCGACTAGGTAAAAGTCAACCCTAAAAAAGCGTGGTAGCTAACCCACTGCTCCCAAAATGTCATCGCAAGTGCATCTCGCCTACATCCATCTCTGTAGGACTCGACCCTTACTCTACTATACTAGCCAGTAGAAGTGGGTTGAGGTATATTTTTGTTGATAGGGAAGATAGACAAAGACCCAATGACACAGCTAGGTCTAGGTACCCTCCTGGCTAGTTGACACACACACACGAGTCATAGTATCATCTTTTCCCTCTATCAAATGGCGCCGTTGCCGGGGATGGATGGCGTTTTTGCAAACATCTATTGCATGACACTTTGGTGTACATATAGTTAATTGTTTTTCTTTTCTTTTGTTTCTTAGTTTATGAGGAGTTTTGTTAAGAATTTTGATGTGAATATTGTATATAAACTTTTCTTTATTTTTTGTGTTCCACAGTTAAATGAAACTGAGTCCAACTGGCCAAAGGAAGAAGGGGCAAATCCAGTCACCACTCATTCAGAATTAACCACTGCCTTGCCTGTTGACTTGGATGCGAGCGGTGAGGAGGATGGCTGCACAGCAATCAAGAGTGAACCAGAATCAGTATCCGCAACTGAAGAGGAGAAAGCCAACATGGCTGACCAGGAAAATGATCCCGAGATAAGCTCGTTGTACGCTCACTTGGATGGCGAACCACCGCAAACAATCGTCACGACCCTAGGACAATAAGCAATCTACGTGGACCCCACATTATGGCCCTCCTGCCTGTGTTCTTGGGAAGGAGTTGTGACAGCCCATATGAGTTCTTACATGAATTTTGCAAAATCTGCAAGGCTCTAAAGCGGCCAGCGGGGTCGAGCGAAGGCGACTACAGACTGATGGCCCTTCCCTTTGCCCTTAAAGGGGAGGCGAATACTTGGTTCAAGAGGCTGCCACCAAATTTTATCAAAACCTGGTCTGACTTCAAGATGATGTTCTTGGATCAGTTCTTCCCAGCTTCCAGGACAAGTGCACTAAGAGATAAAATCCGAGGAGTTACACAAGGTTATGATGAGACCCTGAGTCAGTACTGGTCAAGATACATGGGTCTGTTGGACGCATGCCCAAACCACCACATGTTGGAAGTAGAAATTTACTTGATTTTCTATGAGAGGATGAATGCAGAGAGCAAGGACTTAGTGAACTCATTAAGTGGTGGAAGTTTTTCCAGACTACGAGTTAGTGAGGCCAAGAGAATCATGGAAAGACTTCTCTACGCGAAAAGAGCCTATGACAATCCACGTACTCTCTCGTCCAGAAGAGGTATGGCAAATGCTGCAGCAGTAGGAAATAATGATCAATTAGAGAGTCGGATTGACAAGCTCGAGAGGGCACTTTTGTCAGCAATTGAGAAGAGTAAACCGCAAGTTCTTCCAGTCAATGCCACCACGGTAACTGCCCAAGAGGATCATTATCCAAATACGACTGGGCTTGGGAATTCAAATAGGAACTGGAATCCTGAAAAGCATGACACGCCTTGGAGAGAACACCTGTACTTTAGATGGGGAGAGGGAAACTCTAACCAGCCCAACCCACCTCAGAATGCATACGATGGACCCCAACCCAAGATTCACAGCCGAACTGGTCAGGAAGAAACTAGCATAATCCGCACCCACCAAATCTATATCAAAATACCACCTATGTGCCACAATATCAGATGGGAAACCAAATCCCACTCACCCCAACATTGCCAAAATCACCCATTCCCTAACCCTAACCAGCATCACCACCCCAACCAGTTCAGTCAGCACCCTTCACACCAAAATTAGCCAAACTACCCTTACAATCAAAACCATCCCATCTACCAGTCCCATCCCAACGGCCAGTATAACTCCCATCACAAGCAAAATCCCTACCTACACCACCTGAATCCCAATCACAGTGAACCCCCACAACTCTAACCAATTCGGCCAATACCCCTCTCATCAAAATCAGCCAAACTATGCCTACCACCCATACCCTAACACATAGTATAATCCCCACCATCAGCAAAATCCTAACCATTTCCTACACCAAAACAAGTCTGGATGATCTATGGAAGAGATGATGGGAGAGATGCTTGCTTACCAGCAAACCATGAGGAGCGAATTTCAGTCAAATAATGAAGTGGTGCAAGGCATGCAAAACGCCCAGAAAGAGCATAAGGAAAATATGGACATGTTGAATAAGCAACTGTCCTACCTGGCCAGTTCGATGAACGAGATTTGTGGGAATGCGAAAAGGCTCCCAGTTACGGTGCACATACCTGACAAGGCTAATGTGAGGAAGGTGACATTGTGGTCAGGAGCATCCTACAAGGAGCCTGAACGGAAGGAGTCATTTGGGGAATCAAGCAAGACGAAGGATAAGGGGGACATACTGACCAAGAAGAGTATTCCTGATGAAACTGAGCCAGTTGCTGAACCTCAAATCAATCAAGGTCCGGAAGTGAGTTCAAGGGAAACCACTAAAGAACCTGATGAAGAGGATATTGAAGAGACTATTTGTCAGAATTCAAGATTCGCTAGAGACACTGGTGCTCACCAACTGGCCGAGAAGAAGGCAGAGAGAAAACAAGGGCTGAAGCGCGCATCGAGGCGAATCATCAGGCGTAGGATTGAGAAAAAGAAGGGGCCCGGCCAGGTTCATGATCTTGTAGAGATCTCAAGCGAGGAGGACAAGACTCCTTGCAACAAAAAGAAGAGCAAGGACACTGATACTGGCCAGGAAGATAGTGGACCTCCTACAAAACCCAGGGAGGATCCAAAACATGCTACAACCAAGTCACAGACCACTGCTGTTGCTGGACATCCGTCATCGACCGTTACTATCCAGGAAGGGGGTTCTCCTACAAAACCTGGGGAGAATCCGACTGCAACTTTCGCCCAGCCAGTACAGGAGGCCAACATCGACAATCCACTTTCCATCCCAGCTGCCCAGAAAGAGACACCAGTACCAGAAACTGACTTACAGGAAAATCAAGACAAAGAAGGAAAATGCAATCAAGAAAGAAAAAGGAAAGACAATGGGGCAGCAAAGCAAAAGAAGGAGACCAAGAAGCCCAGGTGGTCCTATCGGCCATTATCATCAAGAAGTTGGGACAAGTGCCCAAACTGATCGGGTGCAAGGTCCCCAGCAACCATCATCTGCGGTCCACGGAAAAGAGGAAAATCAAGGGGACTTTCAAGAATCATAAGAAAAAGAGTGACACCCCTGATGTGTACCAACAAAGGAACCCGATAAGGAAACTGCACAAGGCTCCTGACCAAAGAGGATCCAGAGGAGAAGATGACCGACCCTACCAACTGACCAGTTAGCTTTCTTTTTATTTTCAGTAAACTTGAGTTTTTTTTCTAGTTGTGTTGTTTCTATTTTTTTTGTACATGTTTTAGCATGCGTATACCCTCATTCATAACACTTAGCCTATTCCATAGACTAAGTGTGAGAAGACGTGGGTTTACAACGTAATATGTGTTTAGGATGTTAGAAGTTGTCTTTGTTTTGTGTTTTTTTTTATGTGAGTCCTATACCTTCTTCCACTTAGCCTATTGCATAGTCTAAGTGTGAGAAGTTTTTGTTGACATAGTATGTTTTGCATATTAGTTCTTGTTCCACATTGTCTATGTGTTCTCTATGTTCGTTATTCTTCTCCCACTTAGCCTATTGCATAGTCTAAGTGTGAGAAGTTTCATATATAATATGTTTTCCATGTGTTATGTGTTTTCTGGTTTTTGTGCTTCTATGTGTTGGATACTGGTCATCCTATTTTCCACTTCACTAAACTTGCGTGAAGGCGAGCAAGGATGAAGTGGGAGGAGGAGATAATGGCCAGTATAATTGTATATATGTGTTGTCATGTGTCGCGTCAGTCCCTAGTAAGTCAGTTTAGGTTAAGTTTTGTTTTTTAGGACATGTGTTAAAACACGGGCATAAAACTCAACTGATCCAACCTTAAGGCGAGATGATCGATGGAAATAAAACACACCAAGAGTAGAAACCACCTTTCTTAGATCCAGGCTAGTCTAGAGGATGCAAGTATGAAAGAAAAACACGATTAGAAGCCAATTGTGAAAGCCATCTTAAAATGGTGAGTTAAAAGCCTAAAGTGGAACCACTTTCCGCTACATGATTCCTAGAGTAAGGTGACCCGTGTAGCAAGTCCTGAAGGCATTAGGAAACCTCCCATGCAAAAAAAATGATAAAAAAACCACCCATAAAACCCATCTTTCTGGCCAAATCTATACCCAGATATAATCCACTAGCCACTGGGACTGTGTGTGTGTGCGAGGCATAAAGCAAGAAGGCGGCTGGCCAGGAGGACGTATAAGAAAATTACACTGGAGAAAAAATCGAGAGGTAAGGAGAAAATCGACCAGTAAAAATTTCGGGTCCAAAAAAAAAAAGAAGGAATAAGGGTGGCAAAGCCACATTAAAAAAATATGTTGAAGAAAATGGTCGAAAACACTTGACCACAAAAAGAAGGAAGAAGGAATAAGGGTGGCGAAACCACAAAGAAGCTACTGACCAGTTGGAGGTCAATATCAGAAACGCCCAGCCAAAGAGAAACAACAGCCAAAAGCCCAGATACACACAGTTCCCCCACATAAAAATAAAGTAGTAGTTTTTGAACCTTAGAGCCTTAGGAATACCCACCCCAAACACTACAAACCAATAGCCCCATTACAAGCCTTAAAGCCCTTCAGGAGCCGCACGTGAGATCAGAGTACGAAGCATCTGTGGTTCAGCAATTTGAGAGAATAGTCCTAACATTTCTGGTGAGAAAAGAGTGACTTAGCGAACCTAGCGTTTGGTTTATAAGAGAGGCGATCTTGACAAGCGGATAGACTAGCCAGTGAAGGGGAGGGTGGTAGAATTTCGAAGTTGTTTACAACCGGATCAGTTCAACCCAAGGGGGAGGATTGATTGAAAATATAGCCTGTGTAATGTGTTTATGATTTTTTTTTTCTTTTGTCCGTTTTCTTGTTTTTTGTTTTTTGTGAGTCATCTATGTGTTGAAGAGTCTTTTAAGTTTAAAAGTCTTAGGTCGGTGAGGGGAGGTAACCAGGCTTGCGAACTCAACTCATTATTTTTATTTAGCTTGTTTCTTCATACTTGAGGATAAGTATCTGTTAAGTGTGAGCAGTTTGATGAGTCTCTTTCTCGGCCTTGGTTACTGGTCAGTATAAGGTGTTTTATTGGATAATATCTGCAAAATAGCTGCTAAAGTGTGCAGGTTGAAGTACTAAATCAGGAGGAAAGGTTCAGAAGGAATTCGAGTGAAAAAGCTGTGAAAAGTGTGCAAACTGGTTAGTATGAGCAGAAAATACGCAAACTGGTCAGGATGGATGCTACAGAACTTGACACGAGAAGGAAGGACTTGCTTGGAATAATCACCTATCTAAAGAAGGGCAAAATTGTCATTCCACATGAAGAGAAAGCTCTAGAAATTTGGGCAACCAACCCTATAAATAAGAGCTGAACATAAAGAATGGGGGAATTTTGACACCACTTCACTTAGGACTTATCATCACTACTACACCACTTTTGAGGAGAATAGCTCCACTAGCTCTTAGTTCCATCTAAATCCAGCAGCCTGACATGAAGATTCCGGCTACCAGCCAGCAAGGAGCATCATGCCTGATTCATTCCAGCCGCTGTAGTTCCAAAAATTCCTCCAGTTTCAGTTTCCGATGAGCCGAACAATCTTTTACTTGCTTTGTTTTTAAGATTTCTTAGTTTAAGTGCTTGTTTTTTTGCTTGCCTTTAATCAGGTTAAGTTCCTCAAAAATGCATGGGAATCGTTTCTACTTGCTTCTGTCACCTTGTCCCGCTGACCAGTTCGCGTAGATCTCAGTTTTCTTAGCTTTCGTTCTCGATTTCAAGTTAAATATTGCTTTTACGAATTGTCAAGCTTGATCATTCATCAATGAAGTTTGTTAGATCTTGTTTGTCAAGCTTGGTGAAGAAGATAATGTCCCAATCAAAGAATGGGACCACCTGTGTTGCTTTTGTTGCTTTTTGCTTTTGTACTTGCATTTTTTTAGCTTTTCTGCACACCCAGGAGACAGTCTTCCAGCATGTCCTTTGATTCTCTTTACCTTTTGTCTAGCCATTTTTAGTTAGTTTCGTCTAGTAGTTTCTCACATGCACACTTGTACCCTAATTTACACATGCAGTTTAATTTCTTTTATCACACAGCATTTAGAGCCCACCCTGACATACTGGTCAGGAGGGGTATAGGTTCCATTTCATTTTCCGACTAGGTAAAAGTCAACCCTAAAAAAACGTGGTAGCTAACCAACCGCTCCCAGAATGTCATCGCAAGTGTATCTCGCCTACATCCATCTCTGTGGGATTCGACCCTTACTTCACTATACTAGCCAGTAGAAGTGGGTTGAGGTATTTTTTTGTTGATAGGTTAGATAGACATAGACCCAACGACACAACTAGGTCTAGGTACCCTCCTGGCCAGTTGACACACACACACAGTCATACTCTCATCTTTTCCCTCTATCAAATGGCGCTGTTGCCGGGGATGGATGACGTTTTTGCATACATTTGTTGCATGACACTTTGGTGTACATATAGTTAATTGTTTTTCTTTTCTTTTGTTTCTTAGTTTATGAGGAGTTTTGTTAGGAATTTTGGTGTGAATATTGTAAGAAAATTATTCTTTATTTTTTGTGTTCCACAGTTAATTGAAACTGATTCCAACTGGCCAAAGGAAGAAGGGGCAAATCCAGTCACCACTCATGCAGAATTAACCACTGCCATGCCTGTTGTCTTGGAAGCGAGCAGTGAGGAGGATCGCGGCATAACCATCAAGAGTGAACCAGAATCAATATACGCAACTGAAGAGGAGAAAGCCAACATGGCTGACCAGGAAAATGATGGCCCTTCCCTTTGCCCTTAAAGGGGAGGCTAATACTTGGTTCAAGAGGCTGCCACCAAATTTTATAAGAACCTGGTGTGACTTCAAGATGATGTTCTTGGATAAGTTCTTCCCAGCTGTCAGGACAAGTGCACTAAGAGATAAAATCCGAGGAGTTACACAAGGTTATGATGAGACCCTGAGTCAGTACTGGTCAAGATACATGGGTCTGTTGGACGCATGCCCAAACCACCACATGTTGGAAGTAAAAATTTACTTGATTTTCTATGAGAGGATGAATGCAGAGAGCAAGGACTTAGTGAACTCATCAAGTGGTGGAAGTTTTTCCAGACTACGAGTTAGTGAGGCCAAGAGAATCATGGAAAGACTTCTCTACGCGAAAAGAGCCTATGACAATCCATGTACTCTCCCGTCCAGAAGAGGTATTGCAAATGCTGCAGCAGTAGGAAATAATGATCAATTAGAGTGTCGGATTGACAAGCTCGAGAGGGAACTTTTGTCAGCAATTGAGAAGTGTAAACCGCAAGTTCTTCCAGTCAATGCCACCACGGTAACTGCCCAAGAGGATCACTATCCAAATACGACTGTGCTTTGGAATTCAAATAGGAACTGGAATCCTGAAAAGCTGACACGCCTTGGAGAGAACACATGGACTTTAGATGGGGAGAGGGAAACTCTAACCAGCCTAACCCACCTCAGAATGCATACGATGGACCCCATGCCAAGATTCACAGCCGAACTGGTGAGGAAGAAACCTACATAATCCGCACCCATCAAATCCATCTCAAAATACCACCTATGTGCCACAATATCAGATGAGAAATCAGAATTACCAATCCCACTCACCCCAACTTGCCAAAATCACCCATGCCCTAACCCTAACCAGCATCACCACCCCAACCAGTTCATTCTGCACCCTTCATACCAAAATCAGCCAAACTACCTTTACAATCAAAACCATCCCATCTACCAGTCGCATCCCAACGACCAGTATAACTCCCTACCTACACCACCTGAATCCCAATCACAGTCAACCCCACAACTCTAACCAGTTTGGCCACTACCCCTCTCATCAAAATCAGCCAAACTATACCTACCACCCATACCCTAACACCCAGTATAATCCCCACTATCAGCAAAATCTTAACCATTTCCTACACCAAAACAAGTCAGGAAGATCTATGGAAGAGATGATGGGAGAGATGCTTGCTTACCAGCAAACCATGAGGAGTGAATTTCAGTCAAATAATGAAGTGGTGCAAGGCATGCAAAACGCCCAGAAAGAGCATAAGGAAAATACGGACATGCTGAATACGCAACTGTCCAACCTGGCCAGTTCGATGAACGAGATTTGTGGGAATGCGGAAAGGCTCCCAGTTACGGTGCACATACCTGACAAGGCTAATGTGAGGAAGGTGACATTGTGGTCAGGAACATCCTACAAGGAGCTTGAACGGAAGGAGTCATTTGGGGAATCAAGCAAGACGAAGGATAAGGGGGACATACTGACCAAGAAGAGTGGTCCTGATGAAACTGAGCTAGTTGCTGAACCTCAAATCAATCAAGGTCCGAAAGAGAGTTCAAGGGAAACCACTAAAGAACCTGATGAAGAGGATATTGAAGATACTATTTGTCAGAAGTCAAGATTCGCTAGAGACACTGGTGCTCACCAACTGGCCGAGAAGAAGGCAGAGAGAAAACAAGGTCCGAAGCGCGCATCAAGGCGAATCATCGGGCGTAGGATTGAGAAAAAGAAGGGGCCCAGCAAGGTTCATGATCTTGTAGAGATCTCAAGCGAGGAGGACAAGAATCCTTGCAACAATAAGAAGAGCAAGGACACTGATACTGGCTAGGAAGATAGTGGACCTCCTACAAAACCCAGGGAGGATCCAAAACATGCTACAACCAAGTTAGAGACCCGTGCTATTGCTGGACATCCGTCATCGACCCTTACTATCTAGGAAGGGGGTTCTCCTACAAAACCTGGGGAGAATCCGACTGCAACTTTCGCCCAGCCAGTACAGGAGGCCAACATCAACAATCCACTTGCCATCCCTGCCGCCCAGAAAGAGACAACGGTACCAGAAACAGACTTACCGGAAAATCAAGACAAAGAAGGAAAATGCAACCAAGAAAGAAAGAGGAAAGACAATGGGGCAGCAAAGCAAAAGAAGGAGACCAAGAAACCCAGGGTAGTCCTATCGGCCATTATCATCAAGAAGCTGGGACAACTGCCCAAACTGATCGGGAGCAAGGTCCCCAGCAACCATCATCTGCGGCCCATGGAAAAGAGGAAAATCAATAGGACTTTCAAGAATTATAAGAAAAAGAGTGACACCCCTGTTGTGTACCAACAAAGGAACCCGAGAAGGAAACTGCACAAGGCTCCTAACCAAAGAGGATCCAGAGGAGAAGATGACCGACCATACCAACTAACCAGTTAGCTTTCTTTTTATTTTCAGTAAACTTGAGGTTTTTTTCTAGTTGTGTTGTTTCTATTTTTTTACGTACATGTTTTAGCATGCGTATACCCTCATTCATAACACTTAGCCTATTCCATAGTCTAAGTGTGAGAAGACGAGGGTTTACAATGTAATATGTGTTTAGGATGTTAGAAGTTGTCTTTGTTTAGTGTTTTTTTATGTGAGTCCTATACCTTCTCCCACTTAGCCTATTCCATAGTCTAAGTGTAAGAAGTTTTTGTTGACATAGTATGTTTTGCATATTAGTTCTTGTTCCACATTGTCTATGTGTTCTCTATGTTCGTTATTCTTCTCCCACATAGCCTATTGCATAGTCTAAGTGTGAGAAGTTTCATATATAATATGTTTTCCATGTGTTATGTGTTTTCAGGTTTTTTGTGCTTCTATGTGTTGGATACTGGTCATCCTGTTTTCCACTTCACTAAACTTGCGTGAAGGCAAGCAAGGATGAAGTGGGAGGAGGAGATAATGGCCAGTATAATTGTATATATGTGTTGTCATGTGTCAAGTCAGTCCCTAGTAAGTTAGTTTAGGTTATGTTTTATTTTTTTAGGACATGTGTTAAAACACGGGCTTAAAACTCAACTGATCCAATCTTAATGCAAGATGATCGATGGAAATAAAACACACCAAGAGTAGAAACCACCTTTCTTAGATCCAGGCTAGTCTAAAGGATGCAAGTATGAAAGAAAAACCCGATTAGAAGCCAATTGTGAAAGCCTTCTTAAAATGGTGAGTTAAAAGCCTAAAGTGGAACCACTTTTCGCTAAACATTTAAAAAAAAGAAAAGAAAAAAGTGGCTGCCACATGATGCCTAGGGTAAGGTGACCGCGTGTAGCAAGTCTTGAAAGCATTAGGAAACCACCCCCATGCAAAAAAAAATGAAAAAAAAACCCAACCTTAGAACCCCTCTTTCTAGCCAAATCTATACCCAGATATAACCCACTAGCCACTGGGACTGTGTGTATGTGAGGCATAAGGCAAGAAAGCGACTGGCCAGGAGGACGTACAAGAAAAATCAACTGGAGAAAGAAATCGAGAGGTAGGGAGAAAATCGACCAGGAAAAATTTCGGGTCCAAAAAAATAAGAAGGAATAAGGGTGGTAAATAGTGTTGCCCACGGTTCCAAAACCGGCGGTTCCGGTTCGGAACCGCCGTTTCTGGTTTATAGGAATTCGGAACCAGAACCGGACCGTGAGGCTATTTCACGATTCCGGTTCCGGTTCCGGTTCCGGTTCGGAACTGCCGGTTTTCGACAGTTTATACGGTTCCGGTTTGAAAACCGGAGGTTTCACGGTTCGTTTTTTTTTTCTATGTAATTTAAAATTTGGATTATACAATAAATTGGAACAAGACAACGTATAATTTAAATTGAATTAAGACGAATAAGGTGAAAATGATATCAATTTTATTGAATTTAAGTTGTAACGGACAACTATACATTATAATTTACAATACATATACAAGTATACAACATACAACAATGTAATATAATTTACAAGTGTCATCGGAACGTAAATAAAAAACATGAAATGGGGGGATAATGGATGAATTTGAATTCAAAATCAAAAATTAAAAAATTTGAATTCGGAAAACCGGCGGTTTTGACAGAAAACCGTCTGCCTCGTGTTCCGCACCGGAACCGAAAACGTCGGTTTTTGCGGTTAACCGATGGTTTCTGGTCCTAAAACCGCCAGTTTTGGTTGACAAAACCGGCTGAAAAAGCTGCCCCACTGCCGCCTCGGTTTTCTCACCAGAATCGTGAAACAGCCGGTTAACCGGTGGTTACGAACCGTCCGGAACCAGCGGTTCGGTGACGGTTTCGGTTCAAAAAATCTTGAACCAGAACCGGAATCGGAACCGGACCGCGGTTGCAAATGCGACTGTTCCGGTTCGAAAATATTGACACTGTTCCGGTTCGGACCGGAACCAGAACCGGTGGGCATCTCTAGTGGCAAAGCCACATCAAAAAAATATGTAGAAGAAAACATTTGACCACAAAAAGAAGGAAGAAGGAATAAGGGTGGCGACGCCACAAAGAAGCTACTGACCAGTTGGAGGTCAATATCAGGAAATGCCCTGCCAAAGAGAAGCAACAGCCAAAAGCCCAGATACACACAGTTCCCTTACATCAAAATAAAGTAGTAGTTTTTGAACCTTGAGCCTTAGGAACACCCACCCCAAACACTACAAACCAATTGCCCCATTACAAGCCTTAAAGCCCTTCAGGAGCAGCACGTGAGATTTGAGTCCGAAGCATTTGTGGTTTAGCAATTTGAGAGAATAGTCGTAGCATTTCTGGTGAGGAATGAGTGACTTAGCGAACCTAGCTTTTGGTTTATAAGAGTGGCGATCTTGACAAGCGGATAGACTAGCCAGTGAAGGAGAGGGTGGTAGAATTTCGAAGTTGTTTATAGCCGGATCAGTTCAACCCAAGGGGGAGGATTGATTGAAAATATAGGCGATGTAATGTGTTTATGTGTTTTTTTTCTTGTCCGTTTTCTTGTTTTTTGTTTTCTGTGAGTCATCTATGTGTTGAAGAGTCCATTAAGTTTTAAAGTCTTAGGTCTGTGAGGGGAGGTAACCAGGCTTGCGAACTCAACTCATTATTTTTATTTAGCTTGTTTCTTCATACTTGAGGACAAGTATGTGTTAAGTGTGAGCAATTTGATGAGTCTCGTTCTCGGCCTTGGTTACTGGTCAGTATAAGGTGTTTTATTGGATAATATCTGCAAAATAGCTGCTAAAGTGTGCAGGTTGAAGTACTAAATCAGGAGGAAAGGTTCAGAAGGAATTCGAGTAAAAAAGCTGCAAAAAGTGTGCAAACTGGTTAGTATGAGCATAAAAGGACTTGCTTGGAATAATCATCTATCTAAAGAAGGACAAAATTGTCATTCCACATGAAGAGAAAGCTCTAGAAATTAGGGCAAGCCACCCTATAAATAAGAGCTGAACATAAAGAATGGGGAAATTTTGACACCACTTCACTTAGGACTTATCATCACTACTACATCACTTTTGAGGAGAATAGCACCACTAGCTCTTAGTTCCATCTAAATCCAGCAGCCTGACTTGAAGATTCCGGCCACCTGCCGGCGAGGAGCATCATGCCTGATTCATTCCAGCCGCCGTAGTTCCAGAATTTCCTCCAAATTCAGTTTCCGATGAGCCGAACAATCATTTACTTGCTTTGTTTTTAAGAGTTCTTAGTTTAAGTACTTGTTTTTTTGCTTGCCTTTGACTTGGATTCCAATAGCTACTTAGTTGGAACATCTTTTGGGTGATAATCTTGAATGCAATGAAGTTTATTGTGGTTTTATTTTGTGTTTCAGCTTGCTTATTATTTCTTTCTGCCTAGTAGCTAGATTTGGTAGTTTTACGTTGATTTCTGTTGTTTAAGTGCTTGAATCTACTTTGCTTAGTTAGATCTAGGTTTTATTGGACTGTTTACAAGTTTTAATCAGGTTAAGTTCCTCAAAAATGCATGGGAATCGTTTCTGCTTGCTTCTGTCACCTTGTCCCGCTGACCAGTTTGCGTAGATCTCAGTTTTCTTAGCTTTCGTTCTCGATTTCAAGTTAAATATTGCATTTACGAATTTTCAAGCTTGATCATTCATCAATGGAGTTTGATAGATCTTGTTTGTTTAGCTTGGTGAAGAAGATAATGTCACAATCAAAGAATGGGACGACTTGTGTTGCTTTTGTTGCTTTTTGGTTTTGTATTTTCATTTTTTCAGCTTTTCTGCACACCCAGGAGACAGTCTGTCAGCATGTCCTTTGATTCTCTTTACCTTTTGTCTAGCCATTTTTAGTAAGTTTCGTCTAGTAGTTTCTCACATGCACACTCGTACCCTAATTTACACACGCACTTTAATTTCTTTTATCACGCAGCATTTAGTGCCCACCCTGACCTACTGTCAGGTGGGGTATAGGTTCCATTTCATTTTCCGACTAGGTAAAACTCAACCCCAAAAAAAGCGTGGTAGCTAACCAACCGCTCCCAGAATGTCATCGCAAGTGTATCTCGCCTACATCCATCTCTGTGGGATTCGACCCTTACTCCACTATACTAGCCAGTAGAAGTGGGTTGAGGTATTTTTTTGTTGATAGGGAAGATAGACACAGACCCAACGACACAGCTAGGTCTAGGTACCATCCTGGCCAGTTGACACACACACACAGAGTCATAGTCTCGTCTTTTCCCTCTATCATGGGCCCAGTCAGGGATCTATGGAAGGTTTTAGATATGGCCTCCCCAATTAGCTTTTTACAAATTAAATTGAACGCACAATTTAATACAAGCTTATATTGGAATATTACGAGCTGCCACTACAAAAGTAATATTGCACTGCCCATCCAAATCCAAAATTATAAGTAATTTGGGTTTCTATTTGGTTGTCATTCATTTCCCGCGCTTAAGATAGAAACGTCCATTAATTAATTAGTGTCTGCTATGAACTTAATTAATTAACATCTTATTAATTCCATGAGTGGACTTAGCAAGAAATGCTTATTTATTATTCATAAAGTAATCAACCTGCAACTAGCTAGGTTCCGAATAATAAAACCTTGTTTCAAGCTCCTCTTGAGGACATTATCAAACAAGACTCACCTCGTGCACGATTCAATATAATAGCAATCCTAGTACCACTAGATATTAATCACCACTACCCAATATACCAGGATTATTGTGTTGCGAAAATCCCACACCATTTGGTAAGTCAAAGTAGTGCATAATCAATACCGTATGCTCAATGCTAACGTACATTGATTAAGAAATAAATAATTTATCATGACCTCGTCTTTCAGTAGATAGCATAAATACTTGTCTCGCTGTTAGATCATATTCAGTGCTCTACCACACCAATGTCATCTTATTTCAGTAAGGCTTAGAAATATGCGGACTGACATTGCAACCTTTCACGATAGGTAGTCTAGGCCTATCTGGGTTGAGAAATTCTTATTTTTCTTTGTTCCACCGTGTTACCTTAAAGTGGACGACGCTCCCAACCAGTCTACTAAATCAAAGACTTAGACTTTGTTAAGTTACTTATACATTTAAACATGTAATAAACATCCATTAAATGTAAACATAACAACATTAAGACAAAAATAATTTGTTTCATCCATTGGAAAATAAAGTAAAGAGTTTTACATTATTCAATCACTCAAAATGTGATTTCCAGTATACAAACTCTAACAGAATATGTCTATGGATTCTGTTACGAACATGATTGCCTGATTTCCTTTGTGGAATTATTGGTGAAGATGGTCTAATATTATACTCCTTCCGTCCACCAATATAAGGCCAAGTTTGGCCAGACAAGAATTTTAAGAAATGTTGTAGAAAGTGGATAGAAAAGGTTTAGTGGAAGGTTTAGTGGATGAAAAGTAAGTGAAATAAAGTTAGTGGAATGTGGAGTGGATTACTAAAAGTAGTAAAAAAGCTAATGAGACATTTGTTGGTGGACGGATGAAAAAGATAAAATGACACTATTATTGGTAAAGAATGGGAGTAATTAACATCCAGTGAATTCTTCTATGCTTTGCTCTTGCAGTTGTTTGAATTATTTCTTGTCCTTTGTATGTTCAATTGATTAAATACCTCTTGAATGTGTTAGGATTAATTAAATTAAGAACAAGATGAAATAATTAATTTGGACTAAGAATAATTCACTCATTATTCAAGAGTACTATGGAGAGTTTAGTTTTTATGTGACTTCTTTGGTTTTAATATTTTTGGGAATTAGATGTTAGGCATTTAAAGAAGAAGACTCTATCCTTACTTCTAATCTATGGATTTCTCGTCTCGAGTTGGGGTTTAATCTCGACTCACTGCAGAGACACGATCATGTCTCGACACCGTAGCTCCCACTGTCTTGGTCAGCGGCTCGAGATGAAGCGATTCGCTCTCGGTCAGGCTCAGAGTGATGTCTCGGGCATTCCGCCTAGGGTCTAGGGTTGAGTCGGACGAACCCCTCCCCGCGCCACAACTCCCTCCGATGACCACCGTTTGGGCACTGCCTAGGGTAAATAAAGTCATGTCATGCTATCTTTGAGTGTACTCGGGTTTTACTTTAAAAATGTCGAGAAACATTAAAATTCTTTCAACTTTATAATGGTGAGCGGCCGATCTACTATCATCATCATCATCAACTATCACATACCAAATCTGAACTATCAGTGAAACGAGAATGTGGCCACATCCTCACTGAATTGGCCAACTTAAAAGCTAGCGTACGATCCCTATATGTGTAATTAGTGCGCAGGTAAGGTTCAATCAAGCAGGTCCAGAGGATTCACCAAACCGCAGGGTCTAGCAGATTACAACTTATCAGAAATTGTCGTTGGGTGCACTTTTAACCACTTCAAAACCTTAACCCATCATACTATTGGCTAGTATATAGAAGTAAGGATCGATCCCATAGAGATGGAGGAGTTAGCAAGCATTCAGAGAATTTGGAAGGGGGTTGGCTACTGCCATGCAGCTAATGGGTTAAGATTTTTAACTACTGGACGCAATAGAATAAGAACACTTTAAACCATCTACTAAACCTAGGAAACTGAGAAAAGTATGTGCGCATATATGACTCAAAGGGATTAAATTAACTTAAGAGATGCAACAACTAAACTACCGGGTCCTGCTAAGATTTCTCAAAACAGTTAAACAAGCAAGTAAAAAATAGTGGGGACCAATTTCCCGATTTAGCTATGCTAACAAAAAAAGATGCAAAAGTGAACAAACACGCATATCTGATTCTAACTACCAACAAACTTCATCTTCTTTAGTAAACTAACTCAAACTCAGACGAAACAGAGCATCAAACATTTCGAAACAGAGAAAACTCAGATCGGACTTCAAACGTGATGATAAAGCATAAAACTACCAGATCTAAACTACAAGGTCAAGCAGAATCGAAAGCAACAGTAAAACAACCATAACCATGTAGATTCAAACCAATACGTATCTGATCAACAACTCCAAACGTATCAGATCCACAACTCCAAACAACAATCCACACTAGATCAACCCGATCCCAACTCTATCATGTTCAGATCCATATCTCCTCAACTCAAATTCAACCAATTCAACAACAATTCAACTCTGATTCAACCGATCTTAACTCCAAATCAACAATCAATTGCTAAAAGCATCCAAATCAGTAAAAACCAACATCAAGCATTAAACCAAATATAACATAAAACAAAAACTTCCATAGCAGCAAAAATAAGGTTCAAAATAGAAATACCAACGCCGAGCTTCCAAAACAGAGAAGTTTACAACGAGTAAAATGGTTGAAACATAAATAATTGTATCTTCGCTCCCATTTCTGCTCCTGCCGCCACTTTCTTGATTCTCCTAGGTAAGTTAGATGACTTTGGCTATTTTACTTCAAAATCCGTTTGATTGCATCCGCTAGGTAAATTAGAACCATCTCCTAGGTCTGGCGGATTTTCTACGCACCTGAACTTATAAACACTCATTAGTTCAATGAAATCACATAAATTAACCCCATAACTTATGCATGAAATGAGCCTTATCAAACTGCTCACACTTAAACCATACTTGTCCTCAAGTATGAAAGACGAGATAAAAGAAATAAGGCAAATTTCAATGCATGGTTATCACTTGACCGACTCTAGAGAAAAGAAAAGAAACAAACACAAACTCCTTGACTTAGACACTAAAAGATTTAGACAAAGAACACAGACACAAATACACAAGAAAGAAACAAAACACAGAAAACAAACAACAAACACGGATGTATAAAATGGTTTAACTTCAAGCAGTCGTCCCCACAAGTTTAAGGTCAATCCAATCGTCTACAGTCTCAAATTCCTCCCACTCCCTTCTTTTATCTTGTCAGTTCGTCAAGATAGCCTCTATTTTCACCACTTTTTAGATCATTCACTCATTCATTTTGCCATACCACTGATGCCTTGAGTTATACTGACATAGAAAAAGTTCCTTAAGGTCTTACTTTGGTTGTAACGGGTCCAGGGGATTGTAGTGTATGTAGGTGAGAATCTTAGGCGGCCTAAGTTCAAGAAGTGCAATTACAAATATACAAATATATGAAGGGCATGTGAACTTAGGGACAAACGATGGAAACAACCTCCCTTTTTACAATCTAACTTCCTAGAAAATTTGGAGCTATTCCATGGCCATTTTGGCCTTATTCATCTATTCCCATTTATCAATCGGGTAAGGTTATAAATTTTTTTCTACCCTGCATCTTTTTCTAACAACTTTTTTTCTTTTTTCATATGGGTCAGGTTACAACTTTTCCTGCCCTCTTCTTTTTGTTTCTAACATTTTTTCCTGGGCCAGGTTACAGATTTCCTACCCGTTTTATTTTCTAACTTTCTACTTTATATATCCTCTGTTTCACAACCTATCTCCTACTCCGAATGGTGAGTTGCCCCACTGTTGCCCCCTTGTTCACATGACAAGAAAGCTGAGGTGCCAAAAGAAAGGACAATTCTGTATAGGCTCAACTTTGCTAACTAGGGAGTGCCCTTACAATGAGGCAGGTCCAGTAAGTTGGAGAGAAATAAGCTCAATTGGTTTCTCCTATTGCCTTTAGTCCTTACTCCCCTATGTCATTTCTCCCTAAGCATCAAGTGGTAGCCTCTCTTTTCTATTTAGTAGAAAGTGTTCTAGTCCAGGCTTTTAACTCAATCAAATTAAGGCCTTTCTATCATTCTTACTTCATTCAAACTGATTTTGATTTATTAAGAAAAGAGGTTTAAAAATTTGACATGCATCCTCTCTTCAATTACTCTCACTAAGGGAATCTTTCTTTCTATTTCGCTAGTTTATACTTAACACATAAATCCTAAAAAAACTAACACTCTACTGACTCAAGAACCAACATATATACATGCTTTGACACTGACTGCACTAACTCCCTTCCTCTCCCACTTCTTCTTGCTTGTCCCCAAGCATTACGATGAAGTAGGAAACATGGCCGTTAGTGTGCACACAAAAAATAGATAGAAACAACATAAGAAAAACACCGCATTCTCACACTTAGACCAAACATTGGGCTAAGTGGGAGAAGATTGGTCTATGTGTGAGAAGACACAAACATCACACCAACAGAACGTATATACAAAACAGTCGTCTCACACTTAGGCCAAGCAATGGGCTAAGTGGGAGAAGATATACACAGAAAACACAAGAAAACAACAATAACCAAGACATGCTATATTAACAAAAACTTCTCACACTTAGACTAAGAATTTGGCCTAAGTAGGAGAAGGCACACAAGACACAAATATACACAGACACAACAAAGCATGCATTAAACAGAGACAACCATGCATAACAGTCATTCAACAAAAGGAAATAAAAACAAAAACAGAAATGTAAAATTACTTGGTCATTGGGGGTATTTAATTCTGTTTCTGGTTCCCTTGGGAGCTAGGTTTCTGGGTCACTTGCTTCGGGCGGTCAACCTTCACTTTCTTCGGAACCGACTGGGCTGGTTGCTTTGTCACCTTCTTAGTTGGCTTTGGTACGGTCTTCTTCACTAACATGGTGGTGCTGGGTTTGGTAGTCACGTCCTTTCTCTTCCTAGACGGTGTACTGGTGGGATCAAACATGCGCATTCTAAACGGAGGAGGCTCCAGGGGCAGGGGGATTAAGCTCACCACTGGGTCTAGGAGGAACAAGGTGCTGGGCCAGGGGGAAGTCTTCTCTTGACTGAGGCGACTATCCTCATCATTAAGGTGATGGCCTCAGTCATCTTTTCGATCTGCACCTCCAGTGCTCCCTTAAGTCTTACAACAGCAGAGCTTATCGTGTTCATCTCTCTCCTGGCCTCACCCATTTCAAGTCGCCATTCCTCTCACTCAGCGTTCGTTAGCATCTCGAAGTTCTCCATCTTCACAGCCACCTCAGGTTTACCGACTTCATAGAACACGATTTCTCCCTCCTTCATCCTTAAGAGACATTTGCTGAAGAAAAAGGCTAAATGAAATTGCTCTGGGGGATCGCACATAGGAAAGGTGGGCACTGACTTCACTACCTTCATGATCACATTCCATTTGAGGTAGGCGGCAAGGAGGTGGCAGGTATAGATGTGGCGGACGGTATGGGTAGTAATCAGATGGAAAGCTTGGGCCAACCAATATCTAAGGTGGACCTTTACACCCTTTAACATACACCACGTAAAGTAAAGTTCTGGTGTTGTAAGGGTGGAGCTTGCCTGACCCATGAGATTGTACCCGAGGATGACCTGCGCGAAGCGGAGGATGTGGTTGGCGATGTGGACCCCTTTTGAGACGCTGGTCTTGAATGTACCTCCACGCTTATCTCCCAGGCCTTTTACATGTCGAAGCCTGGAGTTTTCAGTGGGGGGCCTATCTCCCTCTCATTCCACATCCCTTCATCATCCTCCTTAGGGGTGAACCACCCCATCCGCAGCGGTCATTCCCTTATAGAGTCGACATCTGGGTCCACAGTGGACTTGAACTTATATGAAGTAAAGGACTTCTTGGCCAAAGCAATTGGTACCTCAGTCGTGCTATGACCTAACAACCACTCGAATCCGATGGCGCTGATGTAGGATATGAATTCTTCCTCCGACTCCATATCTAGGAGCGATAGGGGGTGGAAGCGCTTACCTGATTTAGCGAGCTTCCCATTCGAAGCACGCCCTTCACAGGTCAAGGCCTTTTTGGGGTCCTCAAAATGGACCATGGCCTCCAGCAGCTTCTTAGTCACCAGCACCTCCATTATCTCGAAGATGGGCTCCTCCTCCTCATGGTTCTCCACTTCTTCTTCCTCCTCATTGACCTCCCCGGTCTCCTTTGTCTCCCCTGTCGGCTGCTGATACGCTCGGATTTTGCACGGTTTTAAGGCCATCTCTTGGTCCGTTTTCAATATCAAAGTTACATTACATGTCCATTATTTGCATATTTTATCTATTTTTATATTTTGACATGTTTTGTGAGAAATGCGCATATTTGAGCCTAAAAAGGGAGTCAAAACACGAAGTTGGAAATTTGGAGCTGTTCTGCATGTCCAACGGTCCGCTGCAACACAGTCGGCGACCGCTGGCGCCCAACGACCACCAAGCTAGTAGCGGCCCGCTCCATGAGAGTTGTGCACGAAGTCAAGACATGCCCAGCGACCGCAGGAGAATGCGTGGCGGCCGCTACTGAGAGTCCAGAGAGTTACGGGATGATGGCTAACGACCGCTGAACCAAGTGTAGTGGCCCGCCATCCAAGAGTCAGGAGCCTAGGACCAACCCACATCGACCGCTGGCCAAGGTGCAGCGGCCCGCTGGGAAAAAGCGGCAAGCAGAATTTGCCCTACTTTCTCTCCAAGATTTACCATATTTTGCAACCATTTTCGTTATACGATGAGGGACATTTTTTCCCCTATAAATAACCCTCAAAGCTTCATCAAAAATAGATCTTCTATTTGCCAAATATTTCCAGAGCTTAAAAGTTTGAGTGCTTCATTGCGCAAGGAGTTGAAGAAGGATTCAAGATCATCAAGGCTACAAGGATTCAACCTTTGGGTTTTATTGTTTTAGTTCTTATGTTTTCATTGTATTCCCTTCAATCTATGTTTTTAGCTTATTCTATCATGTGTAACTAAACTTATAGGATTCTAGGGATGTGTTAGTAACTTTTATTGGTTTATACAATTCCTATTTCTATTTAACATCCGTTTGTGCTTACTTTGTTTGTTCCTTAAGTTAATGGATAATGCTTCACGCTTGAGTGACATATTCAGTGATGATTTAATATAACTTGCTACATAATCGTGAGAGGAGGTTGGCGAGTTAGATCCACTTAATAGACACTACAATTAGTTTCCTTTAAAACGACACTGTTAATTGAGAGTGAGGAATTTTCAAGGGTCTTAGAAACTTTTAGGAGTTACGTATTTAGGATTGACAACTCTAATGTTTGAAATCAACGTTTGCATCGCATGTGCATAACCTAGGTGACTCGTTCTATCAAAGTAAGAACTGTGCTAGGCTGTTGTAGTTGGAATTTGTATAACCATAATTGTGAACGCACATCCCTGGAATTCTCTTATCTCTATACTTTTATCTCCGTGTTTATTTGCAATTAGTTGTTTATTTGCTTTTAATAGTTCTTTGTTTTCAAAAATCTCCAAAACTTTCTGTTTTCCAAATAGTATTTAAGTTTTAGTAGAAGATAGACAGTCTGTGTTTATTTTCCCCGTGATCGACCTCTGGTACTAACCTTTAATTATACTATTCCTACTTTGGATACTTGCAGGTATTTATAGTGCTAATAAAAAGTGCATCAGCTGGGCAAATGGCACTCGGATTGGCTCTGGGGAGGCTTCCTGAATCACCAGGGTCGAAGAAGCCTGCCTATGCTTCTTCTTTTGTCGTTTAGCCGTCTACTTCCCATTGCGGTTCCGATCGGCGACATAGCCCTTCACCACGGCCTCAGCAGAGACCTTGTCTATCTGCTCTGGAGTCCCCTGTGCTAATGAAAAGTGCATCAAGTTTTTGGCCCATTGCCGGGATTACAATTCACTTTGTCATTGATATCTTCAAACAGACAATTTTACTACGTTAGATTTTAATTGCTTTCTGTTTTTAATTTTTGTTTTTGTCTCTTTCAGGTTGTGTATGCGAATGCGTTCTGGGAAGAATATCTTAGAGCAGCTCAATCTCAAACTTGAAAGAACCCGTAGGAAAATAAGAAGTGAGCAAGGATCAATGGGAGACAGAACAGAGATAGAGAGGCTTCAAGCCACGGTTAAGCTGCTAACGGATGAGAGAGTCGCGGAGAAGGCTGCCCGCGAGGAGCAAGAAATGGGGAACAAGGAGATAGTGCCCGTGATGCACATGTTCAATGACGGGAATATGATCACTTTTCCCGAAGGCCCTCGTATAGATGCTAACAATTTTGAGCTGCGAATGCCCCTTATACAAAGGGTTGAGCAGTTTGCTTTAGCAGGCAGGGCCACAGAAGATTGCCAACCGCCACCTCTCAAAGTTCGTGGAGATTGCCAACACATTGAAGTTAAATGTTACCGACGATGATGTCATTAGGGTAAGACTCTTTCCCTTTTCATTAATTGATTCTGCTAAAGATTGGTTTGAGTGTCTGCCGACAGAGCAAGTCTCCACGTGGAATGATATAGTGGTTGCCTTCCTCGACATGTACTACCCGCCAGGCACAATATTAAAGCTCAAGAGTGAGATCTTCCAATTCATGCAAGGCCACGATGAGCCCCTCTACGAGGCGGTCTCTTTTTTCAAAGGCCTACTCCGCAAGTGCCCCAACCACGGTTTCACCGCGGACCATCAAGTAGGAATCCTCTATAACGGATTTAATGAAAAAATTTATACTATGTTGGATTCAGGGGACAATGGGGGATTCTTAAGGAAGAGTGGACTGGATTCCATGGAGGTCATAAAGGAGTTCGCCACCAACAGCAGGGGGTGGTTGAAAGAAAGGCACAACTCACGAAGAGTAGCGGCCATAGAGGAGACCGAAGAGAGTTCCTTCGTGAAGAAATTGGCCAAGCTTAGAGTTCGGGTTGACCAAATGGACCTCCGTCATTGCGGTCACCAAACCGGACGCACCTCCCGCTCCTATGGAAGATGTCAACTACGTGCAACAAGGAGGCGGCCCTAACTAGGGGGCGGTAATTCATTAATTAACAAGAATCGTCCTCATCCTAACCTCTCTTATTCTAACAATAATTTCTTGCAAACCCCCGCAGGATTTAATGTTAGCAAGGGTGGAGTATTTGACCCTATCAAGAAGGAGGAGAAGTATGACCAAAGGATAATGAAGATTTTAGAGGTGCTAGTGCAAGATAGGAAGACCAATGACACCAAGATTGGGGTCGTTGAGGCAAGGTTGAACAATCTCAAGCAAGGAATAAACATAATTTCCACTGTCGTCTGAACATTAAGACTCAAATGGATCAAATCCACAAGAAGATTGAGGAAGACAAGGCAAAGGCAGCAGCACGAGTGGCAGACATAAACAAGAAGTGGGTCGCCAAGCAGAAAAATGATGAAGGGAGCACCTCCGGAACGAAATTTGGGGACTGCCCGATGCCCAACGGACCGCCGCACACTCCACAGCGGGTCACCACTGGGGCACAGTCTGGATTCGACCCGACGCCTAGCGGACCGACGCACACCCCGCAGAGGCGTCCGCCAGAGAGGAACTCCTCCGGAACAACGGGATTGTACTCCCTTTCTAGCCGAAGAAGATGTTCAAGGTTGAAGAACATTTCAATCATTTTCTAAATATGTTTTCTAAGGTCCATACTAACATCCCTCTCGTTGAATCGTTGTAGGAGATACCTAGGTACGCAAAGCTACTAAGGGAGACTGTGATGAGAAAAAAGAAACCTACTAAAGCCGACCTTAAGTTTCCACATCATTGCAGCGAGATCATTCAACAGGAGAGAGCCGTGAAGCAAATGGATCTCGGTCAATTCATCATTAGGTGCTCAATTGGAGAAGGAAAAGTGGACAAGGACCTCTGTGATTTGGGGGCTAGCATCAACATCATGCCACTAAAGTACTATGAAAAGCTCAACATCGGACCTCTCAAGACGTCGGATGTGATCATATGGTTGGCCGACAACTCGGTAATAAAAAAAGTGGGCATGATTGAGGATGTCTTGGTAAAGGTAGACGATTTCATCTTCTCTGCCGACTTCATTATCCTTGATATGAAAGTAGAAAAGAATGTACCTCTAATCTTAGGCAGAGATTTTCTAGCCACATGCAAAGCTCTTATTGATATAGGTGGAGGCGAAATCACAATTGGTGACAACTATAGTCGCTCCACCTACAAGATTGAGAGCGAGATGCTTAAGTATGAATAGGCGCAATAAGCCAAGATGGAGTGTGAATGCAGGGCGGTCATGATGACCGACATGTCTAAGCCTTTTAGGCCATTAGAAGGGGATGATCTTTCTAACCCTTCTATTTTTATTGTTCATACTCCTCCCCAAGCTCCTAAAAAGAGCAAGCCTAAGCATGCTAAACCTCCCTTGCAGGAGAAGCCCAAAACGAAGAAGAAGGCCAAGAAGGAGCCCCAAACTCTAGGTGACCCTGACGTCTACGTGATCAAGACCTCGAACGGAAAATACAAGTGGTGGAGGAAGGTTTGCAACAAAATGGTCCAGTTCGCGGTTTTCAGCACTAGGGTCGTTGATCCGCCCACTTAGTTGGGTCACTTCAAGGCGCTTGTTGGGAGGCAACCCAACTTGGTTTTTTCCTTTATTTCCTTTATTTCTTGTTTTCTATTTTTCCTTTAATTTTCATGCATTTTCTGTGCACATAAAAAAATATATTTTCAAAAATTATAAAAATTAATCGTAGCGACCGCTGCATAATCCACAGCGGTCACTGCCAAGTGTTCACTGTGCGTGAACAGATCAGGCCCTAGGGTGGGCCTAGGGCGGGCTGTAGTGGTCACTGTGCGGGCCGCATCGGCCTGTTGGAAATTTGCCGTTTTCACAACACGGTCGCTGTAGAGGTCAGAGACGCGATTTCTCCCATATAAGGTTAGTTTTCTCTCCTTCTTTCCACCATCTTCTCCAATTCTCCCTTGTACACGACCCAAACTACAAAACATCACCAAATTCACACACCCACACTCTCATTCTCCCCTTCCACTCCTAAATTTAAGCTTTCATCGTTCAAATTCTCTCCAACTCAAGGTATGAATCCTACTTTTAATTTCTGAGTTTTGATTGAATTCTTCCATGGATTTTGTTCGTTCTTGATGAATTGTTCGGTTCAATAGCATGCTTTAATATGAGGGATGAGTGTGATGATGTTTCTACTTGTGTTTCATGGTTAGATTTTGCATAGAGTGGTAAATTGTTGGTGAATTCCTTCTTGTTCTTAGCTGTTTATAGCATTGTGAGGCTATTATTACTTCCATCAATTGCAATAAATGTGTAGTCATAGAGATTGTTGATTTTTGTTGATTATGTTGATACGTCTCTACATGGGGGATGAATTCACGTTGGGGGATGGATTTTTAGTGTTCTAAATTGTTGGTTTTGTTTTACATGATCGCATGTTACAATTTAGGATGCTTACTTGTTACAAACTTGCACAAATTTGTTGATTTGTGATGTATACTTAGTTGAGCGCAAGTTTGAGGGAACCCTTGTTTGTCTATTATTTAGTGCTCTTTTTTTAGAGTTTGAATTTTCTTTTATAGGACAATGACAACCAGAGGAAAGCCCGAGAATGCGAAGAGCTACGGAGTTAGTCTTCCAAAGGATAAGCACAAAGCTATGTGTGGAAGAGAGTCTCAGCAAGAGACACGGTGTCCTCACGGTACCCCCACGAGCTTCCCCTAGGTACTTTTGGGCGTTGTGCAACATCGGGGAAGGGAATGGCCTCATCCACATATTTCAAGGAAGGTGCCCATCATATAGGAGACTCACTCTCGAGTTCCTTAGCACGCTCAAGGTGCACAAGAACCATTGTTCCCGCACCCCCGAGAACATCGACTTCCACCTTAGAAACCGCAACCATTCTCTTTCCACGAAGGACCTTTGTGAGGTGTTCCATTGCTTCGACGATGAAGAGATCGACTATGAGTACTCCGACATTTGGGGTGCGATGACCACAAAATGGGAAGATCATGAGCTGAGCTTTGCCAAGTCCTCATCCATCCGCAACTCCGTTCTACGACACCTCCACCAAGCTATGACACAACTATTCATGTTTGCAAGAATAGATGGTGGGAGTGTATCCCAAAAGGAGATCCATGTCATGTGGTGTCTTCTCACCAATAGGGGGTTCAATTATGGGATCTTCTTCACTTTCTACGTTGACTGAATTTCCAAGAAGGACGGGAGTGATATTTGTTGCGGGGGATTGATCACGGCGCTTGCCGAACACCTTGGCATCTCGACCGCGGGATTCACCGAGGATATGGGGGAGCAATTTATCACTTATGAGGTACTCTTCTCGGTTGGGCTATTGAAGACCGATTTTAGCGGTAAGCATTTTCCTGCAAGTGGATCGGGATCACTTTCCTGTTCCCATTCCTCATTTGACCAAGGTCGACACGTGGGAGAATCAAGTCAATTGGCAAATCAACACTTCCTCCCACCGAAGAGCCATCGAAGCCAACCCCGTCAATGGGGAGTTTAGGAGGAAGAACATTCCTTCTCGCATCCCCGCCTTCGACCTCAAAGATGACTCCGCCTTCGACGCCATCGAAAACTATTAAGAGGAGGCGGAGAGATCTCAAGCTTAAGGGAGTATGCCACCACTGCCACAACATGAAGAAAAAGAAGAAGAGGAGAAAGTTGAAGCCCACCGCCGCCGCACTAGAGCCAACCGCCGTCGCGGAAGGTTTAATGCCAATGAAGAGTTTCAAGCCAACACCTCCGCCCAATTAGGAGATATGTTCTCCTATATACAAAACATGTCCAACACTTGGGACAATAGATGGGTGAGCAACAACAAGAGAATGCCTTCAACCTCCAAGAATGGACGGTACAAGGTGATTGGCAGACGGCGGAACAAGACTTTTGGGAGCGTCAAAGGCTAGAGGATGTTCATCAACGTCAACAAATTGCCGAGCTCCAAAGGATGGCCACCGAGGCTCGCGAGGAGTGCCTAACCATGAGTGGCGACACCACCTATCTGATTGGCGCTTTCGTCGACCTCAACGCTCGCTTCCCTCCTCCTCAAGAATGAAGAAGTCGAGCTCATGACTTTAAATTAATACTTGTATCATTTTTTCTTTTGTTTTGGATTGAGATAGTTTTTATTTTTGCTTTTGAACATCTTTCTGAAGTAGTTTTTAGTTTAGTTTTCGTGTTTGAAATTTTTTTCACAGGTACTGGACTTTGCCCAGCGACCGCTAGTGGTTCCGCAACTGCCCACTGGCCAATCACAGTGCCCAACCATGAATATTTGAATTTTTCTAATTTTCGCCCGTCCAACCTATACGCGAAAAATTTCAAGGTGTCTTTATTGCTTTCCTTAGTTTACTCACGTCCCTACTAACTCTACAAACTTATTTTACACTTTGTTGTAAATAAGTTTGGGGGGATGAAGTGGTGGACCGTGAGTTTAGGTTTTTGAGTTTGTTTTTCTTTTGTTTTTGAAAATTTCTGAAGTTGAATCATTGTCATGAACTTAACATGAAGAACTTAGAAACAAGCATGCTTAGGGATACATTAGACCGAGTTGCCTATGTTATAAAGTTCTTTCTTCTTGGATTAATTATGGCTTGACATTTTGATTTGATGGTTTGGTAAAAGGTGTATAATTAGTGAATTGCTTGTTCGCCTTGAATCATGCTTATACCCTTGTGAGATTTGAGCCTTAATTTCTTTCTTGTGTTATTTATCTGCATTCATGTATATGTTTCTAGAACTTACTCCTAGTCTGCCTAAGTTTACATAGTGTTTAAGTTGATTAAGGAGGATGTTAGGCCATCTTTTCATAGCTACTTTTATATCCAAAATTTTGACCCTTTTCGAAAAAATAATTTTTTATCCATCTGGAGCCAATTTTGAGCCTTTAAGCCTATTTTTTGGAAGCCAAATCAATTCGGACAATTCCTTGGGTTAGTATAGTTATTTTTATCTTTTGTAAAGGAATTGGGGAGATAAGGGGAAATTGTGAAAATTGAAAAGTAGTGTGCTTAAAGTATAAACGTGCATGTTGCGAAATAGAAAAAATTCAAAAGTGTGCCTGATCTAGAAAGGATGCCTATATATAAAAAAAAAGAAATAAAGGATAGAAAAAACAAGAGAAAGAAACAAGAGAAAGAAAGAAAAGAAAAGAAATATCAAAGGTTTTGGAACCCTTTTACTTATATGATGAGGGACGATTTTTTCCCTATAAATAGCCCTCAAAGCTTCATCAAAAATAGATCTTCTCTTTGCTAAATATTTCCAAAGCTTAAAAGTTAGAGTGCTTCATTGTGCAAGGAGTTGAAGAAGGATTCAAGATCATCAAGGCTACAAGGATTCAACCTTTGGGTTTTACTGCTTTAGTTCTTATGCTTTCATTGTCTTCCCTTCAATCTATGTTTTTAGCTTATTCTATCATGTGTAACTAAACTCATACGGGATGTGTTAGTAACTTTTATTGGTTTCTACAATTCCTATTTCTATTTAACATCCATTTTTTCTCTATTTCTTTCTTAAGTTAATGGATAATGGTTCACGCTTGAGTGACACATTCAGTGATGATTTAATATAACTTGCTACATAATCGTGAGAGGAGGTTGGCGAGTTAGATCCACTTAATAGACACTACAATTATTTTTCTTTAAAACGACACTGTTAATTAAGAGTGAGGACTTTTTAAGGGTCTTAGAAACTTTTAGTAGTTACGTATTTAGGATTGACAACTCTAATGTTTGAAATCAACGTTTGCATCGCATGAGCATAACCTAGGTGACTTGTTCTATCAAAGTAATAACTGTGCTAGGCTGTTGTAGTTGGAATTTGGATAACCATAACTGTGAACACACATCCCTGGAATTCTCTTATCTCTATACTTTTATCTCCGTGTTTATTTGCAATTAGTTGTTTCTTTGCTTTTAATAGTTTTTTGTTTTCAAAATCTCCAAAACATTCAGTTTTCCAAATAGTATTTAAGTTTTAGTAGAAGATAGACAGTTTGTGTTTGTTTTCCCCGTGATCGATATCCGGTACTAACCTTTAGGTATCCTATTCCGAATCTGTATACTTGCAGGTATTTATAGTGCTAATAAAAAGTGTACCAGCTGGGAAATTGGCACTCGGATTGGCTCTAGGGAGGCTTCCTGAATCACCAGGGTCGAAGAAGCCTGCCCATGCTTCTTCTTTTGTGGCTTAGCCTCCTGCTTCCCTTTGCGCTTCCGCTCGGCGGCATAGCGCTTCTCCACGGCATCAGCAGAGACCTCGTCTATCTGCTCTGGAGTCCCCTATTCCCTGGGAATATCCTCCCATGTATCCTCCTCGCCCACCGAGGTGCCAAATTGCAGCTTCCGTGCCCTCCTTACAGACATCATCTCATCCAATTTCTTGCTTCTCCGGGTGTTCCTTCTTGACATTCTCTCATCAGCCGGCATTTCATCTACCTCCGGCCCATCTTCCAGTACCACAATTTCTTTCAACCCTTCAGTAGTCTCGGGTTCATCCACTTCCATGTCAACTTCCTTCTCAGTCTCAACATTGTCACCATCTTCCTCATCGACGACTTCCTCCTCTCTCTCGACAACTGTCTCTTCTACAGGAATTTCTCCGTCAACTATCTCCTTCTCCCCGTCGTTCTCAGCCTCACTCTCATTACCCTCATTGCCCTCCTCTACTCTCTCATCATCACCAACAACATCTTTGTCATCAACTTTTTACTCTGCCTCTCTACTCTCGACCTCGTTATCTCCCTCTGCATCCCCATCATCCCTCTCACCCTCTGGCTTATCTCCTCACACTCCCTCATCACCTCCTCCCCCTTCTACTTTCCCCACTTTGTCCCTGTCCTCACTACCCTAGTCACCCCCCTCTGCGTCTCCCTCAACCACCTCTTTCTCCACCACCTCTTCCTCGTGGATGTACTCGGCGGCTCCTTCATGTGGTAAAGTAGGGTAAGGGATGTATGTTGTGGGTTGGTTTTCGGTTTGGGTCACTGAGGATGGAGGATTTATCACTGGGGCTAGGGTTTCGGGTAAAATTTGGGGATTTTCTTGGTGAGAGGATAGGGTTAGGGATGTGGTTGTTTCTCTGAGTGTTGAAGATCTGGGTGGAATTTCAAGTGGGGTTAAGGTGGAGATGGTCTCTTCTTCTTGGCATACCGCGACCATGCGTGCGAAGAACTCGCTCGGTTTTCCCTCTGCGGGGAGTTTCTTCATCAACTCCCTCACGAGTAGCTCCGGATCAGCGTCTCCGGTTAAATTTGTGGCGGCGGCGGTTGTGGAAGGCGGGGTGATGGAGGGTGTGGGAGGAACGGAATATGTCATCGTCGTTGGCTCTGGTCGCACCCAGGATGGGGCAAGCGTCATGGCTTGAGACGACGAAATCACCACCGCCTCTGTTTGAGCAACAGCTAGTGGGTTCATCGCTGGAGGATTTTTTGTCGGCAGTTTTGATGAGGATTTGCCGGTTTTTAACTTGACGGGTTGAGGGTTCTTTCTCCGGGCAGTGTCCTTTGGTGGCTGGTTCTCCATGGCGTAAATCGGCGGTAATTGGTGGTGATTTCGCCGGAAACTAACACAAAGAAAATTAGGTATGGTGAGTTGTGGGTTTCAAAAATTTTGAAAATGTGTGTTGTGAGAGAATAATTGCGAGGGAGAAGTTAAGGAGTTGGGGGAAGTTATTTTAGGCAAATATGAAAAAGAAAATAAGGAAATAAAAATAAAAGGAAAAGGAAGAGGGGCAGTTGCATGATGATGCAAGCAACCGTACGCCTCCCCTTAAGAAATTTGAAATTTGAATTTCAAAAGTTCCCCCCATTTTATCCAAAATTCCTCCCCGTCTCTTGCTGAAAATTCGATGTTCCCTCTCACATTTTAACACTTAGAAAAAAGTTTTAACTAAAAGGTGAGACATCCGAGCAACCTGGTCAAGGGGATATGAATCCAAAAAATTTTAAATTCAAACTGTTTTTCTAGGCATGCTTGGCGTTTCAAAAATATTTTTGGTATATGGAATTTTTCCTTTGTTTGGATTTTTCTTATATTATGAAAACATATTCACATTATCTACAAATTGATCTTAAGTATTCTTGGGAGTATGCTGGTTCAGTCCTCAGATTTTGAACTCCTTCCCTATGCACCTGACCCAACAATTCCCGAAGAATACCTAGTGACCTGACCAGTTAGGCAATAGTACAGAGCATGCGTAGTGGAATTTCTTCCACTATGCACAACTCTGAACTAACCCTAAATACTTTGACTCTGTGATCGTTAAAAAGAAAAGGAATAGAGTTAGAGGTGCTTCCCTTAATTTCCACGGCTCCATTCGCTCGGAGGCCAACGATTGTGTAGGGTCCTATCCACTTAGACTTCAGCTTTCCGGGCATCAACTTTAGCCTTGATTGGAATAAAAGAACTTTCTGACCGACATGCAATTCCTTGACCCGGAGGTTTTTATTGTGCCGCAACTTGGTTTTTTCCTTGTACCACATTGCCGCATCATACGACTCAAGTCTAAGTTCCTCCAGCTCTTGTAGTTGAAGTTTCCTCTCTTCCTCACAGGCATGGGGCTTCAAATTCATTTCCTTGACCGCCTAGTGAGCTCTGTGTTCAACGCCCACAGGGAGACAGCACATCTTGCCAAATATGAGCCTGTAGGGCGACATTCCAATGGAAGTTTCGAATGCAATCCGGTAGGCCCAGACAGCGTCATCCTACCGTTTGCTCCAGTCTTTCATTTACGGGTTAACTGTTTCCTCTAGAATTCCTTTAATCTCCCGATTGGAGATCTATGCCTGCCCGTTGCTTTGTGGGCGATACGGAGTGGAAAGTCGGTGGTGCGCTCTGTATTTCGTCATCAGGGCCTCCATGGTTCGGTTGCAAAAATGAGTTCTTTGATCCGAAATAACTACCCTAGGCACTCTGTATGGGCTGAAAATATTGGCCTTTCGAAACTTCGTGACCTCCTTTGTTTCACACGTGGCAGTCACCTTAGCCTCTATCCATTTTGATATGTAGTCTACTGCCACCTGTATGTAAGAATTTTCGTAGGAAGACGGGAATGGACCCATGAAGTCCATCCCCCAAACATCAAACACTTTACAGACAATTATCGGGACCTGGGGCATCTCATCATGAGCGGAAATTGCCCCGGTCTGTTAGCAGCGGCCACAGTTCTGGCAGAACTCATAAGCGTCCTTGTTCAGTGTGGGCTAGTAAAATCCGCAGTCCAAAACCTTCCGAGCTATTTTCCTTGGGCCGAAGTGCCCGCCGCAAGCCAATGCTTGACAATGATCCAGTACGTCTCTCTGCTCCCATTCGGGGATACACCTCCTAATTACCTGATCTGAACCCATCCTCCAGAGGTAAGGATTGTCCCAAAACTAGTACTTGAATTCACTCTTAATTTTCATCCTCTGGGCCCGAGAAACTTCTGGTGCACTAGGGAGCTCCCCTATGACTAAGAAATTTGCCAGGTCTGCAAACCAGGGTTCTGCATTCAGCTTAAACCTCCTTTTTCTGAATCTCCTGGACCTGTTATGCTAACACTTCTATCCACCTAATCAGTATAGAGGATTTCCCCACATAGTAAAGATGTTCCTCGGGGAATGCATCCGATATAGCCTCATCCGTGTCTCCTTGAAAAATCCTACTTAAATGATTGACTACTTTGTTCTCGGTTCCCTTCTTATCCCTCAGTTCCCAGTCGAATTCTTGAAGTAACAACACCCATCGGATTAGTCTTGCCTTAGACTCCTTCGCCAACAGATATTTTATAGCCGCGTGATCGGTGAACACTATCACCTTCGACCCAAGTAGATATGGTCAGAACTTCTCAAACGAATACACCACATCTAGCATTTCTTTCTCCGCGGTTTCGTAATTCTTCTAGGCTTGGTTGAGTGTTTTCGAGGCATAGAAAATTACATAGCTTTTCCCGTCAATCCTTTGACCTAGCACTGCTCCGACTGCGAAGTCACTGGCATCGCACATTACCTCGAAGGGGTGATTCCAGTCGGGAGCTTTGATTATAGGGGCTGATATAAGCTTTTCCTTTAGAAGTTGGAAAGCCCTTTGACATGCTTCGTCGAAGACGAAATCTATATCATTCCGTAGGAGGTGGGTATGCGGTTGTGCAATCATCGCAAAATCTTTGATGAACCTTCGGTAAAAACTAACGTGGCCTAAGAACCCCCTTACTTCCTTCTGATTGCTGGGATAAGGTAGCTTTGAGATTACATCCACCCCCAATGCTAAGCTCTTTCAAGGACGAAAGCTCTTTCAAGGACGAAGAGAATGGTATGTAGCACGCCCTAATCTGACTTCAGAATCTCGGCAAAATGAGTTTGAACACAGGTTGTCATGCGCGACCAGGCCCAGCGGGCCGCTGGACAGCCCCAGAACTCTCTGGAATGGTTGCAGCGACCGCTGCATTGGGTAAAGTGGGCTGCTAGGTTGCACATATCTCACAAAACACGTCAAAATATCAAAATGGATAAAATATGCAAATAATGGATATGTAATGCAACTTTGACACTCAAAACGAACCAAATAAAGGTCTTTAAAAGAGTGCAAAATCCGAGTGTATCATACCCCCAAACTTGCATATTTGTTTGTCCTTAAACAAAACAAGAAAGAAATATAAAATAGAAGCACGGATTGCACAAGGACTAGACGTCATAATTGCCTCAAGTATGGAATAAATAGATTAAGCATGAATGAACACAATCATATCAAGCAAGGCTTATTAGTGCACTTTTATTACTAGCTCGTGAAACACCTTGAATTCATGCACTCACATGTGGCAAACTTTCAAAGATGGAAATTGTTCTCTCACTTTCAAAGTGTATAAGGTAATGTGTATAAGCACTCAAATCATGCATCATGCAAAGTTTACCATATGCTTGCTCAAAATTTAATCCCTCATCTACTAGATGTTATTAAGCATTTGAAGCCCGAAAGGTCTTTTTTTGGTCTCTTTGGTAGGTGAGGAATATTTGGCTAAAAAGTAGCTAAACTAAAAATCCCAAGTAGAGTAAAATAGACTCCACTTTTCTTCTAAACCCAAGACACTTTTGACATTTATTCTCCTTCAACTCACATTCCCAAACCATTGATTTTCTTGTTTTTTCCACATAACCTTTCTCTCTTTCTTTTTTTTATATATAGGCATCCTTTCTAGATCAAGCACACTTTTGAATTTTTTCTATTTCACAACATGAATGTTTATACTTTAAGCACACTACTTTTCAATTTTCACAATTTCTCCTTATCTCTCCAATTCTTGTACAAAAGATAAAATAAAAACTATACTAACCCACAGAATTGTCCCCATTGATTTGGCTTCCAAAGAATAGGTTTAAAGGCTCAAAATTGGCTCCAAAGGGATAAAGAATATGTTTTGAAAAGGGTAAAAAATTTTGGATATAAAAGTGGGTATGAAAAGATGGCCTAACATCCTCCTAAATCAACTTAAACACTATGTAAACTTAGGCAGACTAGGAGCAAGTTCTAGAAACATATACATGAATGCAGATAAATCACTCATGAAAGAAATTAAGGTTCAAATCTCACAAGGTATAAGCATGATTCAAGGCGAACAAGCAATTCACTAATTATGCACATTTTCACCAAGCCATCAAATCAAAACGTTAAGTCATACTTAATCAAAGATGAAAGATTTAATATCATTGGTAACTCGGTCTAATGTGTTGCTAAGCATGCGTGTTTCTAAGTTCTTCATGTTAAGTTCACGACATAGATTCACCTTCGGGAATTTTTAAAAACAAAAACCTAAACTCCCGGTCCACCACTTCATCCCCCCAAACTTATTTACAAGAAAGTTTAAAATAAGTTTGTAGAGTCGGTAGGGACTTGAGGAAACTAAGAAAGCAATAAAAGATACCTTGAAATTATTGCGCCGAGGTTAGACGGGGAAAAAATTTGAAAAAATTCAAAAAATTGCGGCTGGAAAACTGTAGTTGGGCAGCGGTCGTTGGGCATCCTTCCAGCGGTCGCCGTGGAAGAGTCAGAACGTTCCAATGAGTCGCAAGCGGGCCGCCTCCCAACAAGCGCTTATTTTTCATCTTTAGCTTGACGTTCTTTGAAGTTATCAGTTATCCCCCATCGTGGGAATTCCTTTGGGATGCCTTTGTACCTACAATTTCGCAAAGTAAGCATAGTATGAAGAAAATTGTAGTAGGATACAACACATAATATTTGGCAATCCCTCAAACTCGAATCAAACCAAGGTGTAAAAATAATCACATGCTAGACCAATTAATCTACCTTGATTCAAAATCATCCCCCCATCATGATCTCAATCCCCCAATAATTTGCAAGAATTTTCAACAATAGACCAAGACCATGCAAAACAATATAAGCTCAAAAATATACACAAGTCATGCAAGATAAAATAGTCTCACAATGCAATGAACATGAACTATGCATATCAAGTCAAAGGGGGGATTCAAAATTCATCCACAAAAAGAAGCTAAATCAAGCACACCCAACAATAATTAATTCCAATAAATCTAACTCACAAATTCATCAACAATTTATCAGAAGTATATCATCTCCCATCAAACTTCAATTCAAACTACCAAAATGTATATACCAACAACAAAGTTATTCAAAAAAAAGAATTCAAGATCAAAGCTCAAAAATTACAAGAAGAACGTACCATGTGTTGGTTGACAATTGAGCACAACAACAATTTGGTAGAATCCAAAGAATTTCAGTAGGTGATGTGAATTTGAAGTGTGGGTGTGTGAATAACGTGGAGAAAATTGAATTTAAATAGAGAGGGGAAGTGGATGCTAGGGTTAGAAAGAAAAGGAATGAAAGAAGGAAAATAGGGAACATACCTTAAATAAAATGTTGTGTCTAAACTCGCCTCAACGGTCGCTAAAATTAACTCAGCGACTGCTGACCCTGCTCCAGAAAGTCTTTTTTTTCAAGAAAACGAAAAAATAAACTGAACAGAAATATTTTTACATTTTTTTTAAAAACGAAAATTTAAAAACAAAAATAAAATTAAAATAAAAATTAAACTAGAAAACTAGCAAAAATAAGAAAGCTATCAACATAGAACTCTATATCTCACTCATGCTCTACGAAGCTTATCAAGTGTTGCAGCAGAAGATTGTGCAAACACAAAATGTGACAATGGACACATAAGATTGAACCCACACAAATTGTACCTCAGATATTTCGGACAACTTCTTTGCTTGAACTTGAATCTTCACCAAAATAAGCTTTGTCAGCAATAAAAGGAATTAACATTATAGAGAGAGGATTTGAAAGAACTAACCAAAGTTTTGTTCGTCTCATCTTCTTCATCTTCATGGGGAGGCATGGTTATGATGTCACTTGAGCTTGAACATGATGATTCGTTTGATTCATCATGACTGAACTCTGTAGAACTCTAAGGGACTTCTGCAACTTCTTCCTCCTTTTATTCTTCAATGATTGATTTATCTTCAAAGTATGGAAACATCACCTTACTCATCATCTTGCTACTATTTTCGAGTCCTTCATTGATCTCTTTGCATGACTTCTCCAAGGACTTCATCGTGTTTTCCATTCTAATTTCTCTTCCTTGTTGTAGACTCTCATCTCTTTGTCTTTCAAGTTCATGTAGTATGATTTCAAGTCCATGGTACTTTTGCTCGGGTTCTTCATTGGTAGTGTATGCCCTGTTAGAGTTTGTGTACTAGAAATCACCTTTCGAGTGATTGAATACTGAAAAGCTCTATAAGCTATTTTCCAATAAATAAAGCAGATTATTTTTGTCATAATGTTGTTATGTTTTCATTTAATGGTTGTTTATTGCATATTTAAATGTATAAGAACGTAACAAAGTCTAAGTCTTTGTTCTAGTAGACCGGTTGTGGGTGTCGTCCAATTAAGGTAACACGGTCAGTTCTGAACAAAGAAAAAGCAGAATTTCACCACCCAGATAGGCCTAGACTACCTATCGTTAAAGGTTGCAATGTCAGTCCGATTATTTCTAAGCCTTATTGAAATAAGATGACGTTGGTGTGGTATAGCACTGAATGGATCTAACAACAAGACATGTCTTTATGCTATCTACTGCAAGACGAGGTCTTGATAATTAATTTCTTAATCAATGTATGTTAGCATTGAGCATACGATATTGAGTATCTACTACTTTGACTTACCAAAGGTGCGGGTTTTTCGTCACCCAACGATCCAGGTATATTGGGTAGTGGTGATCATTATCTAGCGGTGCTAGGATTGCTATTACGTTGAATTTTGCGCGAGGAGAGTCTCGTTTGATAACATCCACGAGAGGAGCTCGAAACAAGATTTTATTATACGGAACCTAGCTAGTTGGTGTTTAATTACTCTATGAATAATAAATAAGAGTTTCTTGCTGAGTCCACACTTTGAGATTAAAATATGTTAATTAATTAAATCCATAGCAGACATTAATTAATTAATGGATGTTTCCATCTTAAGCACGGGAAATAAATTACTTACTTAAAAAGGAAACCCAAAATACTCGTAATTTCAGATTTGGAGAGGCAGTGCAATATTACTTCTGTAGTGGCTGCTTGTAATATTCCAATATAAGCTTATATTAAATTGTGGGTTCAATTTTATTAGTAAAAAGCTAAGATGAGGCCTGATCCAAATTCTTCCTTAGATCCCTGAATGGTCCCAATACGAATAATACTTATTACTCAGAATTTTCGTCCCCCTCAGAGAGAAAGAGAGTTCGAAATTTGCCTCCTCCGTGAGCTGGGTTCTTTCTTCGTTATTCAAGTCCTAGTACGCTGGTGAGATTTTCCCACACAAATATCAGTGTACAGTCCGGGACACCAGTCATAAGATCCGAGGTCGAGTACTGAAGATCTTCACGTGGAGACGAAGCGAGCCATCATCGATTCTTGATTGAATAAATGAGGTAAACTGGCTAATTCTGTAGTAAGCATGTTTTAGGGATTTAATATGCTAAAGCATGTTTTAATTCAAGTTGTGAGCATGATACATGTGATAATTACGCGAGTAGAATTAGTCTAAATAATCTGCTAAATAGATCAAATTATGTGATCGGATTTTACGCACGCTTCCGCTGCCAACCCCTTCTATTAGTATCAGAGCCAGTCTTCGGCTCTGATTATTTGGATTTAAATTTTGCGAAATTCATGTAGGCATGTATTATTTGATTGCTAAGCATTTTCTTGGTGTTTTGTTTAATTTATTTTGCATGATGAACTCAAGAACTGTCGAATCAAAGAACTTGAATTACTCGATCGTACGAGACGTGTGATTCGTCGGTGCTCCCACCGAGACGGATTGCACCACGCGCGATCGTGAAATAGGGTTATCGATTGAGTGGGAGCCGAGGAATCACGATCACGGGGCGACGCGCAGTCGAGCGTGGGCTCGAGCGCGACGCCGGCCGAGACCGCAACCCAGAGCCAGCCCCCGCACCAAGGCCGACGTGAAGGCTGGCACGAAAAGGTGGTTCGTCCGAGAACCACCGAGACACCAGGCGCCGAGAGCTGACACCCTAGGCGGAAGGAAGGGTGGTCGGAGCTGGCCGAGAGCGGGCGCACCCAGCGGAGAGCTCGCGCCGCCCCGACGGCTCGGATGGCCGAGAGGCGCGCGCCGCCGAGTGCGCGCATAGCCGAGAAGCGTCTACACCCGACGGATCAACGCGCCGAGACGGGCAGAGCGCACTTTGCCGAGAGGAGCGGCACCGACGTGCGCGCTCCTGGCCGAGAGGATGCGACACCCGATGAGCCAGGAGGCCGAGACGCTTCATGCGTCGTGATCCGACGACGAATTCGTCAGATTTTCGTCGTTCATCGTTCGTGCGAACCTCGTGCGATGAGATAACGATGAAGGATTATTTTAATGATTATTTAATTATTTTATTAAAAGATATCATTAAATATTATGATTTAATGCAATAAAGTCTTTTTGGAAGATTTACCTAGATTTTAGTTATATTTTTATTATTTTCTATATCTATGGAAATAAATAATATTATTTTGATTCCTAGATGATATGGTTGAGAATAATTTAATAGTTTCTCAATATTTATATATCTAATATCCTAATAAGGATAAATATGTATGAATACATTAAATAATAAAATATCTCTTCCTAATCTTATACAAGGAAATAATTTGAATTTATTTTTCATGTCTTATTAAGGATTAAATAATTTGTTTATTTTAGATATACCTTATAGTAGACATGAATAAGAATTTAATTCTAGAATAATAGTTTCCTAAAGGAAGATAACAACATAAAACTAAAGATTTAATTATCCAGCAAATTAAATACAACGTAAAAATGTAAGATTTTAATGCGTATTAACTGTAGGGGTTGGTAGCGGAAGCGTGCAAACAAACGGATCACATAATACAGATCTATTTAGCAGATTATTTAGACAAAATCTATTCGCGTAATTATCACATGTATCATGCTCATAACTTGAATTACATACATGCTTTAGGACCAATAAATCCTAAAACATGCATACTACGGAGTTAGCCAATTTACCTCGTTGATTCTCCAAAGAATCGTCGATTGCTTGCACCTTCTCCACGATGATCTTCAATACTAGACCACGGATCTTCTGACTAGTGTCCCGAACTATATTCCGACATCAGGGTGGGCTGATCTTATCGAAACACTAGGACTCGAATAAAGAAGACAGAACTTTCTCACGGAGGAGGAGCTGAAGAACTCACGGAGGAAAATTCTTCAAGAAAATCGTTCCTCACTCAAAATATGATGGTGGACGAAAATTTCATAATGAAATTCATCATCAATTTCTGTCTCATTTATTCTCCTATTTATAATAGTTCATATTGGGCACAGTCAGGGATCTATGGAAGGTTTTGGATATGGGCTCACCCAATTAGATTTTTCCTAATTAAATTGAACCCACAATTTAATACAAGCTTATATTGGAATATTACGAGCAACCACTACAGACGTAATATTGAACTCCCCATCCAAATCCGAAATTACAAGTAATCCGGGTTTCCACTTTATTTATTATTTATTTCCCGCGCTTAAGATAGAAATGTCCATTAATTAATTAAAGTCTGTTATGGACTTAATTAATTAACATCTTATTAATTCCAAGAGTGGACTTAGCAAGAAACACTTATTTATTATTCATAGAGTAATAAAACTCCAACTGGCCAGTTTCCGAATAATAAAACCTTGTTCAAGCTCCTCTTGAGGACATTATCAAACGAGACTCACCTCGTGCGCGATTCAACATAATAGCAATCCTAGCACCGCTAGATAATGATCACCACTACCCAATATACCTGGATCGTTGGGTGACGAAAAACCCGCACCTTTGGTAAGTCAAAGTAGTAGATACTCAATATCGTATGCTCAAAGCTAACGTACATTGATTAAGAAATAGATATTTATCAAGACCTCGTCTTTCAGTAGATAGCATAAAGACACGTCTTGCTGTTAGATCCATTCAGTGCTATACCACACCAACGTCATCTTATTTCAATAAGGCTTAGAAATAATCGGACTGACATTGCAACCTTTCACGATAGGTAGCCAAAACCTATCTAGGTTGTGAAATTCTTCTTTTTCTTTTGCAAAGCATTGCACAGAACCGACTGTAGTTACCTTAAAGTGGACGACGCCCACAACCAGTCTACTAAGCAAAAGACTTAGGCTTTATTTACTTGTTATGCATTTAAATGTTTATAAAACATCTTATAAACGCAAAAGTAAACACAATGTAATAATATACTGATTCTATTCGTGCAAACTGCTCGAATAATACTGAATCGGGTTAAAAGTGGATTGTAGAGTTTTCCGGTATACAAGCAAAATTCCTATTCGTGCGAATGTGCTTGAAACATGCTTTCAGTGTACTAAACCCTAACAATCTCCCACTTATACTCAAAACATGCTTTCGAGTATACCCACTGCCAAAAAACTCTCCCACTTATACACAAAGCATGTATTGGAGCTAGATATATCGAACAACCATTCATTTCACATCATGTTTGAAACATGTTGCCACAAAGGCATTTTTCTGTGAAAAATCTGCTTGGTTGTTCTCTGATAATATCTTTTGTGTCACTATGTCTTTGCTGCGTTCTTGATCTTTAATTAATTTCATCTCTCTATGTGATTGCTTAGCTTATGATCTCGTGTTCCTCTTGAGTTAGCCTGTGCTAGCGTAAAAATACTCATAGGCATACTCAAACTTACGATCAAAGCTACTAGGAGTATACTCCTAATGTAAACACATAAACTGAGGATGACTTACTCGATCACTGATTAGTCATAAGGCTTGGTCAGTGTAACCCTAAGGACATTACATGAATGACTGGTAAACTAGAATATAGCGATTAGTCTTTCTCAAGTACTATGGTATATTCATTACATCAATCAAAGTCCTTTGCCATAGTTAATATGATATATACTTGCTATGCAAAAGCACAACTAATATCAAACTTAGTACACATCATAGCATACATGAGACATCTATCTGCAGAACTAGTCTCATAATTCTTGTTCTCACTAAGCGTCAAACGACACTTGACTAGAGACAAGACAATTCCATCTTGAAAGGTAAAAACCTTTTCATGAAATTTCCAATGCTAAAATGTTCCAAGCTATGTATAGATATATGATTCCTTAGAGAATCGGAACATTCTTTCTAGCAATCTTAAAGACTTAGATGCTTAGAATGTAATTAGTTTCTCTTAAATCCTTTATCTTAAACTGGGTAGACAACCAGTTTCCAACGCTAGATGCAAATCTTAGTTGTTTGCAACTTTTATAGATTTCATCATCGTAGAGTACCAATAATACCATATTTAATGCACTTTCAACTTCCTTGTGCTTACAAAACATTTAAGGGCACATGTCAAATTTCAAACATTTGACAATCTTGATAAAACAAATATACTCTGACTTAGACGCTTGCCAAAGACCACAAAGGTCTTCATAAGCTTCCAATCATGTGTTTCTTGCCCTTTATTACATACCCATTAGGATGTCCCATGTAGATGATTTCCTCAAAACTTCTATTAATAGAAAGCTATCTTAACAATCATCATACATACATTCTAATTTATGTAAGTTTCGAAAGACAATAGGATTGAACAAATTTTGGCACAACGACAACGAGAAGATGATATTTCTCTTTGGGCATAGCCCATTGTCATTGTCTAGCCATTTGAGATCCACGTTTACACTTGCAAATGTACTAGCTCCCACTGACTGACACAGCCTGTAGGTAGTATTGCAAGTCTTGTAAAACATGTTGTCTATCTAAGATTGTAGTTTAGAATCTATCACCTTTCCAAGGATGAATATCCAAATGAACCAATTATACATTGTAGTTAAAGGGATTATGTTCAAGTTAATCTAAGACCGAGTTTTTTGACACTCTTAGATCCATGAACTTGTCATGTTCCTGGGAACGCTCCCACTACGACATGGTTCTAACAATCTTAGGTGTTAAAGTTGATTTTATTAGTGCAAAAGTTTCTAACGGTATGATTCCTTGGTAATATGGAAAAGTCGATATCTCTCTTTTTGAGAATTATCATGTTGTTAGGCTTGTAGTTCATCTCTTGATCTTCATACAAGAATTGTATCTTTGAAGATTACAGAACTCATAATCTTACATCATTTGGGACAACCTTAAACATACCTCAGTACTCAACTCCAATTACTTGGATACCTTATCCAACATGCATTGGAACAACATTACACTTTGAGATGTGCTAGACTAAAGTAGCTCTAGTCCACAATTCATGTTTTGTAGAAGGTACTGATGCTGGTAGTTTCTTTAAGGTGTATCTCGTTATATCTAACGTTTATCCCATCAATGATAAGATTTTCATGAGTACAACTCATCATTTAATCAAACTTGTCTTAGAAAGACTTTGATTCCTTCTTACATAACTATCCAATTCTTTGAAAGAATGCTTGGATTCGTTAATAGAGATTAGACTCCCACTACTGATCATAAAGCTTTGCTCATCTTCTTATTGGTGTAAACCATTGAGACTTGCTTGTCTTTCTATGTCGCACTTCTATAAGTATCCTGAATCAAATGATCCTAACTCATAGTGCATCAGACAGACATTTTTGACTTTCAAGCTATTTAACAAATTGTTAAAATCTTGATAGTCTTAGATCAGTTTGAACAATAACTAAGTATTTTCTTGGCCTTAAGACTAAGAGCCATAAATACTTTATCATTCATTGTTTAAGAAGTTGATGTGTTGTTTAATACTCAATCTTGTTGCATCTATATTGTTTCAATACTATGATGCCTTAAACATCAACCATAAAACAATAATTGAGCATTAACAGCTCCCACTGCAACAAAGAGCCTATATGGATCAAGATCTCTTACTTAGAAGTGCATTTTCAAGTAAGTCATTGTCCTTCTTGTAAAGAGGTCAATCTAACTTACAAAGCATCTTCACTCGCTTTAAACAAACTTTGATGACAATTCAGGCTCTCCCATTTCCATATCTAGTCTTTTGTTCAAATGAACTAGGACATAGGAAAAATATAGCCTATACGAATTCGTCATCTACCATGTTACTTTCCTCTAATAGTAATATAATGACTAATATTCTGAAGGTTTTCTACTTTTCGGTTAAACCATCTTTTAGTCATTTCTTATTACTCAAGGCGATGACTTGAGTCAGAAACTATTTGAGTGATCAAAAGATTCCTCAAAATATTCTGTCCATTTAGGATATTCCAATCGAATCATCTTGACAGATTCTATTGATATCCATCTTTCATCGTCACTAACCAAGACTTGTCATGCTACTTAAAAGAAAATAGCTTGACCTTATTCCTCAAAGAACTTGTCAAGTACATGCAAAAAGCATTCTCGAACAATCTTCGTAGAATTATGTCGAGGAAATGGAGGACATGAATTATTGAGTATAAACTCCCAGTTTTAGCGATGAGAATCTTATCCATTTACATTTCCAGTCTACATAATTTTGGCATTCGAGTTTATTCCATTAAGATCGCAGACAAAATATGAATGACATAATGAAGATTTGGCAAATAAACTTATTATCACATACTTATGCTCAATACATAATCACAAATAACCACAAAACAATTATGTATCTTGCAACTGTAAAATTAAAATTTTGTACCCTCCAGAGGTAGTCAATACGCATTAAAATCTTACAATTTTATTGGTCACAACACTGACGAATAGTCCAGAGACCACAGAGTGGCATGGCCGCCTAATGTTGCCTAAGCAAGACCACCGAATTTAGCATTACAGAGTCTCATTTCTACAACACACTCCCATAACAATGCTCATGTGCTGCTAACAAGATCAAGCTCTCTCATAAATTCTGTGTGAACTTATGAATCTCGCAGTTTCTTAGGATTATTGTCCCCACAGAGCAGGTGGCGATAATATTGGAAACCACATTCTAGGTCATACTATTTATTTTTGAGAAGTCCGCCCTCATGAACTAGCTATTTCTTAGGATTATTGTCCCCACAGAGCAGATGGCGATAATATTAGAAAAAAGCTTCATAAATTACAGACCAATTGATGGAGACCATATACAACGCACTTATTGTAATTATCGCTTAGATATTTTATATGGTTTTTGCATAATTATCACTTAAGCAGATAAGACAGATAATCCACTTAAAATAGATAAACACCAAATAAACAGATAATTCCATTTAATGCATGACATTTAAACACACTGGATAATTAACGACATTATTTAATCTATTCAAGGGAGATTCAATTAGGATTTATCAAGACAGTGTTGACTATCTAAATCCACTTAGGATTATTCTAGATTTTATTTCGATAAAATCTAATCCTTCAACTCAAGATAATGTTGATCTAGGATTATCTTTATTTAAATCGTTCTAGGATATTACTAGATAGAAACGATTCCATCATAATCCATACGATGAATAAAATCCAATCAACCTATATTTATACAAATCTTTAATTCTATTTAGAATAGATGTCTAGAATATGTCAAACATTACTTAGGATTTCTTAGATAAATAAGTTTATCTAAATCCAATTAAATAAGGATTTTCTCATATATTATCTTTATCCCAATCTATCTAGGATATAATCCATAAGATAAGGATAACTTGGATTAATGTTTATTTTAGTCCATCTAAGATTTGTCTTAATAGAATTAAATCTATTCAAATCTATAGGATAAAATAAATTAATATAAATATTAATCTTAATTCATCTAGGATTTATTCTTGGAGTTAATCCATATAAATCCAAAGAATTAGATAATATTATATTATAATTATTCATATCTATCTTAGATTTATCTAGGAACAAATCCATACAAATCTATAAGATAAGAATAGAATATTATATTATCGCTATCCAAATCCAACTAGAATTTATCTATGAATAAATTCATATAAATTCACAGGATAAGAATAAAATAATATTATCGTTATCTAAATCCATCTAGGAAATATCTAGGAATAAATCCATATTAATCCATAGGATATAGATAAATGATTAGATTATTATTTTCCAAATATAACTAGGATTTTATCCAGGAATAAAATCCATATAAATCCAATAAATAAGGAAAGAATCTAATTAATCCATGATTTGATATTAAATCAAATCTCATATAATATATATAATTCACAAAAGATATATTCAAATCATATCACCATATTTATCTTGAATCTAGATGAATATTAGGAAACTATTAAATTATTCTCATCCATATCATCTAGGAATAAAATAATATTATTTATTTCCATAGATATAGATAATAATATAAATATTCCTAATATCTAGGCAAATCTTCCAAAAAGATTTTATTTCCCTTAAATAATAATATTTTAATGATATCTTTTAATAAAATAATTAAATAATCATTAAAATAATCCTCCATCGTTATCTCATCGTACGAGGTTCGCACGAACGATGAACGACGAAAGTCCGACGAGTTCGACGTCGGATCACGACGCACCCAGCGTCTAGGCACCAACGCGCAGGGGGCGCGCCAGCGTCTCGGCCAGGTGACGCGTCGGGTGGCTCGGTTCCTCGGCCAGCATGTCGCCTCCGTCTGCGGCCAGCGTCGCGCACAAGGCGCAGATGCTCTCGGCCGTCTCGACCATCGGGTGCCGACGTATCTAGCCAGGCGTCTCGACGGATGGCGCTGGCTCTCCGCCAGCGCCTCGCTACCCGTCTCGGCCTATCTGGCTCGTCGGGCGATGCGTGCTTTCGGCTAGGAGCTTGCGCGGTGGCGCAGCTCCTCTCGGCCATCAGCTTGTCGCCGTCTCGGCTCTCCCGAGCCACGATGCTCCCACTCATGCGGCACACGTCGCGCCAGTCGGCGCGCACGTCTCGACCAGTGGCTTGGAGCTTCGTCTCGGTCCTTCCGCCTAGGGTTTGGGCTCTCGGCGCCTCAGTGTCTCGGCCAGTTCTCCGTCGAACCGCCGCACCGTGCCAGCCTCCGTGTCGATCTCGACGCGGGTTCGTCTGGGGCGTGCGGTCTCGGCCGGCGGCGCGCACGAGCCCTCACTCGTCTGCGCGTCATCCCGTGATCGTAGCTCCCCTGCTCCCACTGTCTCGACATCCCTATTTCAATCGCGCGTGGCGCGATCTGCCTCGGTGCGAACGCCGACGGATCGCACGTCTCGTACGATCGAAAAATTCAAGTTCCTTGGTTCGATAGTTCTTGAGTTCATCATGCATAAAAATTAAACAAAACACCAAGAACATGCTTCGCAATCAATTAACGCATGCATACATGAATTTCGCGAAATTTAAATCCAAATAATCAGAGCCAAAGACTGGCTCTGATACCAATTGTAGGGGTTGGTAGCAGAAGCGTGCAAACAAATGGAACACATAATACGGATCTATTTAGCAGATTATTTAGACAAAATCTATTCGCGTAATTATCACATGTATCATGCTCATAACTTGAATTACATACATGCTTTAGAACCAATAAATCCTAAAACATGCATACTACGGAGTTAGCCAATTTACCTCGTTGATTCTCCAAAGAATCGTCGATTGCTTGCGCCTTCTCCACGATGATCTTCAATACTAGACCACGGATCTTCTGACTGGTGTCCCGAACTGTATTCCGACATCAGGGTGGGCTGATCTTATCGAAACACTAGGACTCGAATAAAGAAGACAGAACTTTCTCACGGAGGAGGAGCTGAAGAACTCACGGAGGAAAATTCTTCAAGAAAATCGTTCCTCACTCAAAATATGAGGGTGGACGAAAATTTCATAATGAAATTCATCATCAATTTCTGTCTCATTTATTCTCCTATTTATAATAGTTCATATTGGGCCCAGTCAGGGATCTATGGAAGGTTTTGGATATGGGCTCACCCAATTAGCTTTTTCCTAATTAAATTGAACCCACAATTTAAAACAAGCTTATATTGGAATATTACGAGCAGCCACTACAGACGTAATATTGAACTCCCCATCCAAATCCGAAATTACAAGTAATCCGGGTTTCCACTTTATTTATTATTTATTTCCCGCGCTTAAGATAGAAATGTCCATTAATTAATTAAAGTCTGTTATGGACTTAATTAATTAACATCTTATTAATTCCAAGAGTGGACTTAGCAAGAAACACTTATTTATTATTCATAGAGTAATAAAACTCCAACTGGCCAGTTTCCAAATAATAAAACCTTGTTCAAACTCCTCTTGAGGACATTATCAAACGAGACTCACCTCGTGCGCGATTCAACATAATAGCAATCCTAGCACCGCTAGATAATGATCACCACTACCCAAATACCTGGATCGTTGGGTGACGAAAAACCTGCACCTTTGGTAAGTCAAAGTAGTAGATACTCAATATCGTATGCTCAAAGCTAACGCACATTGATTAAGAAACAGATATTTATCAATACCTCGTCTTTCAGTAGATAGCATAAAGACACGTCTTGCTGTTAGATCCATTCAGTGCTATACCACACCAACGTCATCTTATTTCAATAAGGCTTAGAAATAATCGAACTGACAATGCAACCTTTCACGATAGGTAGCCAAAACCTATCTAGGTTGTGAAATTCTTCTTTTTCTTTTGCAAAGCATTGCATAGAACCGACTGTAGTTACCTTAAAGTGGACGACGGCCACAACCAGTCTACTAAGCAAAAGACTTAGGCTTTATTTACTTCTTATGCATTTAAAAAGAAAAGTGCCCAAGTGAAAGCTGCGTGTATAAGAAAGTTGATAAGGGGAATGTGGTGTTCTTAGTTTTATATGTAGATGACATTCTTCTAATTGGAAACAATAAAAAGATGTTGTCATCAGTTCGAACATGATTATCAAACCAGTTCGAGATGAAGGATATGGGAGACGCGGGACACATCCTCGGGATCAAGGTTCTTCGGAATCGAGAGAAGAAGATGTTGTGCTTATCTCAAGAATCTTACATCGAAACAGTACTTAGTCATTTTAGCATGCAGGACGCCAAGAAAGGTTTCTTACCTTTTAGACATGGCATCCATTTATCTTAAGAGATGTGCCCTAAAACGCCATCTGAGATACAAGCAATGAGAAGGATTCCATATGCTTCGGCAGTTGGAAGTCTCATGTATGCTATGCTTTGTACTAGACCAGATATTTCCTTTGCTGTTGGCATGGCGACAAGATATCAGTCGAATCCGGGCCAAGGACATTGGACTGCCGTAAAGAACATACTCAAGTACCTTAAACGGACTAAGGACTATACTCTAGTTTACAATGCAGTCGAGCTCTGTCCTTTGGGATATACTGACTCAGACTTTCAAGCTGATCAGGACTCGAGAAAATCTACTTCAGGATATGTGTTCACCTTAGGAGATGGAGCCGTAATTTGGAAGAGTGTGAAGCAGAAATGCATCGCGGACTCGACCATGGAAGCCGAGTATGTGGCCGCATCAGAGGCTGCAAAAGAGGTTGTATGGTTCAAGAACTTCCTTATGGATTTAGGTGTGGTTTCGAATCTGCCCAAGAGCATCACTATTTATTGTGATAATTCTGGTGCTGTGGCAAACTCGAAAGAACCAAGAGCTCACAAAGCGAGCAAACACATAGAGCGGAAGTATCATATCATTAGAGATATAGTGCAGAGATGAGACATAAAAGTGGTCAAGATTGCGTCAGAGAACAACCGGGCAGATCCTTTTATAAAGGCTTTGGCGGTAAAACCGTTCGAGTGCCACGTTGAAGGGATGGGAGTTCGACTCATTCAAGACCTCAACTCGCTTTCAGTATAAGTGGGAGAAATTTAGACGTGTGCACTACTATTTTGTATACTCGAAAGCTGTTTTGAGTATAAGTGGGAGATTGTTAGGGTTTTGTATAATAGAAATCACCTTTCGAGTGATTGGATACTGTAAAACTCTAATGGTTATTTTCCAATAAATGCAACAGATTATTTTTGTCATAATGTTGTTATGTTTTACATTTAATGGTTGTTTATTGCATGTTTAAATGTATGAGCAAACGTAACAAAGTCTAAGTCTTTGTTTTAGTAGACCGGTTGTGGGCGTCGTCCAATTTAAGGTAACACGGTCAGTTCTAAACAAAGAAAAATAAGAATTTCACAACCTAGATAGGCCTAGACTACCTATCGCGAAAGGTTGCAATGTCAGTCCGATTATTTCTAAACCTTATTGAAATAAGATGACGTTGGTGTGGTATAGCACTGAATGGATCTAACAGCAAGACGAGTCTTTATGCTATCTACTGAAAGACGAGGTCTTGAGAATTAATTTCTTAATCAATGTACGTTAGCATTGAGCACACGATATTGAGTATCTACTACTTTGACTTACCAAAGGTGCGGGTTTTTCGTAACCCAAAAATCCAGGTATATTGGGTAGTGGTGATCATTATCTAGAGGTGCTGGGATTGCTATTATGTTGAAACGTGCGTGAGGAGAGTCTCGTTTGATAACATCCACAAGAGGAGCTCGAAACGAGGTTTTATTATTCGGAACCTAGCTAGTTGGAGTTTGATTACTCTATGAATAATAAATAAGAGTTTCTTGCTAAGTCCACTCTTGGAATTCGAAATATGTTAATTAATTAAGTCTATAGCAGACATTAATTAATTAATGGATGTTTCTATCTTAAGCGCGGGAAATAAATCAAATGCAATTAAAGGAAAGCCGGAATACTTGTAATTTCGGATTTGGAAGGCAGTGCAATATTACTTCTGTAGTGGCTGCTCGTAATATTCCAATATATGCTTATATTAAATTGTGGGTTCAATTTAATTAGTAAAAAGCTAATTGGGTGAGGCCTGTTTCAAATTCTTCCTTAGATCCCTGACTGGGCCCAATGAGTGACTTAATATAAATAGGAGAATAAAGGAGACAGAAAACACAACAATTATTTTGTAAAATTTTCGTCCCCCCTCTAAAGAGTGATTTTCAAAAATTGTGCTCTCCTCCGTGAGCTGAGTTTTGACTTCCATTATTCGAGTCCTAGTACGTTGGTGAGATTTGCCCACACAAATATCAGCGTATAGTCCGGGACACCAGTCAGAAGATCCGAGGTCTTGTATTGAAGATCTTCACGTAAAGACGGAGCAAGCCATCATCGATTCTTGATTGAATCAACGAGGTAAATTGGCTAATTCCGTAGTAAGCATGTTTTAGGAATTTTATGTGCTAAAGCATGTTTTAATTCAAGTTATGAGCATGATACATGTGATAATTACGCGAATAGATTTTGTCTAAATAATCTGCTAAATAGATCAAATTCATGTGATCCGTTTTGTCCGCACGCTTCCGCTGCCAGCCCCTTCAGTTGGTATCAGAGCCAGTCTTTGGCTCTGATTATTTGGATTTAAATTTCGCGAAACTCATGTATGCATGTATTATTTGATTGCGAAGCATGTTCTTGGTGTTTTGTTTAATTAATTATGCATGATGAACTCAAGAACTATCGAATCAAAGAACTTGAATTGCTCGAACGCACCATGTGCAATCGAGATAGGGATGTCGAGACAGTGGGAGCCGGGAGCCGTGATCACGGGGCGACGCACAAACGAGTGGGGACTCGTGCGCGCCGCCGGCCGAGACCACACGCACCATACGGAACCCTGGTCAAGGTCGACACGGCGGTGACTGGCACGGAGTGGTGGCTCGTCCGAGAGCCACCGAGTCAACGCGAGACACCGGGCCGAACCCTAGGAGGAAGGTCCAAGCTGGCCTAGAGCGGGCGCGCCACCGCGCGCGCCGCTGGCCGAGAGCTCGCGACACACGACGGCTCGGAGGGTCGAGCCGGGCGCCGAGACGCTGGCCGAGTGGCGCGCACCGCCGCGCGCGCGCCTGGCCGAGAAGCGTCGGCACTCGACGAGCCGAGACAGGCGTCGAGCAGCTGGCCGAGAGGCGCGTGCCGCCGTGTGCGCGCCTGGCCGAGAAGCTGCGACACCCGACGAGCCAGGCGGCCGAGACGCTGGAGCGCCACCTGCGCGCCGGTGTTTGAGACGCTGCATGCATCGTGATTCGACGACGAATTTGTCGGATCTTCGTCGTTCATCGTTCGTTCGAACCTCGTACGATGAGATAACGATGAAAGATTATTTTAATGATTATTTAATTATTTTATTAAAAGATATCATTAAAATATTATTAATTAATGGAAATAAAATCTTTTTGGAAGATTTATCTAGATTTTAGGAATATTTTATTATTATCTATATCTATGGAAATAAATAATATTATTTTATTCCTAGAAGATATAGATGAGAATAATTTAATAGTTTCCTAATATTTATCTAGATTTAAGGAATATTTTTATTATTTTCTATATCTATGGAAATGAATAATATTATTTTGATTCCTAGATGATATGGATAAGAATAATTTAATAGTTTCCCAATATGTATATATCTAAGATCCTAAAAAGGATAGATATGTATGAATACATTAAATAATGAAATATCTCTTTCTAATCTTGAACATGGAATTAATTTGAATTTAATTTTTCATGTCTTATTAAGAATTAAATAATTCATTTATTTTAGTAAAATCTTATAGTAGACATGAATAAGAATTATATTCTAGAATAATTATTCCCTAAAGGAAGATACCAATTAATAAAAGATTTAATTATCCAGTAGATTAAATACCAACAGAATTTAATTAAGCCTTAAACTGCCTCAAGGCTAAGGATAATTAAAGTAAAACCATAACCCAAAATATCTAAGCTATAATTACGAACTCAACGTTTGTATATGGTCTCCATCAATTGGTCTGCAATTTATGAAACCTTTTTCTAATATTATCGCCACCTGCTCTGTGGGGACAATAATCCTAAGAAAACAGCAAGTTCATGAGGGCGGACTTCTCAAATATAAATAGTGTGAACTAGAAAGTAGTTTCCAATATTATCGCCACCTGCTCTGTGGGGACAATAATCCTAAGAAACTGCGAGATTCAGAAGTTCACACAGAATTTATGAGATAGCTTGATCTTATTAGCAGCACATAAGCATTGTTATGGGAGTGTGTTGTAGAAATGAGACTCTGTAATGCTAAAGAGGTGGTCTTGCTTAGGCAACATTAGGCGGCCATGCCACTCTGTGGTCTCTGGACTATTCGTCGGTGTTGTGACCAGTAAAATTGTAAGATTTTAATGCGTATTGACTTCCTCTGGAGGGTACAAAATTTTAATTTTACAGTTGTAAGATTTTGAAAAGTTTTATGGTTAATCTAATCAAACTTCTTACATAAGTTTATGACAATAGTAAAATACTCTGTTTTGAAGTGCAAATCAAATCGTCATTATGTTGTTTAATCCTCTCTCTGCAATTCTCAAAGAAAATAAACTCGAGGGCCAAAATTACATAGAATGGAAATAAAATTTGGACATCGTTCTCACAGCAGATGAATACATCTTTGTGCTCACCACCCCACGACCTCCAGTGCCAGCGGCTACCGCTGCGGCATGAGTCAAAGATGCACACAGACGGTGGTATAAGGCGAATGAGATGGCTAAGTGCTACATGTTGGCATCTATGTCTTCAGTACTCAAGCATCAGCATTCAGCCATGGAAACTGCCGCCGAGATTATGCAGAATCTCAAAAATCTTTTTGGTACTCAGAATCGAACGGCGAAGTCTCAAGCCTTTCGGAGTATCATGTCGAAGACAATGAAGGAAGGCTCGTCTGTGAGGGACCATGACCTCGAGATGATGGGCCACCTCAACCAAATTGAGGTCTTGGGAGGGACGATCGATCCCGAGTCCCAGGTGACTATCATCCTTCAAAGTCTTCCCCCTAGCTTCCAACAGTTCAAGCTCAACTTCGAGATGAATAAAAGGAATTACACCTTGGCAGAGTTGTTGGCTGAACTTCAGTCGGCAGAGGACCTTATGGTCCAGGCTAAGGCGGCCATGATGACTTCGGCGCCTCGCTCCTCTGGCTTAAAGCCTAGCAAAGGAAAAAGGCAGGCACCGAACTCAGGACCGGCCAAGATAGCTAAGGGAAAGAAGAAGAAGAGGGCTAACAAGAAGCCCACGGGGAAGTGTTTCAAGTGTGGAGAAAAGGGGCATTGGAAGCCAGACTGTCCTAAACGGGGCAAGGCTACAAGTATGCACCAAGCTCTAGTTGTCGAGTCTTGTTTGACTTCGACATCAATTTTCACTTGGGTTATTGACACAGGAGCCACTGATCATATTTGTTTTGATCCTGACTTAATGCAGGTAACAAGACGGCTACATGATCGTGAGATCGAAGTCCAGCTGGGCGACGCTACCAAAGTGGCGGCCGTTGCAGTGGGAGACATTTATTTGCGTTTTAGTAGTGATAGATTTTTGATTTTGAAGAATGTTTTGTTGATACCTTCTTTTATAAGAAATTTAATTTCAGTTTCTAAATTGGTTTATGATGGATATTCGATTTCTTTTAATGACAACTGCGTTATTAAGAAAGATGGTTCTTATATCTGTCGTGGTATCATGGAAAACAATCTGTACACAATCACTTCTACACAGTTTAATAATCGCAAATCAGAACTCAATACAACATCGAAAATTTCAAAGAAACGAAAAGAACCTTAAAGTTCAATGAACAAAACGTACTTGTGGCTCCTTAGACTTGGTCATGCCAATGAAAGGAGGATCCATTCTCTTGTTCAACAAGATCTTATCAAAGGTCTAGAGGAGGAACCTTTTCATAAGTGTGACTCATGCTTAGAAGGCAAGATGACCAAGAGGCCTTTTAAGGGTAAGGGCAATAGGTCCAAGGAAGTACTTGAGCTCGTTCATTCCGATGTATGTGGACCAATGTCAACTGAGGCAAGAGGTGGTTTTCGATACTTCATCACATTTATTGATGACTTCTCGAAAATTGGATATGTCTACTTGATGCGTCACAAGTCAGAGTCTTTTGACAAGTTTAAAGACTTTAAGACTCTTGTGGAGAAGTATCATGGGAAGAATATCAAATGCCTACGATCTGATCGTGGAGGCGAATACCTCAGTGCCGAATTTTTGGACTACTTATCGGAAGTGGGAATTCAATCACAACTGACTGCGCCGGGCACGCCCCAGCAGAACGGCGTGGCTGAAGGAAGGAACAGGACCTTATTAAACATGGTTTGATCGATGATGAGTTATGCACGTCTGCCTATTTCGTTTTGGGGACATGCCTTGCTTTCCGCAAGTCACATTTTAGACAATTTACCATCAAAATCCGTACCTAAAACTCCATATGAATTGTGGACTGGGCGTAAGCCCAATCTAGCACATCTCAAGGTTTGGGGTTGCCCGGCTCATGTATTGGAAAAGGATCCAACTAAGCTAGGATCTAGGACGGAGGTATGTTTGTTTATAGGTTACCCCAAATGAACGAAAGGTTATGAATTCTTTAGTCTCCGAGATAAGAAAGTCATTTTGAGCACTCACGCGACATTCTTAGAGGAAGACTATGTAATGAATCATAAACCCAGCAGTGAAGTGGCTCTTGATGAGCTAACTTCAGTCACAAGTTCCATTAACCAAGAACAAGTACCAAGTGTACAAATAATTCCCGAAACTTCAACTTCTACTCAAAATATTGTAGTGCCGCGCCGCAGTGGGAGGGTCTCACATGAGCCCGACAGATACATTGGTTTGGGAGAATCTATGGATCACTCCTCGGACAGCAATGTATTAGATCCCTGGAACTTTGCGGAGGCGCAGGCAGATATCGATCATTGCGAATGGGTAAAAGCAATGGATTCGGAGCTACAATCTATGATAGACAAAGACGTCTACGATTTGTCCGTCCTACCCGAAGGTTGTACTGCCATTGGGAGTAAGTGGATATATAAACGTAAACGTGGACCCGATGGACGAGTTAAAGTCTTTAAAGCAAGACTAGTGGCCAAGGGGTATACCCAAAAGGAAGGCATCGATTATGATGAGACCTTCTCCCCAGTGGCCATGCTCAAATTGATCCGGTTACTGTTGTCTATTGCAGCTTATATGGATTGGGATGTATGGCAGATGGACGTTAAGACTGCGTTTCTAAACGGCAGTCTTGAGGAGACCATCTACATGGAACAACCCGAAGGATATGCCATAAAGGGCAAAGAACACATGGTTTGGAAGCTTAAGAAGGCCATTTATGGCCTCAAGCAAGCATCTAGATCGTGGAACCAATGTTTCGATCAAACTGTTTGCAAGTTTGGATTCGAAAAGTGCCCAAGTGAAAGCTGCGTGTATAAGAAAGTTGATAAGGGGAATGTGGTGTTCTTAGTTTTATATGTAGATGACATTATTCTAATTGGAAACAATAAAAAGATGTTGTCATCAGTTCGAACATGATTATCAAACCAGTTCGAGATGAAGGATATGTGAGACGCGGGACACATCCTCGGGATCAAGGTTCTTCGGAATCGAGAGAAGAAGATGTTGTGCTTATCTCAAGAATCTTACATCGAAACAGTACTTAGTCATTTTAGCATGCAGGACGCCAAGAAAGGTTTCTTACCTTTTAGACATGGCATCCATTTATCTCAAGAGATGTGCCCTAAAACGCCGTCTGAGATACAAGCAATGAGAAGGATTCCATATGCTTCGGCAGTTGGAAGTCTCATGTATGCTATGCTTTGTACTAGACCAGATATTTGCTTTGCTGTTGGCATGGTGGCAAGATATCAGTCGAATCCGGGCCAAGGACATTGGACTGCCGTAAAGAACATACTCAAGTACCTTAAACGGACTAAGGACTATGCTCTAGTTTACAATGCAGTCGAGCTCTGTCCTTTGGGATATACTGACTCGGACTTTCAAGCTGATTAGGACTCGAGAAAATCTACTTCAGGATATGTGTTCACCTTAGGAGGTGGAGCCGTAATTTGGAAGAGTGTGAAGCAGAAATGCATCGCGGACTCGACCATGGAAGCCGAGTATGTGGCCGCATCAGAGGCTGCAAAAGAGGTTGTATGGTTCAAGAACTTCCTTATGGATTTAGGTGTGGTTTCGAATCTGCCCAAGAGCATCACTATTTATTGTGATAATTCTGGTGCTGTGGCAAACTCGAAAGAACCAAGAGCTCACAAAGCGAGCAAACACATAGAGCGGAAGTATCATATCATTAGAGATATAGTGCAGAGAGGAGACATAAAAGTGGTCAAGATTGCGTCAGAGAACAACCTGGCAGATCCTTTTACAAAGGCTTTGGCGGTAAAACCGTTCGAGTGCCACGTTGAAGGGATGGGAGTTCGACTCATTCAAGACCTCAACTCGCTTTCAGTATAAGTGGGAGAAATTTAGACGTGTGCACTACTATTTTGTATACTCGAAAGCTGTTTTGAGTATAAGTGGGAGATTGTTAGGGTTTTGCATACTAGAAATCACCTTTCGAGTGATTGGATACTGTAAAACTCTAATAGTTATTTTCCAATAAATGCAACAGATTATTTTTGTCATAATGTTGTTATGTTTTACATTTAATGGTTGTTTATTGCATATTTAAATGTATGAGCAAACGTAACAAAGTCTAAGTCTTTGTTTTAGTAGACCGGTTGTGGGCGTCGTCCAATTTAAGGTAACACGGTCAGTTCTAAACAAAGAAAAATAAGAATTTCACAACCTAGATAGGCCTAGACTACCTATCGCGAAAGGTTGCAATGTCAGTCCGATTATTTCTAAACCTTATTGAAATAAGATGACGTTGGTGTGGTATAGCACTGAATGGATCTAACAGCAAGACCAGTCTTTATGCTATCTACTGAAAGACGAGGTCTTGAGAATTAATTTCTTAATCAATGTACGTTAGCATTGAGCACACGATATTGAGTATCTACTACTTTGACTTACCAAAGGTGCGGGTTTTTCGTAACCCAACGATCCAGGTATATTGGGTAGTGGTGATCATTATCTAGAGGTGCTGGGATTGCTATTATGTTGAAACGTGCGTGAGGAGAGTCTCGTTTGATAACATCCACAAGAGGAGCTCGAAACGAGGTTTTATTATTCCGAACCTAGCTAGTTGGAGTTTGATTACTCTATGAATAATAAATAAGAGTTTCTTGCTAAGTCCACTCTTGGAATTCGAAATATGTTAATTAATTAAGTCTATAGCAGACATTAATTAATTAGTTGATGTTTCTATCTTAAGCGCGGGAAATAAATCAAATGCAATTAAAGGAAACCCGGAATACTTGTAATTTCGGATTTGGAAGGCAGTGCAATATTACTTTTGTAGTGGCTGCTCGTAATATTCCAATATAAGCTTATATTAAATTGTGGGTTCAATTTAATTAGTAAAAAGCTAATTGGGTGAGGCCTGTTCTAAATTCTTCCTTAGATCCCTGACTGGGCCCAATGAGTGACTTAATATAAATAGGAGAATAAAGGAGACAGAAAACACAACAATTATTTTGTAAAATTTTCGTCCCCCCTCTAAAGAGTGATTTTCAAAAATTGTGCTCTCATCCGTGAGCTGAGTTCTGTCTTCCATTATTCGAGTCCTAGTACGTTGGTGAGATTTGCCCACACAAATATCAGCGTATAGTCCGGGACACCAGTCAGAAGATCCGAGGTCTTGTATTGAAGATCTTCACGTGGAGACGGAGCAAGCCATCATCGATTCTTGATTGAATCAATGAGGTAAATTGGCTAATTCCGTAGTAAGCATGTTTTAGGAATTTTATGTGCTAAAGCATGTTTTAATTCAAGTTATGAGCATGATACATGTGATAATTACGCGAATAGATTTTGTCCAAATAATCTGCTAAATAGATTAAATTCATGTCATCCGTTTTGTCCGCACGCTTCCGCTGCCAGCCCTTCAACGTGATCGAGAGATCGAAGTCCAGCTGGGCGACGCTACAAAAGTGGTGGCCGTTGCAGTGGGAGACATTTATTTGCGTTTAGTAGTGATAGATTTTTGATTTTGAAGAACGTTTTGTTAATACCTTCTTTTAAAAGAAATTTAATTTCAGTTTCTAAATTGGTTTTTGATAGATATTCGATTTCTTTGAATGACAATTGTGTTATTAAGAAAGATGGTACTTATATCTATCGTGGTATCATGGAAAACAATCTGTACACAATCACATCCACACAATTTAACAATCACAAATTAGAACTCTATACAATATCGAAAAT